>NC_084892.1:27321875-27637500 GCF_958979055.1 Alnus glutinosa
AATACCTACTCAACCGACTCTCTTTCTTTCTCTTTTTAAAAGCAAAAAAGAAAAAATGGATAGCCGCCATGAAGATTTGAGGGCAAATGGAGAGATTTGCAAGAAGTTAGGTAGTTCATAATATTTAAAGCCATGAACAACCCTAGTGTTGTATCACACGCCGAGAACATAGCTGTTTCTTTAATCAAATAATTAATCCAGAGAACCTTAACCCATAATGCTGGATGGCAGTCTTAGTGAGGCATCCTCCCATTTCATTGGATATGTAGCTAGAGAGGTTTTAGGTACGGAGATTACAGCTTTGCCCAATCTACACCCAAGCTGACATTTTTGATGTTTTTTCCAGATCTGCTAATGAATTTCTGCAAGCATGTTACCACGACAAAGGATTACATGGCTTCCCTGGATCTCCTGTGTCTTCTTGGATATGTCTTTTATGATAATTTATAGCATATTAAAAGGCTTAACATCGTATTAGCCCCGTGATTTAAAAACGTGAGGTTTGAAAACGTAGTTAAGCATTTAGTAAAATCGAATTCAATCTTTAAAATCATGGTTTGACATTTAAAATCGTGTATTTTTAAAAACACCCCTTTAATTTCAAAAAAGTGATTTTATCACTTTTTTATTGGCTCAAGATTAACCAGACTGATACATACAATTGTTGGTTTAGCTTGTTTGTAAAGTTAGTTTCAATTATTATATTATATATTATATTTAGAGATATTTGTCTCTTAAAGGACAGTTAATTCCTTGTGTAAGTTTTCACTATTTTAATCTTTAATTTGCCATCTTTTTTCAAATGCAAAACCCCAAAGTTTCCTGAAAATGACTTGTAAGAAAATAGTGTTTTCCGTGGCCGGCTTTAGCAGCTTCTTCTGGGGAGTTTTAGCCGGCTTTCGTTCCTCTGTTCTTCTACTGTTTATACATAAACAGTATATCCATGTCCTTTTAGACTATGTCGATATCAGAGATAACAGAAGAGAACGATGAAGATGCCCCTCCCTTCATTCACAAAGAAGCTCAAAAAGAAAGGATCAGGCGAATTTTAGAGTACCAGAAATCTTTGTATTTCTCTTCATCATCTTCTTCTTCCGTGTCCTCTTCATCTGCTTCCTTCTCTTCATCATCCCGGAAACGCACCAGCTTGTTAGGATTGATGAAAGGAGGAAGCACATGTTTGAGGAGATTGTTTGAAATGGAACACACTAGTTTGGCAACCCATTTTGAGGATTACAGTGCCTCGCCTATGATAAAACCTATACCTTTGTGGGGCAGTGATTCAGATCATGAATATGATCATAATCCATGGGAACCCGTCAAGCAGTTTGGATCCAACGGTCAAAATAAGTCTGCTTCAGAAGGTGACTTCGTGGATGGAGAGCTTGACTTTGGGGGGAGTAGGAGGAAGTTGAAAATCAGCAACCGCGTGTTGAAGAGAAAAAAGTCATTTAGGAGATTGCCGGGATTTGGGTTATGGAGATGCAGAGGATTCAGACGCAGGTTGAAATTGAAACGGCTTAGGATTATGATTTGTGGTAGAAAGTTCTGATATTAATTAGCTTGTAATTAGTCAAAAGTTGAACACCTTGCAACCAATTGCCTCGATGAATTACCTTTGTGGGTTCCGTTTATAATGCATTCTTTTTATTCAGATTTAGTGTCATTTCTTTCCTTATCCAATTCTTTTGGTATTGAGAGTGGATGAATTTGTATTTGTAAGCATCACGGGTCCTCTTCTAGCAGACATAGTACCTTTGTGGGTAGTGCCATTTTTGTGACGTCCCACATCGCCTGGGAATGAGAATGTGCTTATATGTATAAATGCACCCTTTATGACACAACGCGTTTTAAAGCCGTGATGGCAATGAACCTATCAGAACTCCGCAGTTAAGCGAGCCGCTGCGAGAGAAATCCCAGGATGGGTGACCTCCTGGGGAGTCTGATATGGGGAGCCAAAAAAAAGCGGACAATATTGTGTCATTGAGGGTGGGTCGTTACAATTTCTCACCCTAATTTTTAGAAGGAAAAAGAAATGGGCTTCTCCCGCATCGGTTAAGAAGTGGGAAATGGATGAGATTATGAGCATCACGGATCCTCTTCCCATCAGTAATTGCCTGAATATGGTATACCTTTGTGGAGTAATATAGATAGATGACCATTAGCCGTCCCTTGTCTGATACTTTCCACAAAAAAAAATGTATTTTATTAAAAAAAAAAGAGAACGAAAGAAAACACTTTTCTTGTGGAAAGTGCCCGACAGGGGACGGCTAACCGTCCCCTGTCTATCAGTACTCACATTTGTGTATCTCACTTATAAACCATTCTAACAATTGCCTGAATGGGGTCACTTAATTTGTGAGTCTCGCTTATAAATCATTCTCTCATCTTCATTTAGCTTCAGTACTACTATTTTTTTTCTTACTCAATTAAAAAAAAAAATTATAATAGGAAACATCCCCATCATGTATTTATATATGTACATGTTTGTCAGATCGAAGTAACAAAAAAAAAAAATTATAAATAAAGGAAAATCCACAGCCCGTGAACAGAGCTAATTCAAGAAATATATACCAACCAAGAAAATTGAAGAAGTTTAGAACTTAATTTTGATCAAGAACTGTATATCTGTTTGCAAATGACACAGTGATCTGAGATTAATCTTCCCATGACGCTTCCCTCTTCGATTATTAATCTGCTTGTTTGCCTGTTCCAGAGGTGTATCCCATAAGTCTCCCCGCTTAGCTGAAGCAGCTTGGCGCTCACCCATCTTGACTCTGCCCGGTTTTTCGGCTTCTTGAAAAGCCTGCCGATCTTATTCCAATCCACCGGGTAGAAGGCCATCGGCGGCAAGACGGCGAAGTGATAACCAGGTCTCTTTCCTACTCTCTCAACCACCCTGGAAACCAGATATGGACCGTTATGACCCCACTTGTTTCCATCAAAAGTCCTCGCAAATTCCTCCATGAATCTGAGCAGAAGCGGATAATTCATGTCAAAGACAAGAACTGCATTGTTTAACCTCGTCCAGCTCTTCGACTCCATATCCATGCTCTGTGCTCCGATTGAGTTCCTCATCCCCGACAAAGGCTTTAAAAGTATAAAATCTGTATCCATGTAAACACCTCCATACTTGTACAGAACTGCAAGCCTCAACAAATTAGATAGATTCTGGGCTAATGGGATCTCACCAGGATCCTTCTTCCCTCTCTTCATCTCGTTAAACCAAGCTTCTGCCGGCGTGTTCTTGAACAGAAATGGCAAGTCCGGAGTCACGGCTTTGACTTTGAACCCTCTGTCATGTAACGGTTTCATGATCCTGTTCCCTCGTCTAGAGTCCATACTTCTCGAGAGAATCATTAAACACCCACGTGGGTGAGCCTTGAAAAGGCTCTCCATCGCCAAGAACTCTCTCCGTCCGAACGACCCCGCAGGTGAAATCCACGTCATGAAGAACCGAACCTCGCAGTCGCGGTTGAAAAACTCCAGAACCCGACCGTGAAACAGCCGTGTAATGTTGTTTGACTTGAATATCTCAAACTTCGGCAGCTTTTGCCGCAACCAAGCAATTCTTTCTCCTTCTCCGACATTGACGGGAGGAACTAGAAGATTCCAATTCTCATCGGCAACTTCATGATCATGATCATGATCACTCTCTTCTTGCATGGAACGCAGCTCTACATGTACGTGACCGACACTTGATCTCAACCGTCCATGATCAGTTCTTTCGTGATCACGTAACACCTTGGGAATTTCTCTGCGATCATCAAACGCAAGAGACCATGCGGAAATCTCGTAGTTGATACTGTCTGTACTGTAGATCATAAGGATCACGGCAGCGAGCGTGACGGCGGAGATTAAGATAGACAATTTGGCACGGCTACGGAAAACAAACATCTTCGTTGTAGACTTTTTGACCATCTATCGATCACGAGAGTTGCAAGCTGAAACAAGAAGTTACATGGAGAAGAAATATAGCTCCAGAGGAAATTTCACGGCCATCAGAAGAAAGACTAGCTCAGATAATGGCTAGCTTGCAACATATGCGTTGAGTAAAAGTCAAAAATCTCGACAATATTATAGACCGTACCGCCATGGATGACGTATTCAAAGATGATTATTTAGGAAATTAATTAATATATGCCATATTAGCAATAAAATAAATATTAATGATGAATGGATCAATCATGTGTTGTTGTCGAAGTTTTAATTTCTTGTGATATTAAGCGTTTACCAAAAGGGGCATGACGTGGTAGATTGCAGACTTCTCCCTTAATATATAATCTTATCTCTTCATCTGATGTTTTTATTTCTTCTTTCTCTAATCCGGCCAATAGTATTTCTATGCGTGAACGAGTGCATTTACTAATTTACATGTTCTTGGCACAAATTTTTCCTCCAAACCTCACCATATTTTCATTCTGCTTTGCGGACGCGGTTAGGAACAGAACCAAAAGTTCTTATGAGTATGGAGCCAATGGCCAAAAAAGATTTTTGGTAGGGGCAAGTAAACTAAACCCTCCCCCCACCCTCCTTCCCTGGAAGCGGCACTGCCAATTAATCTTTGAATTACTCATTGTTAAAAAAGAAAAAATAATAGTATTTTGAGAATTTTGATAGGATTTAGCAAAATAAAAAATTAACGGAGGGTTGCAATTGAAAGATAGATATTCTAAATTGATACTTTTTAAAGTTGGAATACTTAATTGCAAAAGTGATAAAAGATTCATGGCTATGAGTAAATTTTTCTCTATTAATATTAAAATAAATATTATTTAATTAATGTTTAAAAATAAAGAAAATGCATTGATTAAACCTGTCGTCTTTGGCCTCAAAATGTATTGAGTTGGCCTACGATACATATGCTCTCACTTGATTGTATCAAAATTACTAAAACACTCAAGATATATATAATAAAATAATAATAATAATAATAATTAAAAAAAAAAAAAAAAAAAAAACTGAAAAACATTCCTTGGTGGTAAATGGCCACCCTAAGAGCACTAGCTAGTAGTAAATACCCTATAGGTGGTTCCCTTCCCTAAATATAGAAAAAATGTAATAAAAAAAAAAATCACAAAAAATACTTACAGCAGATTCCCTATAGGTTCCTAAAGCATTGGGAAGCACTGTAGCATTCCTAATCAATATTATAATCATAAACTCGATTCTCTCACCTCTCACATATTTTCTCCTTCTAAAGTAAAAGTTAAAAACATAATATTTTAATGGTGTAGGGAAAAATTAAGAAAAGCTATTGTGGAGTGTTTTTAAATAGAGAAACAAAAAGTAGTTTTGTTCATAAATTTAGGAAAAATAGTTAGGTATCTGTTGTTAATGCTCTAAAGCAGAACCGCGGGGGTGGTTGCACCATCCCTGATGACACTTGGGGGTGGTGCGACCACCCCCGTGGTTTTGCTAGGCTTGTGGTGGTCGGCCACCTATATAATGTTTTTAGATTTTTTGTTTCTATTTTTTTTTAAAAAAAAAGAATTGGTTTGCAAAAAATAATAATAATGGTTTTTGGGAAAAACTCATTTCATTCCTTAAGGAGTAGCTACTCTGCTAGCATGAGACTAGTTATTCCTAACAATGAGGTGAAATCGTTTTCAAAAAAAAAAGAAAAAGAATGAGGTATATATAACCAAACAACATCATAGTTGTTTAATAGGAATAGTCATTCCGTTCTAGATGTCTATTTTGCATAAAAATGTGTCATAATGCTACTCTACACTCATTTATCACCAACTAACATGGCGTATTTTAAGTGATTTCTTTTTTTATTAGTGGCTTACATGAGAAGCTACTTAATGGGTGTAACAAATAGGGGTGAAGAGTTACTCTACTAAAAATGTGACATGTCAATTTAATAGACTAAGTTAAAAAAATTTCCTCCTTCCCAATTTAGAGGATACGATAGATTCTTCGTTTCCACTTTTATTTTGGACTTCAAAAGAATTCTATGAGTTGTATTTCATTGGACTTCACTTTTGCTTCTTTCAATGCCCGTCTCTTTATTCAGCTTTTCTAAATTTTATTTTTTTTTTATATGTAAAAAAAAAACTCTTAAAAATTCATTTGAATTAGATTTTTTTCTTGTTTCTTAAACTAAGGAAACACCTAAAAAAATCAAAAGTTATACCTTACATCTAAAGAAGTAAAAGTGATTCCCTTAACATTATTTTAATATAAAAATTTCTCTTTCCTCTTTCATTTATTTAATATTTATTTGAAACAATATTTAAATTATTTCTCTTTCATCTTTTTTTCTCTTAACATTTAATTTGAATAATCTTTAAACGATAAAGGAACCTACCGTGGAGTGCATCTAAATAGGAAAACAAAAAGTGGTTTAATTTTTTAAAAAATTTTAAAAAATTGTTGTTAGTGCTCTTAAACCCTACTGTAGCTCAGGCCGCCCCTAATCACGGCAGCGAGCTAACATGACGGTGGAGATTAAGATAGACAATTAGGTACGGCTACGTACGGCTAAGCACATGGTAAACAAACACACCTTCGATTCCTTGTAAACTTTTTGACCATCGATCACGAGGGTTGCAAGCTGAAGAAATATATATCCCTCCGAATCGAGGAAATTTCATG
Organism: Alnus glutinosa; assembly: GCF_958979055.1. Lineage (NCBI taxonomy): Eukaryota > Viridiplantae > Streptophyta > Magnoliopsida > Fagales > Betulaceae > Alnus > Alnus glutinosa. Next base: position 27,328,479 of record NC_084892.1, read on the forward strand.
GCATGGCAGTGAGAAGAAAGACTCAGATGATGGCTTGAAACGTACGTATGCGTTGAGTAAAAGTCAAAAATCTGGACAATATTATAGACCGATCGAACCGCCACCGGCGACGTATTCAAATATGATCGATTACTTAACAACGTCATATTAGCATTAATAAATTAATGAATGAATCATGTGTTGTTTGTTGTCGCAGTTTCTTGTGATATTAATTAAGCGTTTACCAAATGGGACAAGGGACATGTCAGGGTAGTTGCAGACTTGTCGCCTAATAATATTCTTTAAATATTCCCTCTTTCGTTTTATGTTTTGATTTCTTCTTCTCTTTTCGAATAGTATTTGCACGCGTGAGTCGTTTTTATTCGACAAATTTGTCTTCCAAACTCCCAATATATATATATATTAAAGGAGGAAGAAATATATTTCAATTAATATATAGTACCATCTCTACCCCTGGTGCATGTATTTCATAATCCCAATACCGTGTTGCTTTCAGATGATATATATATATATATATGCATGGGGTTCATTACTTATAGATTAGGATTTTCTACGATTTTTTTTTAAAAAAAAAAAAAAAATTGTAGATTCTTAAATTATGTGAATTCAAACTTTTTTTACATCGAACGGCATAAAAAATACTAACTACCTATATATTAAAGATATGACATGTTCAGTGGCGAAGCCACTCTCAAGCTCCAAGGTTCTCCCAAAAAAAAAATAATAAAAAAAAAAAAAAATTTTACCTCAAATTTTGTTATTTTTTTTAATTTTGGCCCCCAAAACTTTTTTTTTCAATTTGCTCCGCCCCTGGACATGTTACATAGGCAACCAAAAATCATTTCTTTCCAAAGAGTTTTTTCTTCACTTTTAAAGGGACTTCTTATTTATTAAACTAAAATATAGTTTTTTGTTTAAAACTTTTCTACAACATAAAATGCAAGAACCTGATGAAAATATACTCAAATCTCATGGGTAACATGCCATATTTTTAATATGTAGAATTTTTCATGTTGTTCGATGCACGAAACAACCTAAATTCACATAATTTAAGAACTTATAATTTTAAAAAAATTGTAGGGTCCTAATCCATTAATTATCACATAGCCTGAAAGACAAAGCGTGGTTGATTAAGTAAGAGACGCAGCAAATTAAAGGCTTTGATTGGTTTGAGCAATATATATGGATGCTTTGGAAGTCAATATACCTACATTTTGAATTCTACTGAGTGAAAATTTTACCAAATATCATATATTAAGTACTCTTTCATGCGCAATTTTTAAAATTGATTAAAGATGGAAGGGACAAAATTCTCTTAAAAACGTCATGTATTTTGAAAGGGTAATGAGAATACATTTTTATTCCATAATTATCTTATTATGCGGGTGTAATATTGACAATTAATCACCTTTAGATCAACTTCGAAGAAATTTTCTATAACTCACTTTGAAAAAGATCGAACTTCGTAAGAAAAGAAAATGGGGTCTAGTTATATTGTCAGCTGTATGTTCTTCAAAAACTTGAATTATTAGGAATTGGCGAAATTCACCTATTTAGCATATTCTTGTCATTCTCTCATGTATTTTTTTTAAAAAAAAATTAGCCATTAAACTAACATTTGTATTAAAAAAAAATATATATATATATACTGATTGAATGCATAATTTTTTTTTTAAAAAAATAAAATTGTATGGAGGTATGACAAAAGTATGACGTTTAGAGTTTCTTAGTGAGATAAAGATGAGTCAAGTATATATAAAAGATTGGTGAAAATTTATTATGGAAAGGAAAGAAGTGCTATGGAGTGTAATATTAGTCTAGGAGCTAATTAAATGCTCATCGAGTCATTTCTTAGTTTAATTAATTTGCATCACAAACAGCTTGGCCAAGTTCTTGGTATATATCAAGAAAGAGAGTCGATTCTATAAGGATGGATTATGAAAATGATGTATTACAGCATCTATGAAAGAGTTGACACATCATTAAAAGACTAAAATACACTATGCATGAAAAGCACCCAATATTTTTCATTTTCAAAGAGCCCAATCAGTTTTAAACCCACCGTCTGTTCAGCCACCCGCCGCCGGATTCCGCTGACGGCCACCGCCAAATCTTCACCAGATTCCGCCAACGACCAATCCTCCAGTCACGTCACAGCGACCTATTCTCTGTCCAAAATAGTTAGATCCTAGTCGACTGGCCAAGATCTGGTCGTTCCCCGGCCAGAACGGCCGGATTCCGGTCGGCAGGCCGGATTCCGATCGGCAGGCCGGATTCCGATCGGCAGGCCGGATCTGGCCCTTCCCCGGCCAGAACGGCTGGGATCTTGCCCCTCCGTTACTAAAATGACCGAATCCTTGACGGCCCGGATTTGGCCCCTCACCGATCGGCCAGCCTGGATTTGGCCACTCCCCGGCCAGGGATTCGACGACCAATCCTCCAGCCACGTCATGGCGACCCGTTCTTCATCCAAAACAGTCGGATCCCAGCCGGCTAGCCGGGATCTTGCCCTTCCACGGCCAGAGCAGCCGAATCCTGGACGGCCCAGATTTGGCCCCTCCCCAGCCAGTAGAGTTGGGTCTGGCTACTCCCCGGCTGGCCAGCTGGGATCATGCCCTTTCCCGACCAAATTCCAGCCTATTGGCTCAGGAGTTTCCTTAGAGAGTGAGACTGCTAAGAGGGGGATGGATTTGATATTTTTAGGTTTATAGTATTTTTATTGTAATTTTTATTTTTTTTATGAATTAACTTATAATTGACTGCTGTAAAATAAAAATTTTACACCCATCCTTATTAAAGTAAACTCATCATCAAATCTTCCCTTTCTCTCACCATTGATTGTCCTTTGTGTAGTCAACTGGTGAATAGTGCCAAATTATCGTACGGACAATGCATGGACAAAATGGTAAATAGAAATTAATTAATTACTTATTTTCTTTAATTTCCTTATTCTGTTGTCCCCACTATAGGCCTAAATTAATCCATAAAAATCAACGTAGACTTATTCTTCAATCTTCAGGATCATTTTCTTATGGATAGAAATTTCCTACAAATCAATTTGTAGGAAATTTCTTATAACTTACACATAAAATTGAAATGTGTTCCTTGACATGTGAGAATCACATATTTTTTTAATAGTATTTATAAAAAAAAAAAAATATGTGCTTCTCACATGTTTAAAGGACACATGTCATTTTTATATGTGAGTTGTAAAATTTTTTTTATAAACTAGTTTGTAAAAAATTTCAGTCATTTTCTTATTTATGCGTTTGAACTCAATTATACTATATTAATCACTTATATTTATTATCATATCTTTTCAATATAAAACTACTCGCGTGCCAACTGCACAAGTGTATAGCTAGTATATTGTTTAATGCCTACAAAAATTAATTACTTTTCTATTAATTTGAGGGTCATGTTTAGGTTTCATGGGGTCAGGTCCTCTCAAATTATTTTTTTAATTTTAAGATAATTCGGGTAGGTGATTGTGAGAGACCACTTATAGGATTCACATGACCAAATAAGTGGTTAGATAACTTAATTTTTATTTGGTCAAATATATCCCATAAGTGGTCTCTCACAATCACTCGTCCAAATTTTCTCAAATTCTAACACATAATTTGAGAGGATAGTAATCCAGCTTCATGTATGCCTGAGGTAATCATGCATATTAAAAGTCGTATGCTGAAAGTTTCGTTTTTGTTTATTGGTTAAAATTTAAGGTTAAATATATTTTTAGTCCCTAAGTTTTGGAAACTTTATTTTTTAGTACTTGAGTTTCAATTCATATCATAGATGGTACCTTAATTTTGAGAAAATACCAAATTAGTACCTCAGTTAAGTTTTCCGTTCAAAAACTTACGGCCCGCCACGTTTCAACCCTTTGACACGTGTTGTAATATAAAAAAATATTAAAAAATTAATTAAAAAAATATTAAAAACTTCAAAAAAAAAATTGGAAAAAAAAAGGAAAAAGAATAGGGCCACCCCGGGGGTGGCCGGGGGGTGGTTCGGCCACCCCATGGCAGAAAAAGAAAAAAAAAATCAAGAGTTTTGGATGAAAAATTTGACTGAGGTACTAATTTGGTCTTTTTTAAAAATTGAGGTACCATCTTTGATGTGAATTGAAATTTAAGTACTAAAAAATAAAGTTTCCAAAATTCAGAGACAAAAAATATATTTAATCCTAAAATTTAAGCCTTGTAATGACTTGGGTCTGTCATCGATTTTATTAGTCTTCAATTATTTATTAAAATTAGTCTCCTTCACCAACGACTCACCTATTATGAAAATTATACTATTATACACTAATAATGAATAAATAAAGAATTTCCACGCCTTTTCCAATCATCCCATGTCTATAGTTCATGATTACGTGAGCAATAATTAATACTATTGACCAGGCAAAACGTTAGAGAGGGTCTTTATGAGCTAAAGCGACTTCAACCATTTGGAGTCGTCTAATGTTCAAATGAGAGTTGTTTATGTTTAATTGGAGTAGTTTGAATAATAATTGGGACAATGAGGCATTTTATGATATTTGTTTATGTTTAAAAAAAAAAAAAGGAAAAAAAAATCCATAAGAACATAAATTAGAATTGTATTTTAAAAGTATTTTAAGAAATTTAGATTACAATATAATTCTACGATGGTTACACAGATTCAATGGTAAATTTACCAATCTCTTGTACAAAGATGGACCAGAGATCAATAGACAAAAGATGGAAACCAAATATTATTCTAATTTTATTTACTAGCGTATTGCACTGTATACGAAACTAATGAATAGTAATAACTATTTCATTCCATCTTTTTCGATTCCCGATAATAGTTATTATTATTTTTTGATAAAATAGTCATTTTGCGTGTCAAACATGTTCTTAGTATCATTTGGATTAAAATTTTGTATTTTTTATTTGAGTATATTTTTGTCTAAAAAATGCATATTGCATCTTACTTAACGATTTTGACTAACGAAGTATATTTTTGCTAAGAAACAATAGTTTAAGGCAGTTAAGTGTGATATGAACAAAAATTTCAATATCACATAAACCAATACTCAGAAAAAACAATTGATTCCACAAAGAGGATCTAGGGACAGTGTTGTTCCCTAGTTACAATAGATAAAATATTCAAATGAAAGCCATTTAACCAAATTTGCTCGACCTTATTACGGGTTGCCTTCTTTGCTAAAGTGTGCGCCGCCATATTACATTCTCTAGGTGTAAAAGAGAATTTCCCCAATCAGCATTCTCCTTCGATTCTCAGTTGACGTGGCATAGCCAATCTACTTCTAAATCAATCTTAATTAAAAAAAGAAAAAAGAAAAAAAAAAAAGAAAAAAAGAAAAGAAAAAAGGAATTGATTGAGCATGCCACATCAGCTAAGAATACTAAAAAAAAAATACTAAATAGCGTATCTCTATGTTAGGACACTACTCAGCTCAAAAGGAAATAGAATTCATTCAAAATTTTACTTAATTATTTTTCTATCTTGCTTTGCTTTCTCTCTTAGAGTACTTCTGGAACATTGAATAAGCCCTATGAAATAGACTAAATATTCGATTATTTGATTAATTAGCTTTTTATTCATGAGAATCTATTCCTAAAAAGGGGGGGGGGGGGGGGGGGGGGATGAATAATATTCAACTCTGTGGGAATAAAACATCAATCTTAAATTTAATTAATAAAAAGCCCTCAATTGTTCCAAATTAAACACAACAATCCTATCGTTTATATTGGATTCCAATGGGCTACCACTGGGCTGTAGTATCGGGAATAAGATCCACTTTATTTTAAATGAAATAAAAATTATTTATTTTCTGGTTAGGATTTAAAGTTGATGCATTTAATAATGTATATGATTTCACATTATTTAAAAATTTAAAAAACTTGCTAACATTGACTTCATATACACTACTAAAAGCATCAATTTTAAATTCTGACATTTCATTTATTAAATGAAATGGAGAAGTAAATAGGATCCTACTGCCGATTTCTTGTACGGCCAGGTTAGGTTCTATTTGACGGTCTCAAAGTATGGTTTCCGTTAATTTGTCATCGAGGAGTACTTCCTCTTGAGAATCGTCGGTATGGCCAGTATGATGTTAAGAAGCATAGTGATGGTGGGCTTTGACAATGTACAGTTTGAAAAAAATAAAAATAAAAATTATATACTGTATTTTAATCTAAAAAGTAATTTATAATGTTTAAGTGACAGTCTTAATTAATAATTATTATTTTTTAAAAAATAATAATAATTAATTTAAAATTTAATTGTTACCGTCACATTAGTATCACCTGGTTCCCTGTTGGAGTCTTGAGAGATACAAGCGACGAAGCGGAATGTAATGTGCCTTTCCTTAGTCTTGGAATGGCTAGTAGGTTGATCCATCGGGCCCTCAAGGCCGACTGTTTTGGGCCTACCTGCTTGGTCTGTTTGGACTCTCTGAACCGGGTAAACACTTGTAGTCAAAACAATTAAGAATTCACAATTTTCGAACATAATTGGCTAATATAAAGGACATTATATATATATATATAAAGGATTTTTTTCCTGATCACAACCTTGCAAGAGTTGCTGAGGCGAAATTTGATTTGTTTAGGGTTACAAAAAGAATTTTGAAACTTACTTGCAAACGGGTTAGAAAAAGAATTTATTAAGGAAAAGTAAACATACTTAGAGCTAATAATTTTTAATACGACATGAAATTATAAAGTTTGAATTTAGGTTAAACAAATTAGAGTTATAAACAGGTTAAACCTATTTAATAAATAGGTCAATCAAGTCAACCCACTTGACCCGTCATTCTTTTTTTCTTTTAAAAAAAAAATATAACACAGAAACCTAACCGGCTTACCCTCAAAACATCCTTTCATATTTCCTCACGAGTTAGTCATTTAACAAACAAAGAACAAAACCTACAGTTGCACAAACGACAATAGATACCAATAAAATACAGTTTGTTTCACTCGTTAAAAATAAATAAATAAATAGTTGCACAGGAAAATGAGAGCAAGGCCTGTTTAAGATTCTTCCAAGAATATCATCGGTCTCTTTAACTCTTCACGCCCCCACCATAACGAGTTAACGACTAACCCAACAGTACATGCATGAGTACGGCTCATATTGGATCAGAACGTGATTAGTGTAATTATGAAGACAAAATAAAAAAGTCGGTAAGACGGGTCATGTCAACCCTATTGGACATATTAACTAAGCGAATTAGTCTAGTCGTGTTTGGTTAGATGGCAAATTAGCATGCCGTGTTTGAATTTAATCATTTGACCCATTTAGTTAAGCAGGTTGGTTTGTGTTGACCTTAACGGGATGGCGGATCAAGCGGTTCAACCGGAACCCAACACGCCAACCCGTTTTGTTAGCCCTACACATACCTCCCTCAAGGTTCAAAGTATCACTCAATTGTTAATGTACCCCCAAAACTACTAATTATGTCAATATCACTCCATAAAGTCAACAAAAAGATAAAAATATTCCTAATTTTTTTTCAAAAAAAAAAAAAATAGAAAGGAGAAAAATTAAAAACCAGGGTGGCCCAAACTGATATATATATATATATATATATATATATATATAAAGAAACAATTTTTTTTAAAAAAAATTGAAAAACGTTGGGTTTTATTTTTTATTTTTTTTTTCTAATTTTTTATAAATATTTTTTAGGGTTTTATTTATTTATTTTTTTTTTAATTTTATGAAATGTATTTTTGTCATTAAAGAACATTAGCATCTTTTGATAATTTAGAGAGACATTGACAGGTACAATTAATAATTTAAAGGACACATAAATAATATTTTAATAATTTAGGAGGACATTTTTTCCGTTTATTACTTAATTTACTTTCACCTTGTAAGTTTCAGGGGTGGCAGGTCGCCTTAAAAAGTTGAAACAGCTTCCGGGAATTAACCTGCAAACACAACTTCCAGGTCGAAATTTCACAGTCGGGCAGATCGATTCCAGACCACCTCAGTTCATTATTGTCTAATTAGTTGGTTTACATGCATGGGTTGGAGGTGAACAACCTTAAGAACTGGGTCGAATATGTTTGATCGCTTCCTCTAATCCAGAAAGTCCGATCCTCTGCATGTTCTTGGTCTATTACCTTCGATCTTGTGAAGTTAACTATTTCAAATTTCAATATATTTCTTTACAAGATTTCATCACCGCCAAATGATTGGGTAATGCATGTTGTTGCGAGTCTTAGAATATATGATTATATTTTTCATATATTTTATATTTGGTTGATATTAAAATATTTTCTATTTATGGGTGAAGTGTAATAAAATCTTAGATTTGTAATCGAATCCCTTGGGAGATTTGATAACCATATTTGTAGGGGTGAAAATATGGGCGGGTAATAACCGATTGCATCCGCTATTCACGCTTAACCGATATCCGCATACGTGAATGCAGAAAACGGTTTTAAGGTATCAACATTCTTTATATATGTAATTGAATTTATTAAAATGATGTCGTTTTGATTTGGTAAGTTTAGGACCTTTAAGTTATGTTAGGTTTTTTTCACTATCATCTCAAAGTCATACCTCACTACATTTAATTTTTTTTTCTATTTCTTTGAGTAATCCAAATTCCGATTACTCTATGAGACAATGACTATGGTTGATAATCATGAATTGTGCAATAATTAAAATCTTAATTTATTTAAGCTTGCATATAATAAGAACTGCATTATTTCTTGCATCTAAATTTAAATAGTGATCCAAAACACTCATTATCTCATATGCAGATAGCGGATAATAAAAGCAATAACCTCACGGATACGGACAGTAATCGCATGATGCTGATGCGGATACCTAAAAATGATAACCGTATTTTGCGAATGCGGATATTGTTAATAACTGCATCCGCATTCACATTTTCGCCCCTACATATTTGTACTTAATCATTACCCTATAAATATGAATGTTTATACTGTAAACAATTAACTCAATTAGGGCCGGCTATCAGTTAAATTATGTTGGTAGACCCATTTTTGCCTACTGAACCAACAAAGTCGGTTAAATATTTTAATTAACCAACTTTATACCGATATATAATTATTTCGACAATTTTGGTTAATTTGTTAAAGTTGGCTATTTTTTATGGGCCAAATCTCTTTTGGCCCAAATGAGTTTTTTTTTTTGTTGGGCCAACCCTATTTTTTATGGGTCAAATACCAAATGATTTTTTTTTTGGACTAAACAAGTATTTATTGGACATGTTTATAAACACATTTAACATATTTATTATCTTAGATTATTATAAATGTTCACTAATATAGAAGAAATTAAAGAACCAATTAATATTGCTAGGACACTGCCCTACCATACTTTGGCCTTTTTTCTAGATAAAGATACTGATAACTATATGTTTAAGTCAATTTGGTTCGGTTCGGTTAACCATCCTCCTTTTGTTAGTTACGTATTGCTTCCCCATCTCAAATTTATGAGCTTCTCTATACTTGTATTTATGTGCCGAATATAGAAAAGCACAAAAATTGATTAAACTCAAAATTGTAAGCCGCCAATACAAATAATCAAATCTACCGGTGTTTATGTTTTGCCAATTTTGGGACAACCATGATGGCTGCCCTGTTTCTGCTGATACAAATAATCAAATATATATAGTGGCTGCAAATTAACCAACCTAAACCCACCTGCTAGAGCAGAATAAGGATCCGTTTGAGTTTGCGATTTCAAAAAGTGAGATTTAAAATAACAATTTTAAAATGTGCGATTTGAAAAAATTGATTTTTAAAAACGCAGTTAAGCTTTTGGCAAAATGGCTATTTAGCCTTTAAAATCGTAAATTAGACTTTAAAATTCTGCTTTAAAAAAAAAACACAATCTTACTTGGGATTTGAAAGGCAGATTTTTTGCGTTTTCAAATCGCAATTTTTAAAATCACAGTTTCCAAATGATTTATATTCTGCGATTTGGTTTAAAATTGTACTTATTGTCTACGAAATCGCAATCTCAAACGCACCATAAGGAGATCCTATGCTCTTCATGGCATCTGGGGCTTCCTCATATGGGAATTCTTAGTATTGAATCAACAACCAGGACAACTCTTCTCTCCTTCGGCATAATTAATGATGAAACAAAGGAAAATAATCTAACTTCCTCTTATGAGAAAAGTACCAAGGATAACAACTCTTGCATGATAAGAAAATGAGAGTTACTCAAAAAAAAAAAGAAAAAAAAAAGAGAATGTTCCCCCTTGAGAACCGCAGGAAAAAAGAGTCTCAAAAGTCATTATATTATATATAGAGAGAGACTTTAATCAAATGCTCTTTTACCACATATTCAAAACTCCTTTCATTTTTTGAATATTGTTACCGTGCACAACAATGATGAATAATATAGAATCCAAACAAGAAGAAAATAAGAAAAAAGTAAGACACAGATTTAGCGTGGTTCGACAATTTGGCTACGTCCATAGGAGTGAGTACAACTATATTCAATTGATCAATCAGTTTGGGTTACAATACATCATATTTATAGTGAAACCCTACTATCCCCAAAATACCCCAGTAACCCTAGCTGTAAACTGAGTTTCTCTAGACGCTGGTATAAGAGTTTGACCGTTCGCAGCTACCGCATTTCCGTCCTAACACTTGTGCGAACACATGCTCTCGGGAAGTTGCGTCCACTCGGCTGTCCGATCCGGACGGTTATGCTAACACAGAGTCCTTGTGGTTTGCGTTTGCTAAAGAGTGCCGGCGTCCGGACGCTTCCTCAAAGCCGTTAGGACGGTCACCCACTAGCTACTTTATTGGTACTCTCAAACTTCTTTCTATGCCTAAGAGAATATAAACTACTTGTTCCAACATTGAAGAATCATACATATCATATTATTATTCCTAAGTCCCAATATTCTCTCAAAACAATTAGACAAAGGACTAAAATTCGGTTGTGCACAAAGCTTCAAAACAATTAGACAAAGAATGTGTCAAAGACATCTTCTCCAGCAAAGAAAGCAAATGATCACGATTTGCTCATTCTATCCCTTCCTCGTTAATATGGTTAACATGATCTGACAATTTAATCCCCCTACTTTTTACACCATTTTGATATTATTCATTGTGAGATATAACTTATTGGGTTAGAGCATTCTTAGTGAACTAGCTATTCTATAACAAAAATTTGACTAAAAACTCAATTTTTTTTAGTTTAACTAGCCACTTTTTAAAAGCATTGCATAACAAACTCTTTAAATCTCTCTATACTTCATTTAAAAATTCTTTCGTTATTCTCATGGTAGTTGGAAGGTTTATTCTCTTTAGTAATTACATGATAATACATATTTTGTGAACATTAGCAACTTCATACAACAACATAATCTTTACATCTCCCCAAGCAAATTTGCTTAAAAGGAAACAAAAGCTTTAGCAAGTAACATGAATATCAATAAGAGATGATGGAGATGGACTCTATCTCATTATCCCCATCGGGTGATCAAATTTACAAGTTGACCCAAGTTTGAAATGGCTATTTTGCAAGTAAAAAGCACAAGGCTCTGCCCGGGCCGTTTTAGGAAAATATGAAACTTTTGAAAATGGTGCTCTAAAATAAGAGAATTAAAAATTAAAAATAAACTCAACTTCATATTAGTCATCTTGAGCACCACCACAACTTTCCTTGATCAAGTCTCTCTAAACTTCATCAACAGCTTTTTGACTAAGTGTTAGTGGCAATGTCAAAGATCCTTTCCTCTGCAAAAGAATTGGCCAAAAAACGAATATTTGGAGAACCTTCATCGAACGTCCATCCCCCAAATCACAATCTTGGCACCCATATCCCTCTCCATCATCTTCTGGCTATTCCATCGTGGCTCAATAATCAAATCGATGAAATTATAACCCAAGTACTTTTTTATCGGGTAAAACTTCGGCGGCCAATAACTAGCGAGTGGCTTGAAAGCTAGGTTACGCTTTACAATATGAGAAATATTCTAAGAGATTTTTCGTTTTTTGATGATGAGTTGAAAAAACTATGGCTTTTTTTCTAAGAAAAACTAGTGTTTTCGTCCTACTTTTTCTTTTTTCCTAACTGGACGTGTCCGTCTCTTATTGGAGGGCACAAAGGGTTGTATTTGTGCCAAGAGAAATGATTCATTTCTTCTTTGTGTCATTCTCTTATTTTCTCACTTTTAAAAATCATCATTAAATCTGTTGGGTCCATGTAGATCCTTTAAATGAGCCCCACAGATCTAACGGTGATTTTCAAAAGTAGGAGGATGAAAGAATGAAAGAAGGAGAATGTATAGCACATCTAGAGTGCCAATTCCTTGTAAAAGTTATTCTCTAGGTGCAAATATATGATTTCAAAGGTGGATGGAAATCTTTCTTGGTATCATACCCACCAGTCATCGTAAACAAAGTCCATTGAAGAGTGTTTGGTATGGACAGGTTGTTCTGGACATAAATTTTCTACAAATCAACCTTTAAAAGTAATATGTCTTTTAAGCTATAAAAAAATATGTGAAAAGAATTTGTTAATTATTTGAAAAAAGGACAGAAATTTCTTACAAACCGGTTTGTAAAAAATTTCATACAACCCACATATAAGAGTGACATGTGTCCTTTAAACATGTGAGAAACACTTGTTTTTTTTATTAATACTATTAGCATGTGAAAAATACATTTTATTAAAACAACATGTGTTTCTCACATGCCAATGACACTTATCAATATTATATGTGGGTTGTATGAAATTTCTTACAAACAGGTTTGTAGGAAATTTCTATCCTTGAAAAAATATGTGTTTCACATGATAAAGACACGTCACTTTTATAGGCTGATTTGTAAAAAAAATTTTACAAATCAGTTTGTAAGAAATTTATGTTCGTTCTATGTAAGATGTGGACAATGTCACAAAAAAAAATTAAGTGAATTAACTATATTATCAATTGAAAATGAGATATTAGAAAAACTTGAATATAAAAAATTATAATTAATATTTAAATATACTAAAAATGTCAAATTAAATTTGTTGCCTTTGGCCTCAAAATTTATGAGTAGGGTGTTACGAGTAATGCTAGAAGAAAGATAAAAATAAAAAAAAATAAAAAGAAGAAGAAGAAGAAGAAAGTTTGTTATAAATCATAGTTTTTCAGCTTCTTGGTTAATTTGTTTTCACTAATCCAAAAAGAAAAAGAAGAAGTTTGTAAATCAATAAAACAAATTTAGTTACATGCAGGTTATCCGAACATCTTGAAGAAAATTAGAAAATTTAGGAACAAAACAATTATGTAGAATATTTTTCAAATCACAGCTCTTTCATTTCTTGATTAATATTCTGCAATACTCTCCTTACTCAGCTCTTTCCTTTCTTAATTAATATTCTGCAATATTCTTCTTATTTGACTATTTATTTTCTTGATTAATATTCTGCAATATTCTTTTCATTCGGCTGTTTCTCTTCTTGAATAATATTCTGTAATATTCTTCTCACTTGACACTTTCCTTTCTTGAATAAAACAAATAAGTTTTGACACCAAATTTGTCAATATTAAAAATCCAATATGGGTATTACGAGTAATGCTAGAAGGAAGATTAAAAAGAAGTTAGTTATAAATCATAGTTTTTCAGCTTCTTGGTTAATTTATTTCCACTCATCCAAAAAGAAAAAAAGAAAAAATGTAAATCAATAAAACCCATTTAGTTCCTTTGGCAAATAAGTATCAACTAAATATAAATAATGGGTTTCCTACTTGTGTTGGCAATGATTAACATAACAAACAGAAGCAGATAGTTTAAGATTTTGTTAATTAGGCTTTTTTTTTAAAAAAATAAATTAATTTTTATTTTTATTTTTATTTTTTATCACCATATCAGAATAATTTCTGGCCAAGAGCTCTATGTTAGAAGAGGGCTGCTACACTCACACCCAAATCCCCACAACCAAATCTCCACAACCTGATGTGGCATTCCACATCAGATTTTTCTTTTTCTTTTTCTCCTCCACCTCCTCCCTTCATCTTCTCTCCCCTCCCATCTCTCACCTCCGGCCACCCGATCTAGTCCTTCTCCGGCCAGAATAGCCATGGCCCCTGCCAGCCCCCTCCCTCCGATCCCTGATCAAGCAGATGACGAAAAAAAACTACTAGAATATTAGCCCATCCTAAAACATTTTGCTTTATATTTTTATAATAGCATATTCAACGAAATAAAAATATAGTTCATAATAATTAAATTTAATTATTATAAGTTATTTTTCGTATAGATGGAAAATATATGTCTACTCCAATTACAAGATTGCTAATGAATTGTGAGAATGGAAGGTCCCAGTCCAGTGGGCCTGATATCGTACGGCTTTTGTCTCATTTTGATAGCTATGGCCTACACCTCGCTAAATGCCATTGAAAATATACAAAGAATTTTCAAATTATTGTGGGGCCGTTCGTTTAACTTGACCCCTCAGTCAACAGAAAACGAATATTTGGGTGAACTTTCGTCGAACCATCCCCCAAATCACAATCTTGACACCTGTATCCCTCTCCATCATCTTCTGGCTATTCCCTCGTAGCTCAATAATCAAACCGATAAAATTATAACCGGGATACTTTTTCAGCGGGTAATACTTCGGCGGCCGAGAACGAGCGTGTGGCTTGAAAACTGGGTTACGCTTTATAATCTGGGAAATATTCTAAGAGATTTTTCATTTTTGACGATGAGTTGAAAAAACTGCGGTTTTTTTTTTTTTTTTTCTCTAACCTGACGTGTCCGTTTCTTATGGGAGGGCACAAAGGGTTGTGTTTGTGCCAAGAGAAATGATTCAATTTCTTCTTTGTATCATTCTCTTATTCTCTTACTTTTAAAAATTATCATTAGATTTGTGGGGTTTATGTAAATCGTTTATATGGACCCTACATATTTAATGGTGATTTTTAAAAATGAGAGGATGAAAGAATAAAAAAAAGGAGAACATATAGCACATCTTGCGTGCCAATTCCTTGTAAAAGTTATTCTTTAGGTGCAAATATATGATTTCAAAGGTGGATGGAAATCTCTCTTGGTATCATAGCCACCGGTCATCATAGACAAAGTCCATTGAAGAGTGTTTGGTATGGACAGGTTGTTTTCGACATAAATTTTCTACAAATTAGTCTCTAAAAGTCTTTTAAGTTATAAATATATATATATGTGTGTGAGAAAAACTTATTAAAAAAAAATATGTGTTTTACATGCTAGAGACCCGTCACTTTTGTAGGCTAGTTTGTAAAAAAATTATTACAAACCATTTTGTAAGACATTTATGTCTGTTCTACGTAAGATGTGGACAATGTTACAAAAAAAAAAAATTAAGTGAATTAACCATATTATCAATTAAAAATAAGATGTTATAAAACTTGAATATAAAAAAATTATAATTAATATTTAAATATACTAAAAATGCCAAATTAAATTTGTTGCCTTTGGCCTCAAAATTTACTAGTCGAGTGTTATGAGTAATGCTAGAAGGAAGACAAAAAAATAAAAAATAAAAAGTTTGTTATAAGTCATAGTTTTTCAGCTTCTTGGTTAATTTATTTTCATTAATCCAAAAAGAATAAAAAAAAGAAAAAAAAGAAGTTTGTAAATCAATAAAACCCATTTAGTTTATGGTTGTCCGAATATCTTGAAGAAAATTCAAAAATTTAGGAACAAAATAATTATGCAGAATATTTTTCAAATCACAACTCTTTCATTTATTGATTAATATTCTGCAATACTCTCCATATTCAGTTCTTTCATTTCTTAATTAATATTCTTCAATATTCTTCTTATTTGATTCTTTCCTTTCTTGATTAATATTCTGCAATATTCTTTTCATTCGGCTCTTTATTTTCTTGAATAATATTCTGTAATATTCTTCTCACTAAGCTCTTTCATTTCTTGAATAAAACAAATAAATTTTGAGTGTTACGAGTAATGGTAGAAGGAAAACTAAAAAGAAGTTAGTTATAAATCATAGTTTTTCAGCTTCTTGGTTAATTTATTTCCACTCATCCAAAAAAAAAAAGAAAAAAAAAAAAGAAGTTTGTAAATTAATAAAACCCATTTAGTTCCTTTGGCAAATAAGTATCAACTAAATGTAAATCACAAGTTTCCTACTCGTGTTAGCAAGGATTAAGATAACAGAAGCAGATAGTTTAAGATTTTGTTAATTAGGCCTTTTCTTTTCTTTTTTTCTTCTTTTTAATTTTTTAATCTTTAATTTTTTTTTTTTATCACCATATATATCGGAATAATTTCTGGCCAAGAGCTCGATGTTAGAAAGTTAGAGCAATTGGCTGACAGCACAACATTCTCTTTGTTGATAACCTTTCCAAAGTCCAGGCCATCCATTCTAGAAAATTAAATTTTCATGATGAACTGATATTGAATTTTTCTACCAACTGAAAAATGAGACTAGTTACTCTGTCGTGGTTCTCAGCCATCAAGCACATGGCATGGCCAAAAAAATTCTACAAAGAATTTTCAAATTATTATGGGGCCGTTCGTACAACTTGACCCGTCAGTCAACAGAAAGCGAATGTGTGCATCAATCTGTCCAAAGCGGCGAAGCGATGGAGAAAACTTTCAGTTTCGTTTTCCTCTTTTCACATTGTTCACTTTTTGCTTTACATCACTTCCTGCTTTCACACGACTCTTCTTCTCTCCCAATCGGAAAAATTTATTTCCTTTTAGCTCTCATTCGAACTTTTTAATATTTTCATATCCGTTCTACATAAGATGTGGACAATGTCACAAAAAAAAAAAAAAAAATAAGTAAATTAATCATATTATCAATTAAAAATGAGATGTTATAAAAACTTGAATATGAAAAAATTATAATTAATATTTAAATATACTAAAAATACCAAATTAAGTTTGTTGCCTTTGGCCTCAAAATTTATGAGTCGGGTGTTACGAGTAATGCTAGAAGGAAGACAAAAAAAAAAAAAAGTTTGTTATAAATCATAGCTTTTCAGCTTCTTGGTTAATTTATTTTCATTAATCCAAAAAGAAAAAAAGAAAAAAGAAAAAAAAGAAGTTTGTAAATCAATAAAACCCATTTAGTTTCTGGTTGTCCGAACATCTTGAAGAAAATTCGAAAATTTAGGAACAAAATAATTATGCAGAATATTTTTCAAATCATAGCTCTTTCATTTCTTGATTAATATTCTGCAATACTCTCCTTACTCAGCTCTTTCCTTTCTTAATTAATATTCTTCAATATTCTTCTTATTTGACTTTTTTCCTTTCTTGATTAATATTCTGTAATATTCTTTTTGTTCTACTCTTTCTTTTGTTGAATAATATTTTGCAATATTCTTCTCACTTGGCTATTTTCTTCTTGAATAAAACAAATAAGTTTTGACACCGAATTTGTTAATATTAAAAATCCAACATGAGTGTTACGATTAATGCTAGAAGGAAGACTAAAAAAACAGTTAGTTATAAATCACAATTTTTCAGCTTCTTGGTTAATTTATTTCCACTCATCCAAAAAAAAAAAAAAAAAAAAGTTTGTAAATCAATAAAACCCATTTAGTTCTTCTGGCAAATAAGTATCAACTAAATATAAATCATGGGTTTCCGACTCGTGCTAGCAAGGATTAAGATAACAGAAGCAAATAGTTTAAGATTTTGTTAATTAGGCTCTTTTTTTTTTTTTTTAATCACCATATTAGAATAATTTCTGGCCAAGAGCTCTATGTTAGAATGTTAGAGCAATTGGCTGACAGCACAGCATTCTCTTTATTGATAACTTCTCCAAAGTCCAGGCCATCCATTCTAGAAAATTAAATTTTCATGATGAGCTGATATTGAATTTTTCTACCACATAGTCAAGCATGAACAGAAGCTCCACAACTGAAAAATGAGACTAGTTACTCGATGGTGGTTCTTAGTCATCAAGCATAGGGATGGAGCCTTTAATAGGAAGGGGCCAAGGGCCAATTTTTTAATTTTGTTTTCCCAACCTGACATGTCCATCTCTTATTAGAGGGTACAAAGGGTTGTATTTGTGTCAAGAGGAATGATTCATTTCTTTTTTTTGTTCTTTTTCTATTATTCCACTTTTAAAAATTATCATTGAATTTGTAGGCCAGGGTTCAAATAAGTTCTTTATATGTGCTCCACAGATCTAATGATAATTTTTAAAAGTTGGAGGATGTAAGAAAGAAAGAAGAAGAATATATAGCACATCTTGCTGCCAATTCCTAGCTTGTAAAATTCTTTCTCTAGGGCCAATTATATGATTTCAAAGGTGGATGGAAATCTCTCTTGGTATCATAGCGCGCGATTGGCAGTCATAAAGAAAGTCCACTAAAGAGTGTTTGGTATGGACATGTTCTAAACATAAATTTTTTTACAAATCAGTTTTTAAAGTAAGAGATATGTGAGCTGCACAATAATATTGATGTATCCAACACTTTTATTTTTATTTATTTTTTTTTTTAAAAAAAAATATTGGGCACATCAACATTGTTGTGCAATTGTTGTGTAAGAGTTGTGGAAATAACATATCTCTTAAAGTAATATGTGTCTTTTAAGCTATTAAAAAAGTATGTGAGAATAACTTTTTATTTAAAAAAAATGACAGAAATTTCCTACAAACTGGTTTGTAGGAAATTTCATACAACCCACATATAAGATTGACATGTGTCTTTTAAACATGTGAGAAACACGTATTTTTTTTTATTAATGCTATTAAAAAAGCATGTAAGAAGCACATACTATTAAAAAACTTGTGTTTTTCACATGTCAAAGTACACAAGTCAATCTTATATATGAGTTGTATGAAATTTTCTACAAACCAGTTTGTAGGAAATTTCTGTCCTTAAAAAAAAGAAAGTGTTTTTCACATGTTAGAGACACGTTACTTTTAGAGGCTAGTTTGTAAAAAATTTCCTACAAACTATTTGTAAAAAATTTATGTCCATTCTACATAAGAGGTGGACAATGTCACAAAAAAAAAAAAAAAAAAAAATTAAGTGAATTAACTATATTATTAATTGAAAATGAGGTGTTAGAAAAACTTGAATACAAAAAATTATAATTAATATTTAAATATACTAAAAATGCTTACTTAAATTTGTTGCATTAGGCCTCAAAATTTATGAGCCGGATGTTACAAGTAATGTTAGAAGAAAGACAAATAAATAAATAAATAAAAAGTTAGTTATAAATCATAGTTTTTCAGCTTTTTGGTTAATTTATTTTCATTCATCCAAAAAGAAAAAAAGAAGTTTGTAATCAATAAAACCCATTTAGTTCCTCTGGCAAACAAGTATCAACTAAATATAAATCACAGGTTTCCTACTCGTGTTAGCAAGGGTTAAGATAATAAAAGCCGATGGTTTAAGATTTTGTTAATTAGGCTCTTTTGTTTTTTTTAATCACTATATCGGAATAATTTCTGGCCAAGAGCTCGATGTTAGAAAGTTAGAGCAATTGGCTGACAGCACAACATTCTCTTTATTGATCATAACTTTCCCAAAGTCCAGCCATCAATTATAGAAAATTAAATTTTCATGATGAACTTATATTGAATTTTTCCACCACATAGCTAGTCAAGCACGAATAGAAGCTCCACAACTGAAAAATGAGACTAGTTACTCGATTGTGGTTCTGAGTCATCAAGCACACAGAGGGTTCGAGCTAGAAGTTTTTATTGGCAGGAAATAATGGTCAAATAAAAATTTTAGTAAAGATTAGCTAGTGAACTAAATTTTTATTTTTTATCTTATATTTTTTAATTTTTTAAATAATTTTCTTTTCTCAACTTATAATTTTTGTTTTTTTGGAAATTGGAGAGCCAAGGCCCTGCCAGCCCCCCTCCCACCGTCCCTGATCAAGCAAACGTTGGAAAAACAATAATAGAATATAAGACCATCCTAAGACATTTTGCTTTATATATTCATAATAGCATATTCAACAGAATAAATAAATAGATAGTCTATAATAGTTAAATTTAATTATTATCCACCATTTTTCATCTAGATGGAAAATATATGTCTACTCCAATTACAAGATTGGTAATGAATTGTGAGAATGGAAGGTTGGAAAATGATAAAATCACAATCTCTTTATACAATTCCCTCACTATCCCACTCACAATGATATGTAGCCCATACACCATTGTGAGTGAGAATTGTGATGGGGTCGTGAGCCAATCATTTCCCTATAAGGTCCCAGTCCAGTGGGCCTACGGCAGTTGTCTCATTTTGATAGCCATTGAAAATCTACAAAGAATTTTCAAATTATTGTGGGGCCGTTCGTATAACTTGACCCCTCAGTCAACAGAAGACGAATGTGTGCATTTATCTGTCCAAAGCGATGGAGAAAACTTTTCTGTTTTGTTTTCCTCTTTTCACATTTTTCACATTTTGCTTTCACAGTAGCCCCTTCTTCTCTCCAAATCGGAAAAATTTATTTCCTTTTAACTCTCATTCGAACCTTTTAATATTTTCATATCAAGCAAACTCCCGTATCAGATTATATATATTTCCAAGTTCCAACACGATGAAACACTCTTGCTTGCATTTCAACTGGATTTTGTTAATATTCTTTCACGGAATACTTCTTTTGAAATCTGCACGAATTCTCTCTTTCGCAGATGAGACTGATCGCCTGGGGTTGCTTGACTTCAAGAAACGGATTAGTGAAGACCCACTTCAAATCATGAGCTCATGGAATGACTCCACCCATTTCTGCAACTGGTTTGGTGTTACATGCAGCCCCTCCAATAAAAGAGTCGTGGTTCTGAACCTGGAAGCTCAAAGATTGGCTGGCTATATAACACCTTCCATGGGAAATCTTACTTACCTTACTGGAATCAACTTGGGAAATAACAGCATCTATGGTGAAATTCCTCAAGAAATGGGAAGACTACGGCGTTTGCAGCATCTCAACTTGAGTTTTAATTCCTTTGGTGGGAACCTTCCAACTAATCTAAGTCATTGTACACAACTTAGAGTGCTTCATGTTGGTTACAACAAACTTGTTGGGCAGATTCCAGAGCAGTTCAGTTCATTGTCAAAGTTGGTTTACCTGAATCTTGGTGAGAACAACCTTACAGGAAGTATCCCAGCGTGGATAGGAAACATTTCTTCTTTGTATTTTCTTTCCCTTATCTGGAACGATCTACAAGGGAGCATACCTAGCGAGCTTGGCCGTCTATCAAGCTTGGGAGTTTTCGTACTCGGTGGGAATAATCTGTCTGGTACTATCCCTCCTCTGATTTATAATATATCTTCCATATTCACTTTCTCTGTTACTCGAAACCAGCTGCATGGAAGGCTTCCACCAGATGTTGGCCTTACTCTTCCTCGGCTTGAAAATTTTTTCGGCGGTTTAAATAGTTTCACAGGACCTATTCCCATGTCATTGTCTAATGCTTCTAAACTTAGCCATCTTGACTTTGGTTTTAATGGTCTCACTGGGACAGTGCCTCAAAATCTAGCAAGTTTGCGTGCCTTGGTTGTACTTAATTTTGAAGGTAATAGACTTGGAAATGGAAAAGTTGGTGACCTAAATTTTCTAGGTTTTTTTGCTAATTGTACTAGTTTGGAGGCTTTGGGCCTTGTTGGGAATCAATTTGGTGGAGTACTGCCCAGCTCCATAGCCAACCTTTCCTCCCAGCTGAAATGGCTTGCTATGGGTTTTAATATGATACATGGAGGCATCCCCATTGGGATTGGGAACCTTGTTAACTTGAATCTTCTAGGATTACAAGGCAACTATTTGGGTGGCCCTCTCCCGAATGCTCTTGGGAAGCTCAACCAATTACAGGAACTATATTTGGACAATAACAAATTTTCAGGGCTGATTCCTTCCTTCTTAGGTCACTTAACGAAATTGACATGGCTCTATATGGACGAGAACAGATTTGAGGGAAATGTACCACCAAGCCTAGGAAACTGCCAAAATTTGATTTGTCTAAACCTTTCTAGTAACAATCTCAATGGTAGCATACCAAAAGAGGTTATTGGTCTTTCTTCCCTTTCGATTGCTTTGGACATGTCTCATAATTCTTTGACAAGTACACTGCCATTTGAAGTTAGTTACTTAAAAAATCTTGGGCAGTTAGATCTCTCTAACAATAGATTATCTGGAGAAATTCCTACTTCCCTTGGTAGTTGTAATAGTTTGGAAGGTTTATATTTGGAGGGTAATTCATTTGAAGGAGCAATTCCTCCATCTTTAGAGACACTAAGAGGTTTAGAAGAAATTGATCTTTCGTGCAATAACTTGTCAGGGCAAATTCCTGAATTTCTCAGCAAGTTTTTGTCACTTAAGTATCTTAATCTTTCTCATAATAATCTCGAGGGGAAAGTGCCAAGTGAAGGGATTTTTTTGAACGTAAGCGCAATTTCAATCTTTGGAAATAACAAGCTATGTGGTGGCGTCCCAGAATTACTTTTACCCAAATGCTATAGAAAGAGTCCACATTCATCCATGAAACGCCTTGCACTTAAAGTTGTAATTCCTGTCATGTTGGTACTTCTTCTATTGTGTTTTTTCCTCACATTTTATATGGTTAAAAAACGAAGAAAGAGACCTTTGGTCATGTCTTCCTTAAAGGATTAGCGATTGGCATGTATATCTTATGCAGAACTCCAAGCATCAACTAATGATTTCTCTGTGGACAATTTGATCGGTTCAGGAAGTTTTGGTTCTGTATACAAAGGAGTTCTTTCTAGCAATGGAGCAATTGTTGCAGTTAAAGTGTTAAACCTTCAACAACGAGGAGCTTCCAAGAGTTTCATTGATGAATGCAATGCTTTGAAAAGTTTACGCCATCGTAATCTTCTTAAGATTATCACTGCTTGCTCAAGCATTGATCATCAAGGGAACGACTTTAAAAGTCTAGTGTTTGAGTTCATGTCTAATGGAAGCCTAGACCAATGGCTGCATCCTTTAAAGGATGAGCAACATCAATGTAAGAGATTGAGCTTTATTCAGAGAATAAACATAGCCATTGATGTTGCTTATGCGTTGGAATATCTTCATCTTCATTGTGAAACGCCAATTGTTCACTGTGATATAAAGCCAAGCAATGTCCTCCTTAATGAAGATATGGTAGCACATGTCGGTGACTTTGGATTAGCAAAGTTCATCTTTGAAGCATCACATAATCCCTCCAAAAATGAAACCTTGTCAGAGTCCTTGTCAATTGCGCTGAAAGGTTCCGTTGGGTACATTCCTCCAGGTATGTTTTAAACCTGTAATAACTCGGCTTAATTAAGTTTTACACATCAAACATGAATGAGAGATTAAGCTTAATTTTGATAAGATTAATTTTTAAGTCATATATATATATATATTTCAAGGGAAAAGTTCAATACTCGGGGCCATGGGAAATAAGTACTTTTTCTTTCGTAAAAAATAAAAAATAAAAAAAAATACAAAATTGTTGGATAGTAGTAAATATGTGTTAGTGGATAAATTGTTTAAGTTTAGGAAACTATTGTATCTTAGTGATCATATATTATTAAATTGTAGAGTATGGGATGGGTGGCCAAGTTTCCGTACGTGGAGATATTTACAGCTATGGGATACTCTTGCTGGAGATGTTTACTGGAAAAAGACCTACGGATGACATGTTCAAAGATGGCATGAGCATGAGCATGTTCATTGCAATGGCTTTGCCGGAACGTGTCATGGATATAGTAGACTCGTCAATGCCATTTGAAGAAAGTGAAGAAGATGCTGATGATGAAACAAATAATGATGACATAGAAGAAGGCGCAATAATCACAGAAGTTGATCGTCATTTCAATGCCAGAAGCAAAGTGGAGGATTGTTTGGTCTCAGTGTTTCAGATTGGACTGTTGTGCTCTGCAACATCACCTCATGAGCGGTTGCCCACAACTGATGTCGTCAACAAACTGAGGGTAATTAGAGACGCATGCATTTTGACGTTGTCCAGAATACATCACCGAGGACAAACATAACTGCCAATTACACCACAGGTTAATAAGATAACGCCCACCCAAATGCATGGTCAAGCTGAAGTTTAAGAAGTCGTTCACATCTGAAGTTGAAGATGTCTTTATTGTTATCATTTATGTTTTATCTTCTTCTTTTCTTACTTTTATTTCTTATTGAATAAGTGGTAGGACTTTATAAGGTGATGTAATTTATGAGACGTACTCTCTGATAGCTTGGTGAGACTTCTGTGTTTTCTTGCCTCCTATTATGTTTTCCATTAGTGCTTTTGTCCTCTGTCAATTCACAATGAATGTAATGAATTAGTTTTGCGCTTCTGGGTGTATATTATTAAGGTGTATTCTGACAATGATCAAGTATCTAATGTTTGTTTTGAGTTATAGGACTAAAACAGAGGTGTCAAAAAGAGTACGGATATTGAAATGCTACTAACCTCATTGTATTTGTTCAGATTTGTTGTGAGTGATGAACCTTAACCAAGAGGAAACATAAGTTGGATGTGTTTCTTGTAGGAGACATTCAGTGGCATTATTTTGTGGCACTGAATGTCTCCTACGTACCAGAATACTGGTGTGCCCACAGTATATAATCTGGTCATTTTTGGCATGTCTTTAGATGTCTTATAAGGGTGTTATTTTTAATTATGATGTACGTGGCTCCTTTTCAGAAATGTCCTTACTACTTAAGTGACTAACATTTTTAAAGGAGGAATAATACATCTTGACTGAGTTGTAGGGTAATCCTATTAAGCTTTTCTTGTTGCATGAATGATCAAACAGAATGGTTTTACATGTAAATTTCTTTCATGGAGAATGCACAATTATATTGGCATTTAGGATGCTAGCTATAGCAATTCCTTATGTGATCCTTTAGTTGTTTAAAGGGATTTTTGACTAAAAATGTATTAAGTTTTCCTTTTATCTTTATAGTTAGCTGTTGTCAACTTAAAAAGGGTCATCTATACCCATTAACAGCCAATATATCCTCAAAGATGGTGTGCTAAAGATTTTAGCAGTTTATTATCCATTTTATGAAGAAGTCCTTTCAATGGACTCTAATAACTCTAGATGATGACTCTAACTCTATTAAGAATAATCGGAATCAAACTCCTTATTGGAGATTATTCGTTATTGGACTCTAACATAAATACTGAATAATTATGATCACATCATTCCCTTCTCCTAACAAATTTTCTTGTCCCCAAAGAAAAATTTAAAAAACTAGTCTTGCAATCCCTTAAAACCATTCTAAAAATATCATATGACAGTTATTAAAATAACAATTATTAAAAATCACTAAGGCGTGTTCTCCATTCCATTATTAAATGATGATTTTTTTTTTTTTTAATTGAATAAAGAAAGGATTAGATGGAAGGATCCTTTCCACTCCTCATCCCAATGGAAGAAAGAGTAGATGATTCTACAAACGAAAAAAATGGGGTGGGCTCTACAACAACACACCTAACACAAACCAAAACAATGCGAAAATATATAATTACAAAATGTAAGAAATTGATCAAACAAATGACCTAGTTCTCTCAATCGACCGCACAAAGCGGTTACAAAAACAAAAGAGGCACAGAAAAGGACGAACCTATTTGAACCCCCATTTGAGATCAACAACAACCCCTAAAACAAAGTTGAAGCTGAAAATGTACTGTCGTAATTATACATGGTGATTGCTTACATAGAAAAGTGACTTTTTTCAATAACAAAATCTTGGAAGAGGAAAATTCTACATGGAAAAATGCCCACTTATCCAACTAATTCTCCCATTTCCTATTTAGCCCACTGGGGGAGTGTTCCTTTTGTTGGATACGTCTTGCTTCCCCATCTCAAATTTATGAGCTTCTTTGTACTTTTATTTATGTGCTGAATATAGAAAAGCAAAAAAATTGATTAAACTCAAAAACTATAAGCAGCCAATACAAAAAATTAAATCTATTGGTGTTTTTGTTTTGGTACAACCATATTGGCTGCCCTGTTTCTGCCAATACAAATAATCAAATATAGCGGCTGCAAATTAAGCAACCTAAACCCAGCAGCTAGAGCAGAATAAGCAGATCCTATGCTCTTCATGGCATCTGGGGCTTCCTCATATAGGAATTCTTAGTATTGAATTAGGCAATATTGAATCAACAACCAGTACGACTCCTCTTCTCTCCTTTGGCATAATGATGAAACAAAGGAAAATAATCTAATTTTCCTGTTTAAACGACTCCAATCATTTGGAGTCGTTTATGAGCTAAAGCAACTTCAACCATTTGGAGCCGTTTATTGTTCAAATGTTTAGAGTTGTTTTCACCAAATCGACTTTAATTGGAGTAGTTTGAATAATAATCGGGACAATGAGGCATTTTACGATATTTGTTTATGTTTTTTTTTTTAAAAAAAATCCATATGAACATAAATTATAATTGTATTTTAAAAGTATTTTAAGAAATTTATATTACAATATAATTTTACGAGGGTTCCACATATTCAATGGTAAATTTACCAATCTCTTGTACGAAGATGGACAAGAGATCGATAGGCAAAAGATGGAAACCAAATATTTTTCTAATTCTATTCACTAGCGTATTGCACTGTATATGAAACTGATGAATAGTAATAACTATTTCATTCCATCTTCTTCAATTCCCGATAATAGCTATTATTTTTTTGATAAAATAGACATTCTACGTTTTAAATATGCTATTATTATCGTTTGGATTAAAATTTTGTATTTTTTATTTGAGTGTATTTTTGTCATTTTACGTCTAAAAAATGCATATTCTATCGTTTAATTAATAAAAGGCCCTCAATTGATCCAAATTAAACACAACAATCCTATCGTTTATATTGGACTCCAATGGGCTACCACTGGGTTGTAGTACGGGGAATAATATTCACTCCATTTAAAATGAAATGAAAACTATCTATTTTATGGTCATGATTTAAAGCTGATGCATTTAATAATGTATATAATTTTACATTATTTAAAATTTTAAAAAACGTGCTAACATTGACTTCATATACACTATTAAGGGCATCAATTTTAAATCTTGACATTTTATTTATTAAATGAAATGGAGAAGTAAATAGGATCCTACCGCCAATTTCTTGTACGGCCAGGTTAGGTTCTATTTGACGGTCACAAAGTATGGTTTCCGTTAATTTGCCATTGTGGAGTACTTCCTCTGTGTAATGTAAAAATATAATTATACCTCTACTTTATAATCAAATGGAGAGAATTCAAATTCACTTCCTCTTTGAGAATTGTTGGTATGGCCGTTAAGAAGCATAGTGATGTGGCCCACTTGTTGCCATACTAGTTCTGGGCTTTGACAATGATACAGTTTGAAGAAATTAAAAAAAAATATATATTCTCTAATAAGTAATTTGCAATGTTTAAGTGACAGTTTAATTAATAATTATTATTATTTTTTTTAAAAAAAATAATAATTAATTTAAAAATTAATTGTTACTGCCATGTTAATAAAATTTTAAGATAATACGTACGTGCTGCAACTATTGCCTGGTTCTCTGTTGAAGTCTTGGGAGATACAAGTGACGAAGCGGAATGTAATGCGCCTTTCCTTGGTCTTGGAGTGGCTAGTAGGTTGACCCATCGGGCCCTCAAGGCCAACTGTTTTGGGCCTAGCTGATTGGTCTGTTGGGACCCGCTGAACCGGGTAAACACTTATAGTCAAAACAATTAAGAATTCACAATTTTCGTACATAATTGACTAATATTAAGGACATTTAAAATAAAAATAAAAAAAAAAAATAAAAAAGTAAAAACTAGCGAGGTAACATTTCAACTTGCTGATTTTGTTTAATGATTTTTTTAAAAAAATATATATATATAAAACTTGATACGATTTTTTTTTTTTTTTTTTCCTGATCAGAACCTTGTAGGAGTTGCAGAGGTGAAATTTGATTTGTTTAGAGTTTACAATAAGAATTTTGAAACTTACATGCAAAGGGGTTAGAAAAAGAATTTATTAAGGAGAAGTACATATACTTAGATCTGACAATTTTTAATACGACTCACAAATTTAACATAAATATGACATAAAGTTATAAGATTTAGATTTAAATTAAACGAGTTTGAATTGTGAACAGGTCAAACCCGTTTAATAAATAGGTCAATCAGGTCAACCCGTTTGACCAATCAACTATTTTTTGTTTAAAAAAAAAAAAAAAAAACACAAACAGAAACCTAACCCGCTAACCCTCAAAGCATCCTTTCACATTTCCTCACGAGTTAGTCATTTAACAAACAAAGAACAAAACCGAGAGTTGCACACAAACGACAATAGATACCAATAAAATACAGTTTGTTTTGTTTCACTCAAAAAAACAAAAATTAGTTGCACAAGAAAATGAAAGCAAGGCCTGTTTAAGATTCTTCCAAGAATATCATTGATCTCTTTAACTCTTCACGCCCCCACCATAACGAGTTAACGACTAAACCCAACAGTACATGAGTGCAGCTCATATTGGATCAGAACGTGATTACTGTAATTATGAAGACAAAAAAAAACAAAAAAGTCGGTTGGACGGGTAATGTCAACTCGATACAACGTATTAACTAAGCGAATTCGTCGAGTTGTGTTTAACCATTAGCATGTCATATTTGAGTTTAATCATTCGACCTGATTAGTTAAGCATGTCGGTTCGTGTTGACCCTAACGGGATGGTGGGTCAACTTGAATCCAATACGCTAGATCGTTTTGCTAGTCCTACACATAACTCCCTTAAGGCTCAAACTATCGCTTAATTATCAATGTACTTCCAAAACTAATAGTTATATCAATATCTCTCTATA
Source organism: Alnus glutinosa (assembly GCF_958979055.1). Taxonomy (NCBI): domain Eukaryota; kingdom Viridiplantae; phylum Streptophyta; class Magnoliopsida; order Fagales; family Betulaceae; genus Alnus; species Alnus glutinosa. The sequence continues at coordinate 27,357,239 of NC_084892.1, forward strand.
AAGCCAACAAAAAGACAAAAATAATCCTAAATTGTTTTTCTTTTCTTTTTTTTTTCTTTTTTTTTTTTTTTTTTTTAAAAAAAAACAATTTAAAAAAAAAATAAAAAGGAGAAAAATTTTAAAAAAAAAATATTAGCATTGAAGAATGAAAAACCTTGAGTTTTTTTTATTTTTTTTTTATTTTTCTATTATAAATATTTTTAGAATTTTTTTTTAAAAAATAATTTTATGAAATGTATTTTTGTCATTAAAAAATATTAACATTTTTTGATAATTTAGAGAGACATTAACACAATTAATAATTTAAAGGGCACATAAATAGTATTTTGATAATTTGAGAGGACTTTCCGTTTATTACTTAATTTACTTTCACCGTGTAGGTTTCGGAGGCGACAAGTCGCCTTAAAAAGTTGAAACAGCTTCTGAGAATTAACCTGTAAAACACAACCTACGGGTCGAAATTCCACGCGTGGTCGTGTGGCACCCTGTATCAATTTGACTCCTTTGATGGGAATAGGGGTGTAAACGAGCCGATCCTCAGCAGGTATTGCCTGTCCGGGATCGGCTCGTTTCAGTAACAGTAAAGCTCGAACTCGAGCTCGGCACGAGCTGAAAAATCAGAAGAGAGAAATACATAAAACATCGAAAGAAAAGGACATCGAAGCCAAGAGAATTGCATAGAGAATAGACATAGTGTGCATACCTTGGACATATGGGATCGGAAATGAGAAATGACGCTAATTTTGTTGAGCAAGAACACCATTTCCGGTGAAACCCCTAAGTTCAGAGAGAAAGAAAAAGAGAGATCGGTGAGTGAAGGAAATGCTCTGGTTTCTCAACTATGCTAAGATCGCACGGCAAAGAAAATTTGAATTTTTTTTTTAGCAGCGTGCGACATGCGTGTTTAGTGGACCGTGCGTGCCTCAGTCAGCATCTTGTCACTGGCAACTGGCGTGCATCGGTTTCTCAAAAGGCTAAAAACTGTGGGCGCATTGGGCGGGAATTTGGGAAAATGGGAAGCCTAGTGACTTAAATGCGAACCTTTCTCTTCCTAAAACTCTGAGCTTTCATTTTCTCTCTCCCTATCAATTCGTGTACTACCTTTTCTCTCTACCTGATTTCCTTCAAGCTTCCTCTACTTGGGAGACTCTCTGTATAGCACTTGATGCTCTTTCAAATACCTAATATTTTGTTTTTCTTTCTTTTTTTTTTTTTTCTTTTTTTTTTTTTTTTTTTTTTTTAACTATTTTCATGCAATTTTAATTTATGCTTAAACTTTTAAAAATCATATTTTAAATTTTCACATTTTTTACTTCATTAATTTCATTTAAAATAATTTAATTTTAAATGGATATAAATTTCTTATAAATTAAGTGATTTGAAAGAATTCAATCTCTAAAAAGTGTTATGTCTCTTAGCATATAAAAAATAAATATTTTTTTATTAATATTATCAAAAAGTATGTAATAAATACATACTATTAAATAAATATATTTTTCGCACATTAAAAAACACATGACGCTTTCAAGTATTGATTTGTAAAAAAATTTCTACAATCTAATTTGTTAAAAATTTATTTCCATCTATTAATACCAGTGAGAAAAAGTGAATTGAAGAAAATTCTAATCCAATCACATTTCACGTGTTAAAAAAAATGCAATTTTAAAAACTAATAAATGAGTTAAAATCTTGCAAAAACTCAAAGAATAATAATGAAAGTTTCATCCAAATAAACACCAAGTGCCAGGTGGATTAGGCTTTTCGCTCTGTTTCGAGTAGTTCATGAGCTTTTTTTTACAATTGGTTAAAAATGTGAATTGATTAGAATCCTCTCTAATTCACTTTTTGTTCTAGACATAAATTTTTAACAAATTTGGTTGTAAGAATTTTTTACAAATCAATCTTTAAAAGTAGCATGTGTCCTTTAATATGCGAAAAATACATTTATTTAATAGTATGTACTTATCACACGCTTTTTAGTAGTTTAAAAAAATATGTCTTTCTTATGTGCTTAAGGGATACATAACACTTTTAGAGACTGAACTCTTTCAACTCACCTTATTTGTAAGAAATTTATATCCATATAGAATTAATATCAATTAATTTTAAATAGAATTAAGGAAGTAAAAAATGTGAAAATTTAAAATATTATTTTTAAAAGTTTAAGCATAAATTAAAATTGCATGAAAATAGTTAAAATTAATATGCATGCTAAGAATTAAAACAAAAATTAATTTCCTTCATATTTATTTGGGAATTATTTGATTCCACGAGTAAAATGATAGAAAGGAAAAAAAAATGGTCCCTAGAGGATTCGAGGCATTTTTAAAACTATAATATATATATATATATCCCGTACATGCTGACTTAAATTTATTGTGTTTCACCACGGCATTAAAGGTTGCGTAACCAATAAAAAAATCAAAGATTAAAATAATTTGTTGATAATTAAATTGTAGACGTTAGATCAAATGAACGACTGTGTGTGAGAAACACCCTATAAATTTTAAGAATTTATTGAGTTAGAGTCTTAAAAAGATCATACAATTAATAGTCTATGAGAAAAAATAAATGATGGTTTATTATGTAAATTTGGTCAAGCAACTCAAGTCCATTCCCATTTCTTATATAATATTTGCATTTTCAATATCTTTTATAAGTATAAGATTCTAATTTAATATTTAATCTTAATACTTCATAAATTATGATACAACAATTCATAACTTAATAATTACATACTTAATAAGTTAATATAGATATAAATATAATGATAGTATCATATAATTTAAGTATTATCATATAATTTCAAACAAAAAAGTATTATCATTTGAAATTTGATCTTAAATCATGTGAATCATGTGATATAACTTATAAGTATATTATATATAACAATTCTGTCGATTCATAAGTATTTAATTATAAAAAAAAAATGTAACAATTGTCAACATAAATATTAAGTTAAAAACACTAATAATGATAATTATTATATTTTCATATGGTCTTATATATATATATATATTTATTTTAAGTCTAATGATAATTCTTAGATCATATAATTCATATTTAATAGTTATATAGCATAATGTTAGATCATATGATTTAAATTCTAATGATAATACCTAAATTGTAATTATAATTAACACATTGGTAATTCCAATCGAACCAATCCTAATAACTTAATTTGGGATTATATAAATTACATATCATTATATATGAAAAATATGATTAAGTTTCAAAGGTGTCATTATATCATACGATTAATGTGAATTCATACTTTTTTTATTTTTTATTTTTGCTTGAATGTGAATTCATACTTATGTATGTAATCTATATACATAATCATTGTATTTAAGTATTATTAATAATTATTAAATACTGAAAATCTTACATCATACTTAATCAATGTATCTAAGTATCTAAATACTTAATCATTGTATTTGTATACTTATATGACATTATGTGCTATAATTTATACTTACAACTTGATATATATATATATATATATATATATATATATATATATATATATATATATATATATATATATATATATATATATATATATATATATATATATGAATGATTATGAATTATGAATCTTATCATATCACTTGACTTATGAGATTATAATTTATCTATGACAAATTGATGAGTATAATCATTATAAGTCATGAATATCATAATTTCTAACTATCTACTAATAATACTAATATCATATGATTCATATGATCTTAAATATAGGATTACGTGATAACGGTGATATAATGATTCATAAGTATCTAATAATAATACTTATAACATTGGATATAGTGAATCAGTAATTACATGTCATATGCTATAATGTTATATTATTATATGATCATATAGTCATATTATATTACATGAATAACATGATTAAGTATCTAGATTGTCATTATATCATATGACTAACAATTAAGTATTGATATTATTCACTTTTACTATTTTATATACATATAACCAATAAATTATAACCAATTACTATATACTGACCAATGACCATTTTTATTGGTTACTTAATTTTTTGCTTACATATAGTATATTGTTTATTAATATACTATAATATAAAATAACTTATATATTAACAAATTATACGAGTCGAGCCTTAATAAACGATTCGATCCTTATACGAGCGGGTTCACGAGCTTTAGTCAAGTCGAGTCGAGTTTAAACGAGTTTGCATCGTTTAATAATCGAGTTTTATTTTCGTGTTCACGAGTAGCTCATTTAATAATCGATTCGAGTACGAGTCGAGCTTATTCGAGTCGATCTCGGGTAAGCTCACGAATAGCTCAGCTCGTTTACACCCCTAGATGGGAATGTACCAGCTAAATAATCTGAGTTTATGAGGAACCAGTCGGGCAGATCGATTCCAGACCACCTCAGTTCATTATTGTCTAATTAGTTGGTTTACATGGGTTGGAGGTGAACAACCTTAAGAACTGGGTCGAATATGTTCAATCGCTTCCTCTAATCCAGAAAGTCCGATCCTCTGCATGTTCTTGGTCTATTATCTTCGATCTTGTAAAGTTCACTGTTTAATTCAATATATTTCTTTACAACATTTCATCACCGCCAAATGATTGGGTAATGCATGTTGTTGCGAGTCTTAGAATATATGATTATATTTTTCATATATTTTATATTTGGTTGATATTAAAATATTTTTTATTTATGGGTTAATTGTAATAAATCTTAAATTTGTAATCGAATTCCCTAGGCGATTCGATAACCATATTTGTAGGGGTGAAAATATGGGCGGTTAATAACTAATTACATCTGCTATTCACACTTAACCGATATCCGCTATTTCCTATCTGCATATACAGATCCAGATAGCAGTTTCAATTATATATATACAATTGAATTTATTAAAACAATGTCTTTTTGATTTGGTAAGTATAGGACCTTTAAGTTATGTTAAGTTTTTTTTACTATCATCTCAAAGCCATACCTCACTACATTTATTTATTTATTTTTCTATTTCTTTGGGTAATCCAAATTTCGATTACTCTATGAGACAATGACTATGGTTGATAATCATGAATTGTGCAATAAGTGAAATCTTAATTTATTTAAGCTTGCATATAATAATAATTGCATTATTTCTTGCATCTAGATTTAGATAGTGATTCAAAACACTTATTACCTCATATGCGGATAGCGGATAATAAACGTAATAATCTCGCGGATGCGGATAGTAATCGCATGATGCAAATGCGAATACCTAAAAATGATAACCGTATTTTGCAGGTGCAGATATTGTTAATAACTGCATCCGTATTTACATTTTCACCCTTACATATTTGTACTTAATCATTACCCTATAAATAGGGACGTTTATACTGTAAACAATTAAGTCAGTTAAGGCTGGCTATCAGTTAAATTGTGTTGGTAGACCCATTTTTGCCTACCAAACCGACAAAGTCGGTTAAATATTTTAATTAACCAACTTTATACTGATATATAATTATTTTGACAATTTCAGTTAATTTGTTAAAGTCGGTTATTTTTTATGGGCCAAACCTCTTTTGGCCCAAATGGGTTTTTCTTTGGCCAACCCTATTTTTATGGGTCAAATCCCAAATAATTTTTTTTTGGACTAAACAAGTATTTATTGGACATATTTATAAGCACATTTAACATATTCATTATCTTATATTATTATAAATTTTCACTAATATAGATAGAATTAAATGAGAACTGATTAATATTGCTATGACACTTCCCTATCATACGATGACCTTTTTTCTAGATAAAGATACTGATAACTATATGTTTAAGCCAGTTTGATTCGGTTCGGTTAACTATGTTCCTTTTGTTGGTTACGTCTTGCTTCCCCATCTCAAATTTATGAGCTTCTCTATACTAGTATTTATGTGTTGAATATAGAAAAGCACAAAAATTGATTAAACTCAAAACTGTAAGCCACCAATACAAATAATCAAATCTACCGGTGTTTATGTTTTGCCAGTTTTGGGACAACCATGATGGCTGCCCTGTTTCTGCCGACACAAATAATCAATTATAGTGGCTGCAAATTAAGCAACCTAAACCCACCAGCTAGAGCAGAATAAGCAGATCCTATGCTCTTCATGGCATCTGGGGCTTCCACATTTAGGAATTCTTAGTATTGAATCAACAACCTGTACAACTCCTCTTCTCTCCTTCGACATAATTAATGATGAAATAAAGGAAAATAATCTGACTTCCTTTTCTATCCTTTCTTTCCTCCTCTAAGAGAAGGACCAAAGATATATATATATATATATATATATATATATATATATATATATATGAGAGAATGTTCCCCCTTGAGAACCGCGGGAAAAAGAGTCTTAAAAGTCATATTATATTATATATATAGAGACGTTAATCAAATGTTCTTTCACCACATATTCAAAACTCCTTTCATTTTTTGAATGTTGTTACCATGCACAACAATGATGAATAATATGAAATCCAAACAAGAAGAAAGTAAGAAAGAAGTAAGATACAGATTTAACGTGGTTCGGCAATTTACCTACATTCACAAGAGTTAGTATGGTTATATTCAATTGATCAACCAGTTTGGGTTACAATACAACATATTTATAGTAAAACCCTACTACCTCCAAAATACTCCAGTAACCCTAGCAGTAAACTGATAAGTCTTGAATTATTCGATTCAAGACCCCTTAATTTGTATTTGTTAGACCTAGTTCTTGTTGTATATATAACGTGTTGTTGTAGTTTTTGTGTTTTCTCTTATTTTCAGGTCTTAATTGAAATCTAATTCAAAACACTTGAATTAGACTTGGAAATACATCAAGGGTATTTTAGTCATTTTCAGAGTTCGAGATTGTTCCTGGGAGCTGAAGAATTAGTTAAGGCAATTGGATCGATCGAAATAAAAGTAGATCGATCGACTTCACGTCTTCCAGAAGGTCAAGATATTTCCAAATCTTTGTGCGATCCAAATAGAAAGTTGAGTTTAATGGACAGAAATGGACGCCGACCAGCTCTGTTTGTGCGGCTAGAATTAACTCTTGATGGTCTTTTGTAAATCCAATTCTCTATATATATGAGATTAGGGTTTTAGGTTAGAAGATGCATCTTTTGGGGTTTGTTCGGATTTTCTCAGGTGTATCACTTTAATTTCTCAAGTTTTCATTTCCTTTAATGCATGTTTTCTGGGCTTAGTTCCAGAGAGCTTGTCTCCTTTCTTTTTCTTCTTTGTTCTTTATGTTCTAGCTTAGGTTTTTCTCCCTTTTTGTAATCCGAATTTCCTTAGTTTAATATAATTGTTTTTAATTTATTTCCTTCTTGTTTCTTTACTGTTTTCCTTTAAATTCATGCTTAGATTAGATTCAATTCATGTCTAGCTAATTTAGTTCTTAGGGTTCGATCCTAATCCTATCAAAAACCATGTAGTGTTCTTGATGTTCTTAGGATTTTCTAGATGTATTTAATGATTGTTGAGGGCTAGAGGATATCAAAACTCATGCTAAAAGGTTTTGGTATCAAGATTCCAATCTATTTATTCATGAAAAAGAGTTAAACTTGTCTATGAGTTTTCTTAGATTTCTTGAGTAAAACCAACATTTTTAGAAATAAGAATGATGTCTTTTGCAATGGTTCTATATGACTTGATGTATGACTACCTATTAGAGTCACCTTATAGGGTATGCTAGGGAACACCGATCATTTCATACCTTTGGTAGTATAGAATGTCTTTCCATTGTAGTTTAATCTTTACATTGAATAGATTGGTGTGAAACTAGATACCTTATCATTGTGGCCTAGTTAGGGTTTTCGTATATCTTGTATGCTTATTGGGATGTGTTTTAGAGTAGTAAGCTAGGGAGCATTAGTCATTCCACACCTTTGGTAGAGTAAATGTTTTTCAATTATAGTTTAATCTTTACGTGGAGTAGATTAATGTAAAACTAGGTGCTTTATAACTACGTCTTAACGAAAGTATTTTCGTGTCGAGGTCGTTGTAATGGTTGACGCCCATTACGCGCTCATATCAAGCATGTTAGGAAGGTCCATATAGACTTTAAGCATTTCATTGGTTGAGGATTTGATAAGATCAATACCTTAAGTTTTCTCTTAGTTTGTTTTCAATTTCCGCTTTCCTTCACCTTATTGTTGTAGGTTCAATTCTACAACCCTTGCTTTTATTTTTATCTTTAAGTTAAGTTAAATACGCTCTTTAGATATTCCATTACGCAAAACAACCAATAATCTCTATGGTTCGATCACCCTTACTATAGTACAATCGATACGTACTATTGCGAGTGGTAAACTTATAAATTTAAAATCCACGTAGCCGCTTGGCGTGCTACCATAAACCAAGTTTCTCTAGATGCGCGTCCAGATGGCTCAGCCCTAGCGTCCAGACGCCCGTTTGGACGCTGGTATAAAAGCTTTACCATTGGCAGCTACCGCATTCCCGTCTTGACACTTGTGCGAACACATGCTCTCGGGAAGTTGCGTTCGCTTGACTGTCCAGACAGATATGCTAACACGGAGTCCTTGTGGTTTGCATCTGCTGAAGAGTTTGGACACTGACGGGTGTCCGGACGCTTCCTCAAAGCCGTCCGGGCGGTCGCCTACTAGCTACTTCACTGGTACTCTCAAACTTCTTTCTATGCCAAAGAGCCATTTGCTCCATCATTGAAGAATCATACATATCATATTATTATTGCAAAAACCCAATATTCTTCCAAAACAATTAGAAGAAGGACTAAAATTCGGTTGTGCACAAAGCTTAAAAACAATTAGACAAAGAAAGTGTCAAAGACATCTTCTCCAGCAAATAAAGCAAATGATCATGATTTGCTTATTCTATCCCTTCCTCGTTAATATGGTGAACATGATCTGACAATTTAATCCCCCTGCCTCTTACACCATTTCGATATTATTCATTGTGAGATATAACTTATTGGGTTAGAGCATTCTTAGTGAACTAACTATTCTTTAGCTAAAATTTAACTTAAAACTCAATTTTTTTAGTTTAGTTAGCCACTTTTCAAAAGTGGTGCATAGCAAACTCTCTAAATCTCTCTATACTTCATTTAAAAATTCTTTCTTTATTGTTTCTTTATTCACATGGTAGTTGGAAGGTGTAACAACCCACTCCCAATGACACAATATTGTTCGCTTTTGGCTCCCCAAACCAGACTTCCCAGGAGGTCACCCATCCTGGGATTGCTCTCGCAGAAGCACGCTTAACTGCGGAGTTCTGATAGGTTCATGACCATCACGGCTTTAAAACACGTTGTGTCATAAAGAGTGCATTTATACATATAAGCACATCCTCATTCCTAGGCGATGTGGGACGTCAAAGAAGGTTTATTCTCTATAGTAATTACATGATAATACATCTTTTGTGAACATTAGCAACTTCATACAACAACATAATATTTACATCTCCACAAGCAAATTTGCTTAAAAGGAAACAAAAACTTTAACAAGTAATTGAAAAATCAATGAGAGATGATGGAGATGGACTCTATCTCATTGTCCCCATTGGATGATCAAATTTACAAGTTGACCCAATTTTGACATGGCCATTTTGCAAGTAAAAAGCACAAGGCTCCGCGTTTTAGGAAAATATGAAACTTTTGAAAATGGTGCTCTAAACTAAGAGAATTAAAAATTAATAATAAACTCGACTTCATATTAGTCATCCTGAGCACCACCACTACTTTCCTTGATCAAGTCTCTCTAAACTTCATCAATAGCTTTCTAACTAAGTGTTAGTGGCAATGTCAAAGATCCTTTCCTCTGCAAAAGAATTGGCCAAAAAACGAATATTTGGGAGAACCTTCATTGAACCATCCCCCAAATCACAATATTGGCACCCGTATCCCTCTCCATCATCTTCTGGCTATTCCATCGTGGCTCAATAATCAAATCGATGAAATTATAACTCGAGTACTTTTTCATCGGGTAAAACTTTGGCGGCTAATAACTAGCGAGTGGCTTGAAAGATGGATTACGCTTTATAATATGAGAAATATTCTAAGAGATTTTCGTTTTTTTGATTATGAGTTGAAAAAACTATGGCCTTTTTTTTTTTTTTTTTTTTCCTAAGAAAAACTAGTGTTTTCATCCTACTTTCTTTTCTTTTTTTTTCCTAACTGGACGTGTCCGTCTCTTATTGGAGGGCACAAAAAGGGTTGTATTTGTGCCAAGAGAAATAATTCATATCTTCTTTGTATCCTTCTCTTATTTTCTCATTTTTAAAAATCATCATTAAATCTGTTGGGTCCATGTAGATCCTTTATATGAGCCCCACAGATCAAATGATGATTTTCAAAAGTGAGAGGATGAAAGAATGAAAGAAGGAGAATGTACAGCACATCTCGGGTGCCAATTCCTTGTAAAAGTTATTCTCTAGGTGCAAATATATGATTTCAAAGGTGGATGGAAATCTTTCTTAGTATCATACCCACCGGTCGTCGTAAACAAAGTCCATTGAAGAGTGTTTGGTATGGACAACTTGTTCTGGACATAAATTTTCTACAAATAAACATTTAAAAGTATTATGTATCTTTTAAACTATAAAAAAATATGTGAAAAGAACTTGTTAAATATTTTAAAAAAGGATAGAAATTTCCTATAAACCAGTTTGTAGAAAATTTCGTACAGCCCACATATAAGAGTGACATGCGTCATTTAAACATGTGAGAAACACTTGTTTTTTTTATTAATACTATTAGCATGTGAAAAACACATTTTATTAAAACAACATGTGTTTCTCACATGCCAATGGACACTTGTCAATATTATATGTGGGTTGTATGAAATTTCTTACAAACAGGCTTGTAGGAAATTTTTGTCATTAAATATGTGTTTCACATGCTAAAGACATGTCACTTTTATAGGCTGATTTATAAAAAATTTCTTTCAAACCAGTTTATAAGAAATTTATGTCCGTTCTACATAAAATGTGGACAATGTCACAAAAAAAATTTAAGTGAATCAACCATATTATCAAGTGAAAATGAGATATTAGAAAAACTTGAATATAAAAAATTATAATTAATATTTAAATATACTAAAAATGTCAAATTAAATTTGTTGCATTTGGCCTCAAAATTTATGACTCGGGTGTTACGAGTAATGCTAGAAGGAATACCAAAAAAAAAAAAAAAAAGTTTGTTATAAATCATAGTTTTTTAGCTTCTTGGTTAAATTATTTTCATTAATCCAAAAAGAAAAAAAGAAGTTTGTAAATCAATAAAACCCATTTAGTTTCTGGTTGTCCGAACATCTTGAAGAAAAATAAAAAATTTAGGAACACAACAATTATGTATAATATTTTTCAAATCACAGCTCTTTCATTTCTTGATTAATATTCTGCAATACTCTCTTTACTCAGCTCTTTCCTTTCTTAATTAATATTCTGCAATATTCTTCTTATTTGACTATTTCTTTTCTTGATTAATATTCTGTAATATTTTTCTCACTTGGCACTTTCCTTTCTTGAATAAAACAAATAAGTTTTGACATCGAATTTCTCAATATTAAAAATCTAATATGGGTGTTACGAGTAATGTTAGAAAAAAGACCAAAAAGAAGTTAGTTATAAATCATAGTTTTTCAGCCTCTTGGTTAATTTATTTCCACTCATCCAAAAAGAAAAAAAAAATGTAAATCAATAAATCCCATTTAGTTCCTTTGGCAAATAAGTATCAACTAAATATAAATCACGGGTTAATTTCCTACTCTTGTTGGCAAGGATTAACATAACAAACAGAAGCAGATAGTTTAAGATTTTGTTAATTAGGCTTCTTTTTTTTTTTCTTTTTTTTTCTTTTTTTTTTAATTAATGAATTTATTTATTTATTTATTTTATCACCATATCGGAATAATTTCTGGCCAAGAGCTCTATGTTAGAATGTTAGAGCAATTGGCTGACAGCACATCATTCGCTTTTTTGATAACTTTTCCAAAGTCCAGCCATCCATTCTAGAAAATTAAAATTTCATGATGAACTGATATTGAATTTTTCTACCTAGCTCATAGTCAAGCATGAACAGAAGCCCCACAACTGACAAATGAGACTACTTACTCGATCGTGGTTCTGAGTCAACAAGCACTCGTTACTTGACCCTCAGTCAACAGAAAACGAATGAGTGCATCGATCTTCCAAAGCGATGGAGAGAAACTTTTCTGTTTTGTTTTCCTCTTTTCACATTGTTCACTTTTTGCTTTACATTACTTCCTGCTTTCACTGGCCCCTTCTTCTCTCCCAATCGGAAAAATTTATTTCCTTTTAACTCTCATTCGAACTTTTTAATATTTTCATATCAAGCAAACTCCCGTATCAGATTATATATATTTCCAAGTTCCAACAAGATGAAACACTCTTGCCTGCATTTCAACTGGATTTTGTTAATTTTCTTTCACGGAATACTTTTTTTGAAATCTGCAAGAATTCTCGCTTTTGCAGATGACACTGATCGCCTGGCGTTGCTTGATTTCAAGAAACGGATTAGTGAAGACCCACTTCAAATCATGAGCTCATGGAATGACTCCACCCATTTCTGCAATTGGTTTGGTGTTACATGCAGCCCCTCCAGTAAAAGAGTCGTGGTTCTGAACCTGGAAGCTCAAAGATTGGGTGGCTCCATAGCACCTTCTATGGGAAATCTTACTTACCTTACTGGAATTAACTTGGGAAATAACAGCATCTATGGTGAAATTCCTCAAGAAATGGGAAGACTACGGCGTTTGCAGCATCTCAACGTGAGTCACAATTCGCTTGTTGGGAAACTTCCAACTAATTTAAGTCACTGTACACAACTTAGAGTGCTTCATGTTGGTACCAACAAACTTGTTGGGCAGATTCCAGAGCAGTTTAGTTCATTGTCAAAGTTGGTTTACCTGAATCTTGGTGTGAATAACCTTACAGGAACTATCCCAGCGTGGATAGGGAACTTTTCTTCTTTGTATAAACTTTTTCTTCCCCTGAACAATCTACAAGGGAGCATACCTAGTGAGCTTGGCCGTCTATCAGACTTGGGAGTTTTTGTACTTTATGGGAATAGTTTGTCTGGTACGATCCCTCCTCAAATTTACAATATATCTTCCATTTACTATTTCTCTATTACTCAAAACCAGCTGCATGGAAGCCTTCCACCAGATGTTGGCCTTACTCTTCCTAACCTTGAATATTTTACCGGAGGTGTTAATAGTTTCACAGGACCTATTCCCGTGTCATTGTCAAATGCTTCTAGACTTGGTACGCTTGACTTTTCTGAAAATGGTCTCACTGGAACTGTGCCTCAAAATCTAGCAAGATTGCGTGGCTTGGTCGTACTTAATTTCGAGATAAATAAACTTGGCAACGGAAAAGTTGGTGACCTGAATTTTCTCGGTATATTGGCCAACTGTACTAGTTTGGAGGCCTTAGGTCTTGGTAGTAATCAATTCGGTGGAATACTGCCTAGCTCCATAGCCAACCTTTCATCCCAGCTGAATACTCTTACTATGGGTGGAAATATGATACATGGCAGCATCCCGGTTGGGATTGGGAACCTTGTTAATTTGACCATTCTGGGATTAGAAGAAAACTATTTGGGAGGTCCTCTCCCGAATGCTCTTGGTAAGCTCCACCAGTTACAGGAACTGTATTTGTACAATAACAATTTTTCAGGGCCGATCCCTTTTTCCATAGGTAACTTAACTAAATTGACAAAGCTTCATATGGAGGAGAACAAATTTGAGGGAAGTATACCTACAAGCCTAGGAAATTGCCAAAATTTGCTTCTACTCAACCTTTCTACTAACAATCTCAACGGTATCATACCGAAAGAGGTTATTGGTCTTTCTTCCCTTTCTATTTCTTTGGTCATGTCTCAAAATTCTTTGACAGGTACACTGCCATTTGAAGTTGGTTCCTTAAAAAACCTTGGGGAGTTAGATCTCTCGGAGAATAGATTATCTGGAGAAATTTCTGCTTCCCTTGGTAGTTGTATTAGTTTGGAAGGTTTATATTTGGAGGGTAATTCATTTGAAGGAGCAATTCCTCCATCTTTGGAGACACTAAGAGGTTTAGAAGAAATTGATCTTTCGTGCAATAACTTTTCGAGGCAAATTCCTGAATTTCTCAGCAAGTTTTTATCGCTTAAGCATCTTAATCTTTCTCATAATGATCTCGAGGGGAAAGTGCCAAGTGAAGGGATTTTTTTGAATGCAAGTGCAATTTCAATCTTTGGAAATGACAAGCTATGTGGTGGCGTCCCAAAATTACTTTTACCAAAATGCCATAGAAAGAGTCAATGTTCATCCATGAAACGCCTTGCACTTAAAGTTGTAATTCCTGTCATGTTGGTAATTGTTCTATTGTGTTTTTTCCTCACATTTTATATAGTTAAAAAATGGAGAAAGAGACCTTCAATCGCATCTTCCTTAAAGGATTGGCGATTGACACGTATATCTTATGCTGAACTCCAAGCATCAACTAATGATTTCTCTGTGGACAATTTGATCGGTTCAGGTAGTTTTGGTTCTGTATACAAAGGAGTTCTTTTTAGCAATGGAGCAATTGTTGCAGTTAAAGTGTTAAACCTTCAACAACGAGGAGCTTCCAAGAGTTTCATTGATGAATGCAATGCTTTGAAAAGTTTACGCCATTGTAATCTTCTTAAGATTATCACTGCTTGCTCAAGCATTGATCATCAAGGGAATGACTTTAAAAGTCTAGTTTTTGAGTTCATGTCTAATGGAAGCCTAGACCAGTGGCTGCATCCTTTAAAGGATGAGCAACATCAATGTAAGATATTGAGCTTTATTCAGAGAATAAACATAGCCATTGATGTTGCTTATGCGTTGGAATATCTTCATTTTCATTGTGAAACGCCAATTGTTCACTGTGATATAAAGCCAAGCAATGTCCTCCTCAATGAAGATATGGCAGCACATGTCGGTGACTTTGGATTAGCAAAGTTCATCCTTGAAGCATCACATATTCCCTCCAAAAATGAAACCTTGTCAGAGTCCTTGTCAAATGCGCTGAAAGGTTCCGTTGGGTACATTCCTCCAGGTATGTTTTCAACCTGCAATAACTAAGCTCAATTAAGTTTTACACATCAAACATGAATGAGAGGTTAAGCCTAATTTTGATAAGATTAATTTTTAACTCCTATATATATATATATAGGGAAAAGTTCATTACTCGGGACCATGGGAAATAAGTACTTTTTCTTTTGTAAAAAAAAAAAAAAAAAAAAGAAAACAAAAATACAAAATACAAATTTGTTGGATAGTAGTAAATATGTGTTGGTGGATAAATTGTTTAAGTTTAGAAAAAACTATTGTATCTTAGTGATCATATATTATTAAATTGTAGAGTATGGGATGGGTGGCCAAGTTTCCGTACTCGGAGATATTTACAGCTATGGGATACTCTTGCTGGAGATGTTTACTGGAAAAAGACCTACGGATGACATATTCAAAGATGGCATGAGCATTCACATGTTCATTGCAATGGCTTTGCCGGAACGTGTCATGGATATAGTAGACTCGTCAATGCCATTTGAAGAAAGTGAAGAAGATGTTGATGATGAGACAAATAACGATGACATAGAAGAAGGCGCAATAATCGAAGAAGTTGATCGTCATTTCAATGCCAGAAGCAAAGTAGAGGATTGTTTGGTCTCGGTGTTGCAGATTGGACTGTTGTGCTCTGCAACATCACCTCATGAGCGGTTGCCCACAACTGATGTCGTCAACAAACTGAGGGCAATTAGAGACACATGCATTTTGACGTTGTCCAGCTAGCGTACATTACCGAGGACAAACATAACTACCTTACACCACAGGTCAATAAGATAACGCCCACCCAAATGCATGGTCAAGCTGAAGTTGAAGAAGTCGTTCACATCTGGAGTAATAGATATGCGTTGGAAGTGTCATTGTTATCATTTGTGTTTTATCTTCTTCTTTTCTTACTTTTATTTCTTATTGAATAAGTGGTAGGACTTTATAAGGTGATGTAATTTAAACCGATTGGTATAAACTTATGTGGAGTACTGTCACACTTTCCATGTGATGTGGATGAGACATCTCTGATAGCTTGCTCGGTGAGACTTCAGTGTTTTCTTGCCTCCTATTGTGTTTTCCATTAGTGCTTTTGTCCTCTATGAATTCACAATGAATTAGTTCTGCACTTCTGGATGTATATAAGATGTATTCTCACAATGATCAAGTATCTAATGTTTGTTGTGAGTTATAGGACTAAAGCAGAGGCGTCAAAAAGAGTACGGATATTGAAATGCTACTAACCTCATTGTATTTGTTCAGATTTGTTGTGAGCTAGTGATGAACCTTAACCAAGAGGAACCATAAGTTGGATGTGTATCTTAGCTTGTAGGAGACATTCAGTGGCATTATTTTGTGGCACTGAATGTTTCCTACCAGATTGGTGTGTCCACTGTGTTTGATCTGTGTTTGTTTATGAAGCAGTTGAAATTTGGACGAGAAATAGCACAATGATTTTTTCTCCCAAATTCAGGTACTACCTGTGATACGAAATGAGACTGAGGTACTAAATTTAAAAACACGTAAAACTCAGGTACCTCAGGGGTATTTAACCCTAAAAATTAAAAATAAACTCGACTTCATATCAGTCATCTTGACACCACCACTACTTTCTCTGATCAAGTCTCTCTAAACTTCATCAGTAGCTTCCAGACTAAGTGTCCGTGGCAATGTCAAAGATCTTTGCCTCTGCAAATTCCCACCGGGGACATTTCCTTCTCCCCCAGCAGCTGAAGTACGTTGTCATGGCTTGAGTCTCCTCGTCAGTCAGAGCACTTTTGTCCCGTATAATTGCTAACTTCATTCAGATCCAAGATTCAGTAACATTTATATATATATATATATATATATATATATATATATATATATATATATATATATATATATATATATATGTTTACAAAATTACAATTAAAACTTCTTCACCGGAAGGAGAACTACCCTATTGAGGACTCCATTCAATCTTAATTCCGGAGCTAGAAACTACTACTCCTTAATTTGTTAGTTACTTCGTCCAAAACTTTGCAATCCCCTCCTACCCATGAATAGGTACACAGAACCACTTTTGCTTGTAGCACTACACAAGTTGTAAAGGAACAGCTTTTAATCCAATGGGCACCCAAAAATGGCAACGTAATGAAGTGGGTATCAAAGGAATTGGCGAAAAATCGAATACTTGGGAGACCCTTCATCGACTCATCCCCCAAATCACAATCGTGGCACCCGTCTCCCTCTCCATCATCTTCTGGTTATTCCCTCATGGCCCAATAATCAAACCGATGAAATTATAACCCGAAGACTTTTTTATCAGATAAAGCTTCGGCGGCCGATAACCAGCTTATGGCTTGAAAGTTGGGTTACGCTCTATAATCTGAGAAATAATCTAAGAGATTTTTCGTTGACGATGAGTTGAAAAAACTATGGCTTTTCTAAACCAATAACCATTTACTCATAATCTCCTAAGCACTTATCTCTCCTGGGACTTCTCTCTCGACCCTCTCCAGAGAACACCCCCAGGAATACTTGCTTGCCGGGGGAGGGAGGCTACCTTCCTCCCCCCGGCCCCTTTGTGCCCCTTAGTCATCTTGAACTAAGGTGTCTTTTGTTCCCTCCCTGAGTTTTTTCTCAGTGGAGGCTAGATTTCTCCCAGCCTCTAGGCTGTGGAGCTTTGTTCCCCCCGGCAAGTCCGGTGATGGCTGTTTTCCCCTAGCCTCTAGAGGCTATGGTGGCTTGTTTTTTTGTGTTGGTTTTTTTCTTCCTTTCTTTTGTCAGGCAGTAAAGCTAAAAGCATGGTGCCCAGCGCGGGAATATGGTGGCGTTTTCGTGTCTCCTAGCGGTGGTTTTTGGCCTGTGTTTTCAAGGGTTTTTTAGATTTTCGGAGCCAGATATACTCAATCCTGTTGTTTTTCTCAAGACACGCGCCCCTCAGCCTTGTTCTCCATCGCCGTCCGTTCCTGCTGCCGGAAGCACGTGTCACGTCGTTCGTCGGTGACCGGCGCGTGGCCTGCACGCGCCAGAGAGGCCTTTGCTCTTTGGTGAGCATGAAGGCCACGCTCCACCATTTTCTGGCCGTGCTCGTTGGGGATGGGGGCTACGGTGGCAGATCTACGGCTGGGTGCAGCTGGTGATGGCGCGTGTTTCCCATGCACCGCCGTCTCCGGTGGTTTCCGTCTCTGTCTCCTCTGCCGGTTGCTGTGTTTTTTTGGTCTTTTCTGCACTGTGTTGTTGTGTATCCTCTTGTTTCTATGTACAGTCTGGCTGTGTATTACTCAGATTTTATTAGAATTTTTGATGGCTTGATGCTAGATCGGCCCTCTTTTATCTGAGTGTGAGCGTTAATGTAAGAGAGGCCCAAATGTAATTCTAGTAGGGTTTGATGTTTCTGTACAGGCAGCTGTTTTTTAAGTCAAATCCTTCTGGCTTAAAGTGTAAGGGGATCTTGTCCCTTTATTTCTCATGATGTATGATTTGAAGATTTTATAATAGCACATGCTATTTGTTTGTTAGAAAAAAAAAAAAAAAAAAAAAAAAAAAACTATGGCTTTTCTAAGAAAAACTAGTGTTTTCGTCCTACTCTTTTTTCTTTCTTTTCCCACCTGACGTGTCCATCTCTTATTGGAGGGCACAAAGGGTTGGGTTTGTACCAAGTGTAATTATTCATTTGTTCTTTCTGTCCTCCTTCTATTATCTCACTTTTAAAAATCATTATTGAATCTGTGAGATTCATGTAAGTTCATTACATGATGTCCGCAGATTTAATGATAATTTTTTAAAGTTGGAAAATGGAAGAATGAAAGCAGAAGAATGTATAGCACATCCGCTGCCAATTCCTAGCTTGTAAAAGTTGTTCTCTAGGTGCAAATATATGATTTCAAAGGTGGATGAAAATCTCTCTTGATATGCATAGCCACCGGCAGTCATAAACAAAGTCCATTGAAGAGTGTTTGGTATAGACAGGTTGTTTTGGACATAAATTTTCTACAAATCAGTATTTGAAGTAGTAATATGTGTCTTTTAAACTTTTAGAAATGTATGCGAGAAGAACTTGTTAGTTAAAAAAATGTGTTTCTCACATGCTAAAGATGCGTCACTTTTATAGGCTGGTTTGTAAAAAATTTCTTATAAACCAGTTTGTAAGAAATTTATGTCCGTTCTACCTAAGAAGTGGACAATGTCACAAAAAAATTATCAATTCAAAAAGAGATGTTAGAAAAACTTGAATATAAAAAATTATAATTAATATTTAAATATACTAAAAATGCATGCTTAAATTTGTCGTTTTAGATTTCAAAATTTATGAGTAGAGTGTTACGAATAATGCTAGAAGGAATACAAAAAGAATAAAAAAAAAAAAAAGTTTGTAAATCAATAAAACCCATTTAGTTCCTCTGGCAAATAAGTATCAACTCAATACAAATCACGGTTTCCTACTTGTGTTAGCGAGGATTAAGATAACAGAAGCAGATTGTTTAAGATTTTGTTAATTAGACTTGTTTCTTTTTTCTTTTAATCACCATATCAGAATAAGTACTTCTGGCCAAGAGCTCGATGTTAGAAAGTTAGAGCAATTGGCTGACAGCACAACATTCTCTTTATTGATAACTTTTCCAAAGTCCAGCCATCCATTCTAGAAAATTAAAATTTCATGATGAACTGATATTGAATTTTTCCACCACATAGCTAGTCAAGCATGAACAGAAGCTCCACGACCACGGAAGCTGGTGTTGCTTCACATCTCAGTCAAAATGTCAACAACTGAAAAATGGGACTAGTTACTCGATCGTGGTTCTGAGTCATCAAGCAGAAGTTGGAAAAACACTACTAGAATATAAGACCATCATCCTAAGACATTTTGCTTTATATTTTCGTAAGAGAATAGCCAATAAAATAGGTAAATGATTCATAATAATTAAATTTGATTATTATGAGTCATTTTTCGTCTCCAGTAAAATAGGTAAAATAGATTTTTTTTTTTTTTTTCTCCTAATGTATGTGAATAGTAAATTAATTGGTTGTTCTGCCTATTCACAATTCACACTACAAAAATTTTTTTATTACTTTTTCCTCTTCTTTTTCTTTTTTCTTTCTCTCTCTATTTCTTTCACACTTTTTCTCACACAAAATAATATTTAAATGCAAATAAAGAGTAGAATAAAGAATTTATTGGAGAGAATATAGAAAAAGTAATAACTAAAATAGAGAGTTGTAATTTTTCAATAGTTAGCTACTTGACTATTATTGTTGAAGATGCTCTAACGAGTAATAGTGATTTTAAAAGCCACATTAACTTAAAAATGATAAAAAGATGACAAAAAATGTGATGCGGGCCAATTTTATCAGTTTTTGTTAGACCCGTTTTACGTACTTAAAAAATCATATCTTTTGATTCTGACATCGGATTGATACAAAATCGATGGCGTTTGAAAGCTTATTTAGAAGGCTACAATTTTATTTTATTTTATTTTAAATTTCACTAACATTTACGATGCAAAAATTGTCGTTTTGTATTATTTGTAATGCAAAGAAGTATTTTTATTTCATTTTTTTATTATTATTTTTTTGGTTTCGAATTTATGCTCTATATAAGCCTATTAAGATGGTTTTAGACTCCAGCTTAAGTATTTTTATCAGTTTATCAATATGAAACACTCTATGAGAGATTTTCTATTCCTTTTACCTTGATTTCTTGATAGAATCTTGGTTTGAGAAGAGTTGTGATTTTATTGCTGTTTATTATTGCGAACCCACTCCGCCACCTTGCATCAAAATGGTTCTTTGCATTACTCTTCCACAACTATATATGTTCAAATTTGGAAGGAAAAAAGTTGCAGCAAACAAAACCAGTGAGTACTTAAAATATGAGAAAATGCCAATGTTTTTTGTTAGAATATATTAGATTATTTGGGGATTTGATTTAGAGATTTGTTAAAATTGATTGTAATCTCCTAAAAATAGATTTAATGGTAATAAAAATTAATTGATTTGAATCTAATCAAATTTGAAGGTACATTAATTTTATTACTATACTTATATACCACGATTATCCTATAGATAGTAATCTCATATATTGTAAAAATATTAAATGAATAAGAGCAAAATGTAAGATAGAGCTTTATTACCATACTTATGTACCACAATTCTCCTATAAATAGTAATATCATAGATTGTCAAGTGAATAAAAGTAAAATGTAGCCCTAAAGCTTTATCCTCTAAACATAGGTTATACATAGATCAAATCACGTAAAATCTTGAACCTCCGACTACTTGAATTGACTCGAATACACCTTTTCAGTTATTCACCCGAGATGTTAAGAGTCGTTGGGCAAATTTCATCACCGACCATCTATATTTTCCATCATATGATGAAATTGAAAATCTAGCTGGCCGAGAAGTTTGAATTGCATTGCAACTAAAGAGCTGCTTGGCCACGCCATATATATATATATATATATATATATATATATATATATATATATATATATATATATTATTTTTATTGATAATTATTGTTTTTTTTTTTTAGCTAAATAATCTATTTTTGTTATTTTATCTATCACTTTTAAAAAGCTTTCTAAATCAAACTTTCTAAATATTTATCTATTAAACTAGATATTATTTTTTATTGGTTTTAAGATCGAGCAATCACTTAAACAATTTTAACTGAAAAAAAAAAAAAAAAAAAAAAAAAAAATCAAGCACAAATACAGTAAACATTTTCCGGAGTTTCCTTTCAGCATCAAAAAACAACCAAAAATTTTCAAACAACAATTAAAGAATAAGATAATTAACTGAAAAATAACGAAATTCAGAGCTATTGAAGAAGAAAGAGAAGGCGTACGGAGGTCTTGGATTGGTGGAAGAAATTGGAGGCGAGAGAGCAGCGAGCGAGCTAGTAGACGAGCCTCACACCGTTGGAGCGAACCATTTTGTGTTAGAGAGTAAAAAAGAGGGAGATCGAGAACCAGAAGGATTAGAGCTTTGGGGATTTGGGTTTATTCTGATGTACTCCGGGTGGATTCAAACAGAGAGAGAGGGTATGTTTTTTGTTTTTTTTTTTTAATTATTTATTCTATATGAGAGTTCTAAAGTCTTCTAATAGGAGAGAAAATGCACTGTTATTTTGTTGGTATATATTAATTGTTGTTTTCTTGAGCCTCTAACTAATTATTTTTTTATTGAAGTTAAAGAGTCTTCAAAGAAGAGATCATACTTCTTTTATTTTTTCAGATTATAATTGGGATTTTCCTTTTTCTTTTTCAAACAAACCTATATCGGGGCCTTATTCCGTTGAGAAAAAAAAATCATTTCAACTTATGATTAGGCTTTTCTTCTTCTTTCTTCTTTTAAAACAAACTTGTCTTTGGGGACTTATTGAAAAAAATAGTTTCAAATTATGATTAAGCTTCTTTTTTTTTTTCATCTTATTTATTTATTTATTTTATTTTTATTTTTTAAACAAACTTGTCTTTGGAGGCCTTATTCCACTTAGGGACCTTAGGCGGCTGCCTATCTTGCCTAAGGGATGAGCCGACACTGATTTTTAATTAACCATTGTTGATGAAATTTTTAATCTCTTCAACAAATTTAGCCACCTTAAAACCATTTAAAATTATAAATTTTGGTCACTGAGAAGGTAACATTATTTTGTTTCGGTGCATTATTTAACAATTTTTTCTTTACTACGTTTGCTTATTATTGTCATTGGAATATTTTGACTTAAAAAAGTTCTTTTGGCTTCCCGTGTAACTATTCATCTCCTAAGTCTCGTGCTTCTTTACAATGACTACACTATTATTTAATTTCAAAGTTCTTAAAATATGTGTGATCCAAGTTAAAGGCCTGATTCAATTTTTTCATACAACTTGTAATACTATATACTACACTTTATTTCACGCACATTCCAGTCATTTCACTAAGTTGATGTGACAATACTCATTGGCCATTAGAAAAGAAATTTCAATAAAAAAAATAAACATTACTACATCAGCTCAGTGATTGAAAATAGGAAGAGAATATGATGGGCTTTTATCCCTTTTATTCTCTGATGAAATAGTGATAAAAATCTTATGTATAGCATTCCTCTTTATCGACACATTATTCTTTGTCGATAAAATACAAATCGACACACATTGTAGTCCATATGTAATCGATCTAGTCGAATGGGCCTCATCATGTAGATTAAAAGTAGAAATGATCCTCCTTCGTAATCTTATTTCTAGTATTTTCACAACTTGGCCTATAAAAAAAATTGAATTATTGATGAGAGACTAATAATAGACTTTTTTTTTTTTTTTTTTTCTTTTCCTTTTCCAGCTTAGAGGACAAGACCACACAGGCCGGCATTAGGGTTGTAAATGAATGGAGTTTGTGAATAGCTTTTGACCAAGCTCGATTCATATAAATTTGAATTGAGTTCAAACAGAAATTTAGGCTCATTTAATAAATAAGCCGAACTTGTATATACTTAGGCAACTCAAATGATCGAGATCGTATAGCTTTATTTTTATTAATTTTTACTTTGCAATGCAAATATTTTAAGTATTTCAAAAGTTCTCTTCATAATATAATAAATATAACTTGAATTATTATAATTGTGAATTTTAATATAAATATGTGTTTATGTGTGTGTATATATATATATATATATGTGTGTGTGTGTGTGTGTACTAGTGCCGTATGAGCATAATGCAGGTATATAAATAAATTATTGTGGGGCCGGTCATTCAACTTGACCCCTAAATCAGTCAACAGAAAACGAATGTGTGCATCCATCTGTCTAAAACTTTTCTATTTTGTTTTCCCGTTTTCACATTTTTCACTTTGAGCTTTACATCACTTCCTGCTTTCACTTTTTCTCTCCCAATCGGAAAAATTTATTTCCTTTTAACTCTCATTGGAACTTTTTAATATTTTCATATCAAGTAAACTCCCGTATCAGACTTGATCTTTACTAGAAAATTATTATGCTTCCAAGTTCCAACAAGATGAAATTCTCTTGTCTGCATTTCAACTGGATTTTGTTAATATTCTTTCACGGAATACTTCTTTTGAAATCTGCAAGAATTCATGCTTTTGCAGATGAGTCTGATCGCCTGGCATTGCTCGACTTCAAGAATCGGATTACTGAAGACCCACTTCAAATCATGAGCTCATGGAATGAGTCCACCCATTTTTGCAACTGGTTTGGTGTTTCATGCAGCCCCTCCAGTAAAAGAGTCATGGTTCTGAAACTGAAAGGTCAAAGATTGGGTGGCACCATAACACCTTCTATGGGAAATCTTACTTACCTTACTGGAATCAACTTGAGAAATAACAGCATCTATGGTGAAATTCCTCAAGAATTGGGAAGACTACAGCGTCTGCAGCATCTCAACTTGAGTTTCAATTCCATTGGTGGGAGCCTTCCGACTAATCTAAGTCACTGTACTGCCCAGCTCCATTGCCAATCTTTCCTCCCAGCTGAATAGTCTTACTATGGGTAGAAATATGATACATGGCGGCATCCCCAATCGGATTGGAAACCTCGTTAACTTGACCGTTCTGGGATTAGAATATAATTATTTGGGAGGGGTCCTCTCCCGGATGCTCTTGGGAAGCTCCAGCAGTTACAGATACTAAATTTAGGATGGAACAAATTTTCAGGGCTGATCCCTTTCTCCATAGGTAACTTAACTAAATTGACAAAGCTCTTTATGGAGGAGAACAAATTTGAGGGAAGTATACCCGCAAGCCTAGGAAACTGCCAAAATTTGCTTTTACTAAACCTTTCTACTAACAATCTCAATGGTACCATACCAAAAGAGGTTATTGGTCTTTCTTCCCTTTCGATTTATTTGGCAATGTCTCATAATTCTTTGACAGGTACACTGCCATTTGAAGTGGGTAACTTAGAAAATCTTGGTGTTTTAGATCTGTCTGAGAATAGATTATATGGTGAAATCCCTGCTTCCCTTGGTAGTTGTACTAGTTTGGTGAATTTGTATTTGGAGGGTAATTCATTTGAAGTAGCTATTCCTCCATATTTGAAAACACTAAGAGGTTTAGATGAAATTGATCTTTCTCGCAATAACTTGTCAGGACAGATTCCTGAATTTTTCAGCAAGTTTTTGTCACTTAAGCTTCTTAATCTTTCTCATAATGATCTCGAGGGAAAAGTGCCAAGTGGAGGGATTTTTTTGAATGTAAGTGCAATTTCAATATTTGGAAATGACAAGTTATGTGGTGGCATCCCAGAATTACTTTTACCAAAGTGCTATAGAAAGAGTCAACGTCCATCTATGAAACACCTTGCACTTAAAGTTGTAATACCAGTCATGTTGGTACTTGTTCCACTATGTTTTTTCCTCACATTTTATATGGTTAAAAAATGGAGAAAGAGACCTTTGGTCGCATCTTCCTTAAATAGGCATGTATACGAGTCGAGCTCAGGCGAATAGTGGTTGCTCAAGCTCGGCTCGTTGAGAATTTTCATGAGCTCGAGCTCGGTTCGAGCTCGTGACGGGTATTGAACATTGAGCTTGGCTCGGCTCACCAAGAGTAAATTCTTGTCTGAGCTCAAGCTCAAGCTCGGTTTTTTGACAAGCTGAGTGCGTTATCGGGCACTCGGCTCGCCCGTCTCGTGAGAAAAAATTTCAGTGTAAAACCTAAACCAAGCTAAGCCAACACCCGCAAGAACAAAAGCCTCAAAATCTCAACATAAATCAAGCTTGAGAAAATCCTACGGAATTAACATTCTTGAGAAATGGATTTGTTTATTTTCCCAAATGGAAATTTACAGAACCAAAAAAATAAAATAAAATAAAATAAAATAAAAATAAAAATAAAAATAAAAAAATCCAAAACTAGCAACATCTTGGCCATCATAAATGCCACGGTGAACGGTGCAGAAAGAGCCACGAGCTATGACGCCCTTGATGATGTTCTTGGAGGGGTCAATCTCCCACTCGTGTCTGGTGACAGTGGGCGTTGCTTATTCTTCTTGTTATCTGTTCTTGTTCTTCTCCATAGTCCATGCCCTGCTCAGATGCCTCTGAAGCTGCTGGTCCAAGCTCTTCAGATCTATCTGATCCAGGCAGCGGGCGCAAGAGGAATGAAAATGAGAAAGAAGAAAAGTAATGGGAGAGAAGAGAGAGAGTGATTGAAATAAGAGCACAGGATTTCAATAACAAGAAAAAAAAATAAAATAAAAAAAATAAAAAAAAAAATAAAAAAAGTAAAGGAAAGAAAGAAATAAGAGCAAAGGGACGTTGAAGTTTCTACTTTGAAAAAAAGCAAAAGGTGAAAAGTTGAAAACTGAAAGGCCATGATGCTGCGACTCTGCCAGAGTGCCAGTGATGCACGTCACGCACGCAATTCCCCAAACAGGAAATAATCCAGTACACGTAACTTCTATTTGAT
Source organism: Alnus glutinosa (assembly GCF_958979055.1). Classification (NCBI taxonomy): domain Eukaryota; kingdom Viridiplantae; phylum Streptophyta; class Magnoliopsida; order Fagales; family Betulaceae; genus Alnus; species Alnus glutinosa. The sequence goes on from NC_084892.1 coordinate 27,383,693, forward strand.
CAATTACAGCGGTGCAAATCAGACAAATCTTGGGCGTTTATATAAAATAGCTATTGGATAATTGAATAACAGTGGTTGAATCTAATTAATAGCGTGCGTGTGAAACACTAAATAATTTCATTATCAATTGTGCTCTACAGTTGGAATGCACATCAGCTTGAGTAACAAATAAATCTAACAGTAATTTTTAATTAGTTGATATATACTGATTCAAAGTTTCAAAAAACAATTAAAAAAATATTCTACACTTCTACTGACTCCCTTATGCACGTTTTCTCATTTATGCAATAATGCCAATAACTTATAACTTTATAAATTATAAACCTATATTTATAAGCTAATTAAAAAATTAAAAAATTGTTATTTATATCGTAAATAATTAATTCTAACTCATAAGCTATATATTAATATAATTATACATTTATACTTAATTAGTTAATCTGTTAAATGTTAATCATAAATACATAATTAGTAATTATACATTTATACAAATTACACTTAATCATAATTCATTAAATCATAGGATTCATTTGGGTTTGCGATTTCAAAAAGTGCGATTTTAAAATAGCGATTTAAAAAAATAATTTTTAAAAACGCAATTAAGCATTTATCAAAATCGCAGCTTGACCTTTAAAATCGCAGGTTAGCCTTTCAAAATACTGCGTTTTCAAAAAAGCACCACATTGCCTGCGATTTGAATAAGCACTTTTCTGCGTTTTCAAATCGCAATTTTTTAAAAACGCAGTTTCAAAACTATTCATTTTCTGCAATTTGGTTTAAAATCGCACTTTTTCTCTACGAAATTGCAACCTCAAACGCACCATTAAGAGTAAAAGCCTACAAATTATTAATTATATTTAAACTAGTACATTAATAATAATAATACTTAATTATTATTTTATACTTAAGCTAAAAGTATTAAGTATGTATCAAAATTATCTAAGTAATTACCTAAATAACTAGATACTTAATCAGTTAATCATTAATCATTATAATGTATATTAATTACTTTGTATAAATTGTATACTTATGAGTTATGACTTATGTAGTTATGTGACTATGTTATTATGTGGCTATAATAATTTGTTGTTATACCTTAATTTTTAATTATATATAATTATGAATTATGATTCATATGATCATAGGATATGATATTATTTATAATATGATACGAAAATTATGAATCATACTTAATTACTTATCACAACTTTCTTAGTATCTAATAATAACATTTATATGATATAATATCACTATATAAGCATTATCATTATAATTAATATACATAGGAGATAGGACCATAAGATTACTAGATTCTATAATAAATATATATTGTATCATATGACATGAGATTTAATATCATATAAATTGTTAGATTATAGTTAAATTAAATCCAATGAATTGTTAGATCATATCACATAACTATTGTTGTTAGATCATAGTACATTGTTATAATTTGGATCACACTTAATTATACAATGATACAAAATAAGTATTATTGATATGATTATTACATTATACATTGTGTCATTTGACATGAGATTTAATATCATATAAATTGTTAGATCATATTTAAATTAAATCAAATGAATTGTTAGATCATGTCACCTAGCTATTATTGTTAGATCATAGCACATTAGTAGAACTTGGATCACACTTAATTATACAATAATACAAAATAAGTATTGTTGATATGATTATTACATTATACATTGTGCCATATGACATGAGATTTAATATCATATAAATTGTTAGATCATACTTAAATTTAATTAAATGAATTGTTAGATCACATCACCTATTATTATTAGATCATAGTACATTGTTAGAACTTAGATCACATTTAATTATACAATGATACAAAATAAGTATTGTTGTTATGATTATTACATTGTACAATAAAGATATAATGCGTCATATTACATACGATTTAATATCATATAAATTGTTAAATCACATGCATTTTATATAAATTCTAGTGATAATACATATGATCGCATAATCTAATGATATGAATTATAATGATTATACTTAATTTGTAATTATAAGAAACACGTTGTTGATTTTAATGTTAATCACTTGAGTTGGGATTATACCAATTACATTGTCATTGTATATGATATAATTATTTAAATAATATGATTAAGTATCGAGATTTTCATTAAATCATATCATTAACATTTTATTGTTAATTCAACAATTATTAGATACTTAATTATTAGACTTAGAGTCTTAGTTTCTTAGATCATATAAGATATAACCATCTTAATTATTTTTTATCATTAAATTATATATTATATAGATACTTATAGATATAATTAATAGTTATACATTGTATAGCTTAATTAGTATTTTTACTTATTAAAAAAAAAAAAAAGTGATATTTTTATCAATATATATGCATATATTTATTAATAAATATGTATATTAATAAATATATACGAGTCGAGCTAATAAGCGAGCTGAGCCTTTTTACGAGTATGTTCGCGAACTTTAAACGAGCGAGCCGGGTTTTATACGGGTATGTATCGTTTAATAATCGAGTATAGTTTCGTGTCCACGGGTAGCTCATTTAATAACCGAGTCGCGCACGAGCCGAGCCCAAGCGAGCTCACGGGTAGCTTTGCTTCGTTTACATCCCTATCCTTAAAGGATTGGCGATTGGCATGTATATCTTATGCAGAACTCCAAGCATCAACTAATTATTTCTCTGTGGACAATTTGATCGGTTCAGGTAGTTTTGGTTCTGTATACAAAGGAGTTCTTTCTAGCAATGGAGCAATTGTTGCAGTTAAAGTGTTAAACCTACAACAACGAGGAGCTTCCAAGAGTTTCATTGATGAATGCAATGCTTTGAAAAGTTTACGCCATCGTAATCTTCTTAAGATTATCACTGTTTGCTCAAGCATTGATCATCAAGGGAACGACTTTAAAAGTCTAGTGTTTGAGTTCATGTCTAATGGAAGCCTAGACCAGTGGCTGCATCCTTTAAAGGATGGACAACATCAATGTAAGAGATTGAGCTTTATTCAGAGAATAGACATAGCCATTGATGTTGCTTATGCATTGGAATATCTTCATCTTCATTGTGAAACGCCAATTGTTCACTGTGATATAAAGCCATGTAATGTCCTCCTTAATGAAGATATGGTAGCACATGTTGGTGACTTTGGATTAGCAAAGTTCATCTTTGAAGCATCACATAATCCCTCTAAAAAAGAAACCTTGTCAAAGTCCTTATCAATTGCGCTAAAAGGTTCCATTGGGTACATTCCTCCAGGTATGTTTTCAACCTGCAATAACTCTGCTCAATTAAGTTTCACACATCAAACATGAATGAGAGGTTAAGCATAATATTGATATGAATAATTTTTAAGTCCAATATTTTACATATATATGAAGGGAAAATTTTCAATACTCGGGGTTTTTGGAAATAAGTGCTTTTTCTTTTGTAAAAAGAAAAAAGAAAAGAAAAGAAAAAACAAAACAAAACAAAATTGTTGAATAGTAGTAAAATGCATTAGTGGAGAAATTGTATAAGTTTAGAAGACTATTGTATCTTAGTGATCATATATTAATAAATTGCACAGTATGGGATGGGTGGCCAAGTTTCTGTACTTGGAGATATTTACAGCTATGGGATACTCTTGCTGGAGATGTTCACTGGGAAAAGACCTACCGATGACATGTTCAAAGATGCCCTGAGCATTCACAAGTTCATTGCAATGGCTTTGCCGGAACGTGTCATGGATATAGTGGACTCGTCAATACCTTTTGAAGAAGGTGAAGAAGATGTTGATGATGAGACAAATAACGATGACATAGAAGTTGATGATCATTTCGTTGCCGGAAGTAGAGTTAAGGACTGTTGTGCTGCAGATTGGACTGTTGGACTCTGCAACATCTCCTCATGAGCGGTTGCCCACAAATGATGTCGTCAACAAACTTGGGGCAATTAGAGACGCATGCATTTCAACGCCGTCTAGCGTCATCACCAACCGAGGTCAAGCTCAAGTCTAAGAAGTCCTTCACGTCTGGAGTAATAGATATGTGTTAGGAGTTTAATTGTTATCAATTTGTTTTTTTATCTTCTTTTTTTGGTTACTCTTATTTCTTATCGAATAAGTGGTAGGACTTTATGAAGTGATGTAATTAAAAGTCCTAACATTAACGTTTGAGGATATTACAATTTCCTTGGGGATGAGACGTCTCTGATATAGTTGTGTGTTGTGTTGTGTTTTATAATCTCCTATTGTTTTTCCCTCACTGCTGCATCAATGTGGTTTCAAAACCAAAGGCTCCAATTTGTGATTTCATTTCTAGATGAATACCTGTGGCGGTTGGACTACGGAGCTATATATTTATATTGTGTTTTTGAAATGTTTTAAATCAAAGGTCTTAAAGAATATTGGATGAAGAGCGGCTCACATGAGAAAAAAAGAAATTGTGTTGGCATTTATGTAACGACCCACCATCAATGACACAATATTGTCCTCTTTTGGTTCCCCATACCAAACTTTCCAAGAGGTCACTCATCCTAGGATTGCTCTCGCAGAAGCACGCTTAATTGCGGAGTTCTGATAGGTTCATGATCATCACGACTTTAAAACGCGTTGTGTCATAAATGATGCATTTATACATATAAGCACATCCTCATTCCCAGGCGATGTGGGACGTCACAATCACCCCCTCTTTGGACCCAGCGTCCCTGCTGGCGTCCCTCATTGGGCTTGTGCACGCTCCCACCATCTCAAGCTGGGCAATGGCTCTGATACCATTTGTAACGACCCACCCCCAATGACACAATATTGTCCGCTTTTGGTTCCCCATACCAGAATTCCCAAGAGGTCACCCATCCTGGGATTGCTTTGGCAGAAGTACGCTTAACTACGGAGTTCTGATAGGTTCATGACCATCATGGCTTTAAAATGCGTTATGCCATAAATGGTGCATTTATACATATAAACACATCCTCGTTCTCAGGCGATGTGGGATGTCACAATTTATAAAGCCCAAAACACTTTAAGCCTTTGCTTTTGTAACGACCTACCCCCAATGACACAATATTGTCCGCTTTTGGCTCCCCAAACAGAACTTCCCAGGAGGTCACTCATCTTGGGATTGCTCTCGCAGCAGCACGCTTAACTGCGGAGTTCTGATCGGTTCATGGCCATCACGGCTTTAAAACGCGTTGTGTCATAAAGGATGCATTTATACATATAAGCACATCCTCATTCCCAGGCGATGTGGGACGTCACAGCTTTAAAGTAATTATTGAGTATATGCACTTGTATGTGTGTATATTCTAGTACGATACGAAGCACCGAACGCGCGCATGCGTGGCAATGGGTTGTAGGGTGCTAGTGGCGCCTTGATGGCGCACTTGGCACTTGGCATTGGAGCGATTTGATCATGACCATTCAATTTTGGACTGTCAGGATCGTCGATCTGATCATGACCATATGATGATTCTTAAATAGATCCAGTGGTTGGATTTATTGGGACCATCACTAAAGTAAACTGTAAGGTCAAATTAACTTTGATCTAACGGTTTAGATTAAATAATTACGATCTACAAGTTATTTTAAATAATCATTGATAATTAGTTGATTTGATAGTCTGAATTAAGTGTATGTTGATTTAGCAGTTTACTGTGGTAGACTATATATTGATTTGAATAACAGTTATTTATATATGTTCACTAGCAATCTCTGTCTCTTGTTACAGTAGCTATAGTAGAAAATCTGAGGGTATTTAAATTTCATTTCATTTGTGCAAAACACAACTAAACAACAACGGATTTTTGGGCTTCATTATATTCTGCAAAAATATTTGCTATAACCCTTTACATACTATTTCTGGTGAGGACAAATAATTTCATAAGGAAAACAACTTTGTAACACATCTTAGGAGCATTTCGTTTTTCTGCTTTCTATTATATTTCTAACATGAATTTTCTCATTACCATTGAACTCTATGTAAACTATCCATACAACAGATAACTAAGCAGAATACAAGTCAACCTCTATTCTAAAACTATTACTCTTCATATTACATTTACAATCTAATATGATGTACACGATGATAAAGATAACTATGATGTGATGATGTGATTGAGAAATGATTGTTGTACAACTTTCGTACTAGTTTTGTACAACTCTAACAACTTTTTTCTTTTATGATTAACCGTTGGATGTTCTTACTTTTGGATATTAATTAAATGCTCTTACTTTTGGATAATCCGCTTTGTGAATCTAAATTCTACACAAATTGTCATATTCTTATCCCATAAATTTTCCAAACCACTCAAAGTAATGAAATATGGGGAAATGGCTAGGAGTAAAAATCTTACATTGGCACCGAAAACAACCAGATTCTGAACGACTTCAATGACACTACAAAAATCACTACAATTAGACGCGTGTCTACAGTACCAGTTACTGTAGACACGCGTCCAATTAGACACGTGTCTTCCGAAAAACGTGTCTATTTGTACCATAATAACATTTTGACACGTGTATTTAATACACGTGTCAAAATGTTATTTTCCCAAATATAATTTTTTTTTAATTAAATCAAAGTTCAACAATTGGACACGCGTATTTAATACGCGTGTCCAATTGGACGCGTGTATTTAATACGCGTGTCAAAATGTTATTTTTCCCAAATATAAATTTTTTTTTAATTAAATCAAAGTTTAACAATTGGACACGCGTATTTAATACGCGTGTCCAATTGGACGCGTGTATTTAATACGCGTGTCCAATTGGACACGTGTATTAAATACACGTGTCAAAATGTTATTTTTCCCAAATATAATTTTTTTTTTTAATTAAATAGAATTTCAACAATTGGACACGCGTATTTAATACGCGTGTCCAATTGGACACGTGTATTAAATACACGTGTCAAACTGTTATTTTTTCCCAAATATATATATATATTTTTTTAATTAAATAGAATTTCAACAATTAGGGACGAGTATTTAAATACACGTCCCGGATTGGGTCAGTTGCGCGGGAGAAATGCTGGCTTATATATGTGTGTATATATATATATATATATATATATATATATATATAATTTTTAAAATTCAAATAATATAATAATATAATAATAGATTAAATATATATATATATATATATATATATATATATATATATAATCGGAAATGGGTAGCAGGACCGATCTGAATTCTCTCTCTCTCCCTCTCTCTCTCTCTCTCTCTCTCTCTCCGTCACAGCCGCACCGGCCAGCTTCCGGCCACCGCACATCAGCCCTTCCCGCCGGTGAGACGCCCTCTCTCCACCTCTCTCTGCTCGGTTCTCGGTCTCTCTCTCTCTCCCTCTCTCTCTCTCTCTCTCCCTCTTCGTCACAGCCGCACCGGCCAGCTTCCGGCCACCGCACATCAGCCCTTCCCGCCGGTGAGACGCCCTCTCTCCACCAACAATTGCTCGGTTCTCGGTCTCTCTCTCTCTCCCTCTCTCTCTCTCTCTCTCTCTCTCTCTCTCTCTCTCTCTCTCTCTCTCTCTCTCTCTCTCTCTCCGTCACAGCCGCACCGGCCAGCTTCGGCCACCGCGGATCCGCCCTTCCCGCCGGTGAGACGCCCTCTCTCCACCTCTCTCTGCTCGGTTCTCGGTCTCTCGCTCTCTACCTTTCTCTCTCTATCTCTCTCTTCCTCTCTATCTTTTTCTCTCTCTCTCTTTCTCTCTCTGTGTATCTCTCTCTATATCTCTATGTCTCTCTCTCTCGCTCTCTCCCTATCTCTCTCTGCCGCTCTCTGTATCTCTATGTCTCTCTCTCTACTCTCTCTATGTCTTTATTTATTAACCCAAATAAATTTAAATAAACAATAACAGAATTAAATTGAAAAAGAAATTCTAAATTGAAGTTTTTATTTAATTAAATAAAAAATTTATTTAAATGAAAATTTCAATTTGAATTTTTTTTTTTTAAAAAAAAATCTGTTTGACACGTGTATTCTCATACACGTGTCAAACTGTGCAGTTAGTGACTTGCACATCTGACACGCGTGATATGCGTGTCAAAATGCACGTGTCAAACTGCACGTGGCAATTTGTAATTCTTTTTGTAGTGTGACCATGCTGACAGGCTTGCATCAAAGCAACCTGTTCACAAATATAAAGAATACAAATCTATTAGTTCCTAATAAAGGACTGAAAAATAAATTTTGATATCATAATAATGCAAGTCCCTGAATACAAATTTGGAAAAAAAAAAAAAGGGGAAAGAAAAGGAAAAAAAAAAAAAAGACATATTTTCCATTCGAGTGTTAAAATGACAGAGAAACTTAAATGACTGTCTATATTCAATGATGAAAATAAATCAATCAATCTAGAGGATCGATTTTATTTTATTTTATTTTTTTCTGCGAACTAGTGATTTTTGTTTCATGGGGCATGGTCTCTAACTAACTGAACTACCCCTTGAGGACTAGAGGATCGATATTACCTGACCACCATAGTTCCTGAGATTAATATAAACTCCAGACTCGAGCAAGGGAGACTAATCTAAACACAATGAAAAATTAAACCATTTTCTTAATACCCACCCATGATTTCCTTTACCCATTCGGAGATCACTTACACGAGAACAACACTTTATAACACTCGACAGAGTAAATTGGTTTGCACGAAGACCCTCATTTGGCATATCATTAAAGAGGTCCAACACCATTCTAGATGCCCCAATTCCTGCATAGCCCGATATAAGGATTGTCCGCGTACGAACATCTCTTTCAGAAATTTCGTCGAACAACTTCTGTGCACAATCCAAATCTTTAGATTTCACGTTCAAAGTCAGAATATGATTACCCTCATACAGAGACATGAGAGCAAAATAAATAGCATGGTCCAATGGTTTAGTAAGTGGTTTTAGCTCTTTAAACTTAGATAAACTCAAGTTCTAAACCCCACATTAGCCCTTTTATTTTTAATACTTGATGAGTTACTATATTGGGCTGCTGAATGGGTTGGGCTTTTGCATCAGCCCACTTAATCACCCAGTTTTTTTTTTTTTTTAAAAAAAAAAAACTAGATCAGGCCTCTTGGGTTTCTTGATTGGATTGTGTTGGATTTACTTCATTGGGCTGGAATGGGCCAGCCCACTTTGTGCCGAAAGTCTACATGGGTTTTAAAAACATACCCGGATGCATTACCCATTAACCCGGAAAATAACCATTGACCCAAAAATAAAGTCAAGCCCAAAAGCCTTTCAAACTTTCAAACCCTACTCGGATTATGACCCATTAACCCGAAAATACACCTTTTTGACCGGGAAATTTTTTTTTTGAACCTACGCTGATTGCTTCCTTCTTCTTCCTTAGAATTTTTTTTTTTTAATGCTTTAGCAGTAAAGCATGAAACCTGTACACTAACACTTATTTCTAAAGCTAATTCTTCATTGTTGTTTCACGGTGTTTTTGTAGTGTTACAAATTTCGAGTCAAAACTTTATACACGAAAAATCTCTTTGATTCAACCAAAGAAGAATTAACCAAAATTTAATCCTGGATCAGCCAGTAGTGTTCACTCACGGGTCTCTTGGTAGATCCGTGATTTTGTGAAAGAGCTCGTGATTTTCATAGATCAGTGATTATCACAGTAAAACTTTTACAGTTTCAAAAACTTATGATTTGCAGTTATTACAAATCATCAAAGGCACAAATGTGAAAACACTACATAAACCGGAACAATAAACAGATATAAACTATTTACAAAAAATCTTTTCGATTAAACCAACAGAAAATTAATCAAAACCGAATGCTAAGCAAATTGGCATAGAGGCAGGCTCTGATACCACATGTAAGCATAATATATGCATAAAATGCTATTAAATTAAATAAGCAGCGGAATTATAAATATAAATACATCTGGCCATTTTTGCTCAAACACATGAAAAAACCTTTATCAATGAACATAAATTCTGCAAAAGAAATATAGAGAAAAGATCTTCTGACCTATGCCTACAGGTGCCAATAGATGGATACACAAGGCTCTTTATATAGGTAGGCCAGGGACCCTCACCTTTAATGGTTAGTTGATTTTTATTCCTCCCATCAAGGAATTAAATCAAAAATATTAATATAAAAACCGTTTTGATTTTATGTAACTTAATGCGGAATAAATCATATTAAATCTTTATATTAAATAATTACCGTTATGATAATTATTTAAATTCCAACCGTTACAACAAATTAAATAATTACCGTTATGATAATTATTTAAATTTCGACCGTTACAACAAATTAAATGTGTCTAAGGGACACATATGTAATTTCTTACAATAATAAGATGTTTTTGAATATTTCAAATTTTTGTATTGTATTGTTTAGTTAATTTTCTTAACCAAATTGGATTCATGCCAATAATATTGATGAGAAACGACATATACCTAGGAATGAGGACTTTGGGAAGACTAAAGTGCTTTCCTGCACTCATTGAGAATCAGAGAGCAGTTATATATTCACAGGGCCATTATGTTATTTTACAAATTTTATGCAGTAACGTTGCTGGAGCCTGGAATCTATAGTGGCATTGACAGGAAGAACGCTACCCCGGAAAAGAGTTTTCCTATGTCCCAAGAGGAATTTGTACAGAGAAGCACATTAGAGAGGCTACAAAACAAATTTCTGCTGGCATTAATATTATTTGTAGGGATCAGCAAGATTTGGTACCCTTGGAGAGGTTACAACAAATTTGGAGTGGCTTTATCTAGTTCAGAGCTCACTAGCTCACTAGAAGTTATCCTTCTCTTAATTAATGTTCCGTTTGTTTCAGAGTAAAATGTTTTCGGCATTTTTCAGTATTTGGTGGGGGTGAAAATAATGGTCAACAGAAATTATTTTCAGTTTGACTATAAAATCTTCTTTAATTTTTGAAAAACGATTTATGATTTTGAAAACCGTAAATCGTTTTCTGGATTTGAACTCTTTAGTCTTGCACGCATGTTAGTGAAAATCCGCCAACCTGGTTGGAATCTAGTTTGCCAGATTCCGTTTTACACTGTTGTTAATTTTTTTGTACGAGTCAAACGTTGAAAAAAAATTTAAAATTTTTTTTTTTTTTGAAATAATTTCGTGAAAAATATTTTACGATGAAAAATATTTTACGCTGAAATAAATAGAGCATAAGTTAAATTTCTACGGAAAATTTCAATACCATAGGCCAAGGGAAATATGTGCTTTTTTTTCTTTTTTCTTTTTTTCTATCGTCACAAAAAAAAAAAAAAAAAAAAAAAAAATACAAAATTGTTAAATAGTAGAAAATATGCATTAGTGGATAAATTCTTAAGTTTAGAACTATAGCGCGCATCATAGTGATCATGTATTAATAAATTGCGGAGTATGGGATGGGTGGCCAAATTTCTCTACTTAGAGATATTTACAGCTATGGGGTACGTATTCTTGCCAGAGATATTCACTGAGAAAAGACCTAGCGATGACATGTTCAAAAATGGTTCGAGTATTCAAAAGTTTACTGCAATGGTTTTGCCGGAACATGTCATGGATATAGTGGACTCATCAATGCCCTGCTCTTTGAAGAAGGTGAAAAAGATGCATGATGAGACAAATAACGATGACATAGTAAAAAGTATAATAATCAAAGAAGTTGATGGTCGTTTCAATGCCAAAAATATGAGTGGACCGGAGGATTGCTTGGTCTTATAAGTGTTGCATATTGGACTGTTGTTGCAGATGCAACATCACCTTAAGAGCAGTTGCCCACAAATGATGTCGTGAACAAACTGAGGGCAATTAGAGACGCATGCATTTTGACAAACGCAACTACCAATTACACCACACGTCCATAAGATAACTTCCACTCAAATGCATCGTCAAGCTGAAGTTGAAGAAGTCCTTCACATCTGGAGTTGAATTCTTAAGTCACGTATGAAGTAATATTGGATATGTGCATGTTCGGTGAGACGTTTTTTCTTGCCTCCTGTTGTATTAGCAGCAAAGGCTTCTATTTGTGATGATTTCATTTCTAGCGTGAGTTTTCATTTTAATTTAATATTAGAAAAGATAGCAAATGTATATATATATATATATATAACAATATTTAATGAAAAATAAAACAAATAAAAAAAATGAGAAAGAAAGTAAATGTTATAGATTAAAAAATTCATTAAATTCAAACAACGGTTGATTTTTGTTCTATTGTGACAATTGGATGGATCGAATTAACCAACATTAAACAACAACAAAAAGTCATAAAATGTTACTTCTCATATATATATATTTAAACATTTATAATTACTATTGGATCAAAATCCAATATTCTATGTATCAAAAATTCAATTAATGGTGATTTTAAAAGCCATGTCAATTTTTTAAGAATACAAAAGGGATATAGATCTTCTTTCTATCATTACTCCAATGCTCATTGTAACATGCAATAATATGTTGATTTTTCTATGACAACAAATTTAAATAGACCTGGTGCAGCATAACCAATAGTGCCCTCCAGTGTACAACGAAACTACTTTGATTCAGATGCGATATATTTGAGGCTTCTTGAATGAACCTTGCTAATCCAAAATCACCCACGTGAGCATTCAGATCATTGTCAACAAGAACGTTGCTCGGCTTTAAATCACAATGAACGATCTTTGTATGGCAATGGCCGGTGATGGAGATAATCTAGAGCAGACGGACATCAATGGCTATGTTCACTCTTTGGAGAAGGCTTAGAATCCTCAGGTCAGTGTGCATATTAATTATCTGATTATATATGGTGCCTAATGTTTCTTAAGGTTTCACATTCAGCCATGAAGCTCCTCGATGATGGAAGCCTCTCGAGAAAACAAGCAAGATATAAGATATGCTAGCTGTTTATCATTATACAAATGTATTAAATCTCGTGGACAAAATTTTAATAAGGATGGGAGGATGTAGGTAGGATTAGGATCCTCTACAGCTTTAAAGAAATTTGAGATTATCAAATTATATGTGAATTCAAGTCGTTTTTTTATATCGAATGACGTGAAAAATTCTACATATTAAAGACATGACATGTTATCGATGCAATAAAAAAAATATTCAAAAATACTTTTTTTTTTTTTTTTTTTTGACTTTTGAAGAGACATTTCTTTTTTACTAAACTAAAAGATAGTTTTTTGCTCAAAACTTTTATTCGACATAAAGTGTAAGACCTTATAAAAATATACTTAATTCTCATTATTAACATGTCATATTTTTAATATATATATATATATATATATATATATATATATATATATATATATAGCACTTTTCATGTCATTCGATGCATGAAACGACCTAAATTTACATAATTTGATAGTCTCAATTTTTTTTTTTTTAAATTGTAAGGGATCCTGATCCGAGTACGTAATGCCCAACATTAAAAATTGAGAATATATGATAATAATAATAAATGAAACTTGTAATAGACTAATAGTTAAATTAAAGTAGCAATTAAGTTTAACCCCCTCAACTAACAACTGTTTTTTATTAAGCCTCATGAATTGACTGTTGTAACACTAGATATGTAAATCAAATTACCAATTTGTTGTATTTAAGCCATGCACGTGACCACTTTTCTATCAGCCTTCCTATAATAGTACCCTTCAATTTTTTAAAACTAAAATAAAAAAATATTAATAAAAATATTAATAAAAAAATTTAAAAAAATGAAAATATATATATTAAAAAAAATTGAATTTGTAGTATGCATGATCTACTTGTGGTATTTTTTTTTTTTTTTGAATGAATAAGTAGACATTTCATTACTAGCAAACAAAAAAGTTCAAACAAAGACCCAAAACTAGGCCAACAAGACAACAAACCCAGAACATCAAAAGACCCATATTACGACAGAACAAAAAAAAAAAAATCAGAAACACCGGTGTCAAACCAGAATAGAGCTAGCAATGTTCTACATTGCACATAGACCTTCATTTTCCTTAATTCTTTTTAAATTTGCCCTTCCCTGCAGATATCCGGAATCTGACCTCCCAGAAAATTGCTCTAAGTATCTGCTCCTCCGTCTTTGGTCTACCTTAGAATTTGATCTCATTCCTAGCATGCCATATATTGTAAACAACAGAACTTAAGATCAATCTGCATAAAACTCCCAACAATTTTTTGGTTTTCCACTTGCTACAACCTTCATCGATCACATCATGCTAGTCTAGGGAAGGATTGAGAATAAAGCAGCATCGCATACAAGTTCTCCAGATACGGGAACTAAAGCTACATTGGAAAAATAAGTGATCACGACTCTCAAGTCCATTCCTACAGAAAAAGCATTGTGTGTTTCCTTGGTAACCTCAAACCACTAGACGTTCACCTGTACGTAGTTAACCTGTTGAGCATGGTCAACCATTAGATGAATCCCTGTTTTGGAATAGTGTGGGGAAACCATATGAGAGATGGTTACCATCAATTATTTTGCTTCTTATTCCTCGTATAGTTCCAAGTGCCTACACTCTCATAAACACCTTTACTAGTTATAGTCCAAATAGGTTTACCCACAGCACCTAAATGAACATCCGGTAGTCTGCTTTGTATAGCAAACAAATCTTCAGACTGAGTCGACTTCCAACACCAGTCTTTATTTCTAATAACATAATTCAATTTAGCATTCAAAGTACTCTGTGCATCATATATGATTCGAAAGCCAAATTTCTCATATAAAGAACCAAACGGGTGCCAATTATCCATATGCGTATGTTTTCCATTGCCCACCTCAAACTTCAGAAAATCACAAGCAATGCTTCGCAAGTTTAGAAGTTTTATCCAAGTCCAAGAGCAGTTATTGGGGATGTTTATATTACAGAAACTTTGCCCTTTCAGTAAATATGTCTACACCCAAGCAACCCAAATGGATCCAGACCGGAAAAACAAATTCCAAATATGTCTTAACATGGAGGTTCTGTTCCAAGTTTCAATTCTAAACACTTCAAACCCAATACACCCTATTTTTTTGGAAAACAAATCTCCCCCCAAGCAACTTTTGCCTTAGCCAAATTGCCCTCCTTACCATTCCATAAGAATCTGTTAAACTTTTTTGTCATGTCCTTTATAAATTATAACCTCTTAGCTAGGGAGAATAAACATGCCTGTCCAGTAAATCCGCTTGTGGTATTTGTGCATGGTTGGAAGAATTTTAGAATAAAGCTAATCTGGTACTCATTCTTCACGTACAGGATCGTTGAAAATTGCTTCTCATGCAGCTACATTCACGCTAATTACGTGATTTTTTTTTAATGAATTACGTGAATAATGTAGCAGAGAAAAGCTATGATTTTCGGTCACAGATCCACCCGACCAGAAGCACAGTACCACAATGATAATCACACAACAATCTTCTAAATTTTACCATTCTTCTTTGAGAGATTACTGACTTAAACATCATAGAGTTCTCTTATCAGCCCACCCAATGCAGTTACCCATATATGTTCTTTCTTATTGCAGGTTTTGTTGGCTTCGAGTACAATACCTGATAAACTAATTCTTCATTTTTTTTTTTTTTTTTCAAACATGGGAAAAGGGGGAAGCTGATTCTTCATTGTTAATTCCCCTAAATATCACACCTACAATTAATTAAACCTAATATCTTCTTATATAGTATATTTATCTCTTTTTTTTTTAGGAAAGAAATCCCCCCCCCCCCCCCCCCCCACTGAATCGTAAGATCATTAATCTCTGCTTCAAGTTGAAATTGTTTATGTTGTACGTCGCGAACCTAATCTGCCACACTTGGCACACTCCTTAGTCCTTACCCTAGGGTAGAGGGAGATCAATCCACCATGTGTGACGACCTTTTTTTTTTTTACAAACGTAAACGAGTCATCGCAGTGGCACGACTACGTGTCGCTCAGCCAACATATGGTACATGCCCCATAACATGTACCTGATTATCAGAATTACATTTAACAGCGAAATATAATAATAATCAATGTGCAGCACAACACATATCATAAGTGGAAATACATCTAATACATAACAGTTAATTACAATAAGAGCTAATTACATGTCTAACTGGTTAAAGCTTATAGAACATTTTACTATAATTACATACCCAATACAGGCTCAGCAAATTCATGCCCCATAAGATACGAGTCATAACAAAATACCCAAAATGCGGATTATCAATGAGTCCGGCATATGACTATCGTGATATGCTCCAATCATAGCATCTCATACGGTAAGCAAACTGGTCATCATCTACATCCGTGGTATCTACAGCCAATAAACCTCATCTACACAGTTGTGGTGGTATCCATATCTGCATAGGTGAAAGAATGGGTCCACCGTTTCAGTATAAACATACTAAGACCTTAGTGATATTAAACTAATTGAGTTTTCACAAAGAATTAACATTTCTTATATTTTTAGTCATGCGAGCACTATATCAGCCACAATTTACCAATAGCTAATACTGTAAACACCGACTATTCAGAAAATATTTAAAATATACTATATGACTTTGAACATATATAGAAGTTCCAGTATACTGCTTGGAAGTTTCTACATATAGACCCCTCTATAATAATACTTTTCAACGGTAGCTCGAACATATGTGTACACAATCACTTAATTACAGATATCACGTCTACACATAAGTCTTAAGTAATAAAATATAGTATCTTACTCTTCTATACTAGGATATCATCCTTCAACATAATACTCGCAACACCATCTCTAATCGTATTTCAGTTTCATACCTTGAACGTCAGTAAATCATGTGAGCACTAGAGTTAATCTCAATTATGCTAACACGTCTTTCCTGGAGAACAATAACAGTCAACCTTCTTACTCATCGACATGTCATTACTCGTGTAATGCCCCACTTTTACAAAAAGCGTAAGTGAAATTTTTCAATTTCTACGTGATATTACTAACTCATCAGAGTTATAAATTAGAAGTGCAATATAATTTTTCTTTAACAATGACACGTCAGAGCTGACTGAATAACCTCAATATATAAAAATAATAATCTTTTGTTCTGATATAATAATTACATCCAAAATAATAACATATGTGCCATAAGCGGCACTTAATAAATACATAATTACTGTCTTCTCCAACATAACAAATATTACATACTAAAATAATTATTCCAATAGTCTTGACCTTCGATCTACACTGCAAAAACTCGCATGAGATTGCAGTTATCACCACAATCTCATGTTGTGGTCAAGTGAGTCAACAGTCCTTGACCACAGTGAAATACAACATTATTTAAAAGTACACTAAGCAATCAAATGATGACAGTTATATAAATACATGCACAACCTTATATACTTCTTGCATTAACCTTAATAAGAACCTATGTGCCTTCTATTTGAAGCCTATGCTTTACTTATTATGAGTCTATGCTTCGTTAGATTAAAGCCTATGCTTTTTTCATTATGAGCATATGCTCAATGCTTATTAATGTATGCTCAATGCTTATTAATGAAAGCCTATGCTTCATTAAATCTCTCAGGGGGCCTATGTTCCAACTGGTGGCCTATGCTCACTAGCTTTGTTATTAATCCTTGAACCTTTGGTTTATCCGTAAGTCTTATCAATATATTGATGCCTTGGTACCTAAACTTTCGGTTTACCCGTTGGTCTAGTCAATTGCTTAATGCCTTGGTACGTAAACCTCAGTTCATCCGTTGATCCCCTCAATTCACTGACGCCTTGGTACCTAAACCTCCAATCTTTTTATTAACTCATTCATAACTCATAATATGATCATGCAAACAACATCATATACATAATTCCAACCAGAGCATGTTAAACAAATCAAATGCCAAACATATGCATACAATTAAATAAAGTAGACTTCAACACATAATCAAAAACCACCACACGTATCATCCCCAATAAGTAAGAAATACTCACAGGAATTCTTCTGGCTTCAAGAAAGCGTTCATAGATATAATCACTGCAATATATACATATATGGGTAATACTTGAGTGTAGCAAAATTTCAGGATGATTTCCGAAAATTTTGCTACTCCGTAGCAGTGCTCATACATATATAATACAAGCAAATAGTGAATTAGTATAATTTACTAAAAATGTATTTTAATCCTATTATAATTTCTGACCTATTTAAATATTATCTCATATTTTCGCTTGAACATTACCACAACATATAAAATTGGTCCAATCACATTTTTTTACTAATATTTTATGTGGACTTTATCGAAGCCTATAAACATATTTTATTATTAAAACGATTCTTATAATAACATAATTATATTCTTTTTATTGCTTTTGATATCTAAATAATATAATGTCGTTTGGACATTATAATAGCATGTAATATGGATTAATTATAATGCCATATATTTCATGCAAACATTATAATAACATTTATAAATAATAACCAAAATACCAATTTTAGTTAAAATAGCATTATAAAAGCTTTAACATTAAAAATCATATATATTTATTTTTATATCAAATAAACATAGTAACTTACTAAATATAAATAGTGAGCTTTATGTTTCAAAACAAGTAAATAGAATAATATCCTTATTTTATTCATATAAAATTCGGGCATAATAACGGCATTAGTATTAATAACGCCTAAAATACTTTAAAATACTTGGGTGGCGTAACGGCACTTTTGTAAAATAATGACTTTTTACACGGTCATTATAACGACGTGGTTTATTACTTAAATACGCCACTTGAAATACCCTGTTAAAACATAACTTAAAATATTATATACTTAAAATAATAAAAAAACTGTAAAATCACTAAGTATTAAAACAAAGTTAATAACTTAAAAATTACATAAAATAGATCAAATCTGTAATTAGAAATTTATCAAATATCTCAAAATAGTATTTGAGACATTAAAGACACTAGGTTCGGATATGTAATTCTTTTATCCATTCCTTTTCTTCCATCTCTTTATATATATATATATATATATATATATATATATATATATATTCTTCGCCTTTTGCTACTTTTTATCTTTTTCCTCTTTTCTTTTATATATATGTTGACCGAGTGAGTGAAGGGGGAAGACTTACAAAAGAAAGTTTCTAGAAGCTCTCTCCACCTTTAGTTTCTTATCTTCTCTTTTATCTTTATTTTTTTCACTTCTTGTTGCTGGCCGTGTGATGAGGGAGAGAGCTGGAGAGGATTTTTCCTCTGCTACGAAGCAGAGAGGGAATTTCTGTAGGCTCTTTACTTGCTGGTTTACAAAGAAGAAGATGGGCTGCTGTTGGGAAGAAATATGGAGTGAGTTTCTGCAATTTAAAAGGGAAGGTGTTGCTGGTTAATTTCCTTTTCTGCTCTAAACTACCGAGAAGAGAGAGATGGGAGGTTCTTTTGTGAGCTTTGTTGGAATTTATGCCTTGCCGAGAGAGTTTTCTGCTGCTCAACACAAATGAGAGGCGTTGGTTTGATAGAGAAACGGTAGGGAAAGAAGGGAGAGCAGTTTCTTGTTTACAAAGAAAATGGGTTGAGACTTGAGATGAATAGAGAGAGAGCTCCTCTATTTATATACAAAAAAGAGGTTAGGATTGCTTTGAGTAAAATTGATCAAGGGCTGAGAGATAAACGTGGAGAGCACGCATGTGGACGGCGGGCAGTGAACGTAGAAGGAAGCCTTCAAAATCTTCAAGATTTTCTTCCAAATCAGCTTCTTATCTCTAACAAACTAGCATTTGGGTTTTAACATAATTCTAACTAAGTTCAAGCTGGGCTGGTTCTTTAAGGTATAGAATTACAATGGATATGGGTTGGGCTGAATTCAAAACAATAGGCCCATTAATTACATAACTGAATTTTCTTCTTATTCAGAGGTATAATTTTTTGCGGATGTTCGGGGACTAAATAGAGTTTAAAAATTATGAAATTTGAAGGGTAGCAAGAGGACTTCGAGACGAGCGTTCTAGCTTTTGAATCAACGAAAACGGAGTTCGTTTGACCCTATTTTTGTTATTTCAAAATTTAAAGTCCGTTTGAACTTTTATTAAACTAAAATTATAAAAGCTCCTTAATAAATGAATATTTATTTTTATAAATATTCATATTTATTCTTTTCTATTATTAGGTCATAAATCATATTATAAGATATTTTATTCAATATCTTAAAATACGGAGTATTACAACTCGCACCTGAGCAGTCATGAATCCATGTACATTCAAGTTCAATGTTTCTTAACACATGCGACTATCCTATAGAAATATATATAAGCGCTTTTCGTTTAAGACACTTATGTATACCAACACGTCTAGTAAAAACTACTCATAACATAAAAACACCATTCATGAAATAATGTTATACATGATATGCATAAAACTAGGTCTACTAAGGCTTAGATCCCCCACGATACTGATAACTGCTGTTTAACTGTGTTTATTGCTGTTTTACTGCATTCTGTTACTCTTATACTGTTGTTGTTTGTATGCTTTATGCTCTGTGACTGACCAGTATATGTTTCATTACTGTATCATGTTATAAAATCATGCTGTTACTAAATCATGTTCCCTTAAAACTAAACAAATCCAACATTTCATCAAATACTTTGAAAACATTCAAATCATAGTTTCTTCATAAAACATAAACATTTTCAATATGATATGTTCTCAAACAATTTTGCATAATTTAAATCTCAACCACATAACACACTCAAACACTTTAAAACAATTCAACACTCTTCACCGATGCATCATTCCTTAAACGTCATTGATTTAATTTGCACATAATCAAAACTAATCAAATTATCAAAAACATATATATTTCATCATATGGTCGATTCGGTTTCATAAACAATATACATTTTTATCAATATATTAAATATAAAAATATATATTTTCTCAGTTAGTAGAATACTCACATTGGCTACGCGGATATTACGCACTAGGTTTCCTAGCCACCACCATGCAAGATAGCCAGAATAATATTCTACTTTTTTCAAAAATAAATCATATTTTATTCAACTGTTTTAAATTTTTCCAAATTTTATCTTATAAAGTCAAACCTTGTAATTCGCACAGTGAATTAGAATAATATTCAGATTCAACACCCAAACGGACCATGCATTCTAATTAATTTGACACTCAAATTAGCACTTGAATCGCTCAAGACTAACAGTTGAAAAACTCATAATATTTTTAAGGGTTCCAAACGTCTATCCATAAATCATAGACAATAACTAAAACTCAACAATACTAATCCAGATTATTTCTACTAATCCATAAATTATTTTCATTAACCTAGTCGCATAAAATATTACCGTATTTAAAATAACATTAATCTAAAAATTACGTTCACTAATCTTTTTATGATAATTACTAACTTATTAACATGATTTAACGATCTGCTTTTAAACACTACCCCAAACACAATATTATTAACTCAATAGTATTTACTAAAGGTTAATCATATAAAAATTCAATTAAAATTAAATACCTAAAAATTAGGATTTGAGAAAATTCACCAAAAATTTACCAAACCAAAACTCATAATTTTGGTAGCCTCAAACAAGTTTCAAGTAACTCATTATTTAAAAAATATTAGATTAAATTAACATTTCAAGATTTTAACCAAAAATCTCAAAAACACAAATTTAGTGTTTTATCTCAAAATAATCGGTAAAAATGTAGATCTACCCGTAAATCACATTGCTAAAGTTGAATTTGAGTTTAGACGGATCGATTTACGGGAATCACGATTTTTCTACGAAAACCAAAGAAAAACGAGAGAGAGAGAGAGAGAGAGAGAGCTCCGGAGAAAAATGGAGTGAAAAGGGACACGTACTGTCTCCATTTTAATGCACAGCGTCCGGACGGCATTACAATCCGTCCGGACGCGCGCCTCATTAAAATAAGGCGGGCGCCTCCTTTGTTGACTGGACCTGTTCCTCATTTAATTTTATCACTTTGTTTTGCTTTTCTCATTTCATGACCTGATTTCTCTCCTCCTTTATATTCTGACTTTTCTTTTCTCTTTTGTTTTTAGCATGATTATTCTACACCTAACTCTTCCCTCTTTCTCACATTGGCCGACAACCACCATTTGGCTTAGTTTTGTTCTATTTTATCATATTTTCCATCTGATTCTCTTTTCCTTTTAATTAATATTGTATGGACTTCACTCTATTGTGCCTTGGTGTTATGTCATTGTTATGTAATGTGAGTGTAAGGATCACTCTCCTTTTAACAACAAGCAGCAAACTCCAGTATCAGACTTGGTCGTTTCTTACAAATTAAAATTCCCAACCAGATCGATGAAGCACTCTTGTCTCAATTCCAAGTGGATTTTGTTCATATTCTTTCACGGAATACTTCTTTTGTTTATGAGCTCAAGTTTGAAATCTGCAAGAATTCTTTCTTTCGCAGATGAGACTGATCGCCTGGCGTTGCTTGACTTCAAGAAACGGATTAGTGAAGACCCACTTCAAATCATAAGCTCATGGAATGACTCCACCCATTTCTGCAACTGGTTTGGTGTTACATGCAGCCCCTCCAGTAAAAGAGTGATGGTTCTGAACCTGGAAGCTCAAAGATTGGGTGGCTCCATAGCACCTTCTATCGGAAATCTTACTTATCTTACTGGAATCAACCTGAGAAACAACAACATCTATGGCGAAATTCCTCAAGAAGTGGGAAGACTTCGGCGTCTGCAGCTTCTCAACTTGAGTTACAATTCGCTTGGTGGGAAACTTCCAACAAATCTAAGCCACTGTACACAACTTAGAGTGCTTCGTGTTGATAGCAACAGACTTGTTGGGCAGATTCCAGAGCAGTTTAGTTTATTGTCAAAGTTGGTTTGTCTAAATCTTGGTTTGAATAACCTTACAGGAACTATCCCAACGTGGATAGGGAACTTTTCTTCTTTGAAAAATCTTTCCTTTCTCCAGAACAATCTAGAAGGGACCATACCTAGCGAGCTTGGCCGTCTATCAAGCTTGGGAGTTCTTCAACTTTCTGTAAATAATTTGTCTGGTACGATCCCTCCTCTAATGTATAATATATCTTCCATTTACAATTTCTTTGTTGCTCAAAACCAGCTGCATGGAAGCCTTCCACCAGATGTTGGCCTTACTCTTCCTAACCTTGAAGAATTTGCCGGAGGTCTTAATAGCTTCACAGGACCAATACCCCTGTCATTGTCAAATGCTTCTAGACTCAGAATACTTGACATTTCTGAAAATGGTCTCACTGGGACGGTGCCTCAAAATCTAGCAAGATTGCGTGGCTTGGTCATACTTAATTTCGCGGGAAATAAACTTGGAAATGGGAAAGTTGGTGACCTGAATTTTCTCAGTTTTTTGTCTAACTGTACTAGTTTGGAGGACTTGGGCCTTGATAGGAATAAATTTGGTGGAGTACTGCCCAGCTCCATAGCAAACCTTTCCTCCCAGCTGAATTGGCTTACTTTGGGTAGCAATATGATACATGGCGGCATCCCCATTGGGATTGGGAACCTTGTTAACTTGATCGCTCTGGGATTAGAAAAAAATTATTTGGGAGGTCCTCTCCCGGATGTTCTTGGGAAGCTCCAGCAATTACAGATACTAGACTTGAGCAGTAACAAATTTTCAGGGCCGATCCCGTTCTCCATAGGTAACTTAACTAAATTGATAAATCTCAATATGGAGGAGAATAAATTTGAGGGAAGTATACCTGCAAGCCTAGGAAACTGCCAAAACTTGCTTCTACTAAACCTTTCTACTAACAATCTCAATGGTATCATACCAAAAGAGGTTATTGGTATTTCTTCCCTTTCGATTTCTTTGGTTATGTCTCATAATTCTTTGACAGGTACGCTTCCATTTGAAGTGGGTAACTTAGAAAATCTTGGTGAGTTGGATCTCTCTGAGAATAGATTATATGGTGAAATCCCTGCTTCCCTTGGTAGTTGTACTAGTTTGGAAGGTTTATATTTGGAGGGTAATTCATTTGAAGGAGCAATTCCTCCATCTTTGGAGACACTAAGAGGTTTAGAAGAAATTGATCTTTCGCGCAATAACTTTTCGGGGCAAATTCCTGAATTTCTCAGCAAGTTTTTGTCGCTTAAGCATCTTAATCTTTCTCATAATGATCTCGAGGGGAAAGTGCCAAGTGAAGGGAATTTTTTGAATGCAAGTGCAATTTCAATCTTTGGAAATGACAAGCTATGTGGTGGCGTCCCAGAATTACTTTTACCAAAATGCCATAGAAAGAGTCAACGTTCATCCATGAAACGCCTTGCACTTAAAGTTGTAATTCCTGTCATGTTGGTAATTGTTCTATTGTGTTTTTTCCTCACATTTTATATAGTTAAAAAATGGAGAAAGAGACCTTCGGTCACATCTTCCTTAAAGGATTGGCGATTGGCATGTATATCTTATGCAGAACTCCAAGCATCAACTAATGATTTCTCTGTGGACAATTTGATCGGTTCAGGTAGTTTTGGTTCTGTATACAAAGGAGTTCTTTTTAGCAATGGAGCAATTGTTGCAGTTAAAGTGTTAAACCTTCAACAACGAGGAGCTTCCAAGAGTTTCATTGATGAATGCAATGCTTTGAAAAGTTTACGCCATCGTAATCTTCTTAAGATTATCACTGCTTGCTCAAGCATTGATCATCAAGGGAACGACTTTAAAAGTTTAGTGTTTGAGTTCATGTCTAATGGAAGCCTAGACCAATGGCTGCATCCTTTAAAGGATGAGCAACATCAATGTAAGAGATTGAGCTTTATTCAGAGAATAAACATAGCCATTGATGTTGCTTATGCGTTGGAATATCTTCATCTTCATTGTGAAACGCCAATTGTTCACTGTGATATAAAGCCAAGCAATGTCCTCCTTAATGAAGATATGGTAGCACATGTCGGTGACTTTGGATTAGCAAAGTTCATCTTTGAAGCATCACATAATCCCTCCAAAAATGAAACCTTGTCAGAGTCCTTGTCAATTGCGTTGAAAGGTTCCGTTGGGTACATTCCTCCAGGTATGTTTTCAATCTGCAATAACTCGGCTCTATTAAGTCTTACACATCAAACATGAATGAGAGGTTAAGCCTAATTTTGATAAGATTAATTTTTAATTCCTGTATATATATATATATATATCAAGGGAAAAGTTCAATACTCAAGGCCATGGGAAATAAGTACTTCATTTTCTTTCATAAAAAAATAAAATTGTTGAATAGTAGTAAATATGCGTTAGTGAATAAATTGTTTAAGTTTAGAAGACTATTGTATCTTAGTGATCATTTATTAGTACATTGCAGAGTATGGGTTGGGTGGCCAAGTTTCCGTACTTGGAGATATTTACAGCTATGGGGTACTCTTGCTGGAGATGTTTACTGGAAAAAGACCTACGGATGATATGTTCAAAGATGGCCTGAGCATTCACAAGTTCATTGCAATGGCTTTGCCGGAACATGTCATGGATATAGTGGACTCGTCAATGCCCTTTGAAGAAAGTGAAGAAGATGCTGATGATGAGACAAATAACGATGACATAGAAGAAGGTGCAATAATCGAAGAAGTTGATCGACATTTCAATGCCAGAAGCAGAATGGAGGATTGCTTGCTCTCAGTGTTGCGGATTGGACTGATTTGCTCTGCAACATCACCTCATGAGCGGTTGCCTGCAACTGATGTCGTCAACAAACTGAGGGCAATTAGAGACGCGTGCATTTTGACGTTGTCCAGCGTACATCACCGAGGACAAACATAAATACCAATTACACCACGGGTCAATAAGATAACGCCCACCCCAATGCATGGTCAAGCTGAAGTTGAAGATGTCATTATGGTTATCATTTGTGTTTTATCTTCTTCTTTTCTTACTTTTATTTCTTATTTAATAAGTGGTAGGACTTTATAATTAGGTGATGTACTTTATGAGACGTACTCTCTAATAGCTTGGTGAGACTTCTGTGTTTTCTTGCCTCCTATTGTGTTTTCCATTAGTGCTTTTGTCCTCTATGAATTTACAATGAATGCAATGAATTAGTTTTGCGCTTCTGGGTGTATATAATTAAGGTGTATTCTCACAATGATCAAGTATCTAATGTTTGTTTTGAGTTACAGGACTAAAACAGAGGCGTCAAAAAGAGTACGGATATTGAAATGCTACTGACCTCATTGTATTTGTTCAGATTTGTTGTGAGTGATGAACCTTAACCAAGTGGAAACATAAGTTGGATGTGTATCTTGTAGAGACATTCAGCGGCATTATTTTGTGGCACTGAATGTCTCCTACCAGATTGGTGTGTCCACAGTATATAATCTGGTCATTTTTGGCATGTCTTTAGATGTTTTATAAGGGTGTTATTTTTAACTATGATGTACGTGGCTCCTTTTCAGAAATGTCCTTACTCCTTAAGTGACTAACATTTTTAAGGGAGGAATAATACATCTTGACTGAGTTGTAGGGTAATCCTATTAAGCTTTTCTTGTTGCATGAATGATCAAACAGAATGGTTTTACATGTAAATTTCTTTCATGGAGAAATGCACAATTATACTGGCATTTAGGATGCTAGCTATAGCAATTCCTTATGTGATCCTTTAGTTGTTTAAAGGGATTTTGACTAAAAATGTATTAAGTTTTCCTTTTATCTTTATAGTTAGCTGTTGTCAACTTAAAAAGGGTCATCTATACCCATTAACAGCCAATATATCCTCAAAGATGGTGTGCTAAAGATTTTAGCAGTTTATTATCCATTTTATGAAGAAGTCCTTTCAATGGACTCTAATAACTCTAGATTATGACTCTAACTCTATTAAGAATAATCGGAATCAAACTCCGGCCTTATCGGAGATTATTCGTTATTGGACTCTAACATAAATACTGAATAATTATAATCACATCATTCCCTTCCCCTAACAAATTTTCTTGTCCCCAAAGAAAAATTTAAAAAACTAGTCTTGCAATCCCTTAAAACCATTCTAAAAATATCGTATGACAGTTATTAAAATAACAATTATTAAAAATCACTAAGGCATGTTCTCCATTCCATTATTAAATGATGATTTTTTTTTTAATTGAATAAAGAAAGGATTACATGGAAGGATCCTTTCCACTCCTCATCCTAATGGAAGAAAGAGTAGATGATTCTAAAAACGAAAAAAAATGGGGTGGGCTTTACAACTACACACCTAACACAAACCAAAACAGTACGAAAATATATAATTACAAAATGTAGAAAATTGGTCAAACAAATGACCTAGTTCTCTCAATTGACCGCACAAGGCGGTTACAAAAACAAAAAAGGCATAGAAAAGGGCGAACATATCTAAACCCCCATTTGAGATCAGCAATAACCCCTAAAACAAAGTTGAAGCTGAAAATGCACTATCGTAATTATACATGGCGATTGCTTACATAGAAAAGTGACTTTTTTCAATAACAAAATCTTGGAAGAGGAAAATTCTACATGGAAAAATGCCCACTTATCCAACTAATTCTCCCATTTCCTATTTAGCCCACTGGGGGAGTGTTCTTTTTGTTGGATACGTCTTGCTTCCCCATCTCAAATTTATGAGCTTCTTTGTACTTTTATTTATGTGCTGAATATAGAAAAGCAAAAAAATTGATTAAACTCAAAAACTATAAGCAGCCAATACAAATAATCAAATCTATTGGTGTTTATGTTTTGGGATAACCATATTGGCTGCCCTGTTTCTGACAATACAAATAATCTAATATAGTGGCTGCAAATTAAGCAACCTAAACCCAGCAGCTAGAGCAGAATAAGTAGATCCTATGCTCTTCATGGCATCTGGGGCTTCCTCATATAAGAATTCTTAGTATTGAATCAGGCAATATTGAATCAACAACCAGTACGACTCCTCTTCTCTCCTTTGGCATAATGATGAAACAAAGGAAAATATCTAATTTTCCTGTTTAAACGACTCCAATCATTTGGAGTCGTTTATGAGCATGAGCATGTTCATTGCAATGGCTTTGCCGGAACGTGTCATGGATATAGTAGACTCGTCAATGCCATTTGAAGAAAGTGAAGAAGATGCTGATGATGAAACAAATAATGATGACATAGAAGAAGGCGCAATAATCACAGAAGTTGATCGTCATTTCAATGCCAGAAGCAAAGTGGAGGATTGTTTGGTCTCAGTGTTTCAGATTGGACTGTTGTGCTCTGCAACATCACCTCATGAGCGGTTGCCCACAACTGATGTCGTCAACAAACTGAGGGTAATTAGAGACGCATGCATTTTGACGTTGTCCAGAATACATCACCGAGGACAAACATAACTGCCAATTACACCACAGGTTAATAAGATAACGCCCACCCAAATGCATGGTCAAGCTGAAGTTTAAGAAGTCGTTCACATCTGAAGTTGAAGATGTCTTTATTGTTATCATTTATGTTTTATCTTCTTCTTTTCTTACTTTTATTTCTTATTGAATAAGTGGTAGGACTTTATAAGGTGATGTAATTTATGAGACGTACTCTCTGATAGCTTGGTGAGACTTCTGTGTTTTCTTGCCTCCTATTATGTTTTCCATTAGTGCTTTTGTCCTCTGTCAATTCACAATGAATGTAATGAATTAGTTTTGCGCTTCTGGGTGTATATTATTAAGGTGTATTCTGACAATGATCAAGTATCTAATGTTTGTTTTGAGTTATAGGACTAAAACAGAGGTGTCAAAAAGAGTACGGATATTGAAATGCTACTAACCTCATTGTATTTGTTCAGATTTGTTGTGAGTGATGAACCTTAACCAAGAGGAAACATAAGTTGGATGTGTTTCTTGTAGGAGACATTCAGTGGCATTATTTTGTGGCACTGAATGTCTCCTACGTACCAGAATACTGGTGTGCCCACAGTATATAATCTGGTCATTTTTGGCATGTCTTTAGATGTCTTATAAGGGTGTTATTTTTAATTATGATGTACGTGGCTCCTTTTCAGAAATGTCCTTACTACTTAAGTGACTAACATTTTTAAAGGAGGAATAATACATCTTGACTGAGTTGTAGGGTAATCCTATTAAGCTTTTCTTGTTGCATGAATGATCAAACAGAATGGTTTTACATGTAAATTTCTTTCATGGAGAATGCACAATTATATTGGCATTTAGGATGCTAGCTATAGCAATTCCTTATGTGATCCTTTAGTTGTTTAAAGGGATTTTTGACTAAAAATGTATTAAGTTTTCCTTTTATCTTTATAGTTAGCTGTTGTCAACTTAAAAAGGGTCATCTATACCCATTAACAGCCAATATATCCTCAAAGATGGTGTGCTAAAGATTTTAGCAGTTTATTATCCATTTTATGAAGAAGTCCTTTCAATGGACTCTAATAACTCTAGATGATGACTCTAACTCTATTAAGAATAATCGGAATCAAACTCCTTATTGGAGATTATTCGTTATTGGACTCTAACATAAATACTGAATAATTATGATCACATCATTCCCTTCTCCTAACAAATTTTCTTGTCCCCAAAGAAAAATTTAAAAAACTAGTCTTGCAATCCCTTAAAACCATTCTAAAAATATCATATGACAGTTATTAAAATAACAATTATTAAAAATCACTAAGGCGTGTTCTCCATTCCATTATTAAATGATGATTTTTTTTTTTTTTAATTGAATAAAGAAAGGATTAGATGGAAGGATCCTTTCCACTCCTCATCCCAATGGAAGAAAGAGTAGATGATTCTACAAACGAAAAAAATGGGGTGGGCTCTACAACAACACACCTAACACAAACCAAAACAATGCGAAAATATATAATTACAAAATGTAAGAAATTGATCAAACAAATGACCTAGTTCTCTCAATCGACCGCACAAAGCGGTTACAAAAACAAAAGAGGCACAGAAAAGGACGAACCTATTTGAACCCCCATTTGAGATCAACAACAACCCCTAAAACAAAGTTGAAGCTGAAAATGTACTGTCGTAATTATACATGGTGATTGCTTACATAGAAAAGTGACTTTTTTCAATAACAAAATCTTGGAAGAGGAAAATTCTACATGGAAAAATGCCCACTTATCCAACTAATTCTCCCATTTCCTATTTAGCCCACTGGGGGAGTGTTCCTTTTGTTGGATACGTCTTGCTTCCCCATCTCAAATTTATGAGCTTCTTTGTACTTTTATTTATGTGCTGAATATAGAAAAGCAAAAAAATTGATTAAACTCAAAAACTATAAGCAGCCAATACAAAAAATTAAATCTATTGGTGTTTTTGTTTTGGTACAACCATATTGGCTGCCCTGTTTCTGCCAATACAAATAATCAAATATAGCGGCTGCAAATTAAGCAACCTAAACCCAGCAGCTAGAGCAGAATAAGCAGATCCTATGCTCTTCATGGCATCTGGGGCTTCCTCATATAGGAATTCTTAGTATTGAATTAGGCAATATTGAATCAACAACCAGTACGACTCCTCTTCTCTCCTTTGGCATAATGATGAAACAAAGGAAAATAATCTAATTTTCCTGTTTAAACGACTCCAATCATTTGGAGTCGTTTATGAGCTAAAGCAACTTCAACCATTTGGAGCCGTTTATTGTTCAAATGTTTAGAGTTGTTTTCACCAAATCGACTTTAATTGGAGTAGTTTGAATAATAATCGGGACAATGAGGCATTTTACGATATTTGTTTATGTTTTTTTTTAAAAAAAAAATCCATATGAACATAAATTATAATTGTATTTTAAAAGTATTTTAAGAAATTTATATTACAATATAATTTTACGAGGGTTCCACATATTCAATGGTAAATTTACCAATCTCTTGTACGAAGATGGACAAGAGATCGATAGGCAAAAGATGGAAACCAAATATTTTTCTAATTCTATTCACTAGCGTATTGCACTGTATATGAAACTGATGAATAGTAATAACTATTTCATTCCATCTTCTTCAATTCCCGATAATAGCTATTATTTTTTTGATAAAATAGACATTCTACGTTTTAAATATGCTATTATTATCGTTTGGATTAAAATTTTGTATTTTTTATTTGAGTGTATTTTTGTCATTTTACGTCTAAAAAATGCATATTCTATCGTTTAATTAATAAAAGGCCCTCAATTGATCCAAATTAAACACAACAATCCTATCGTTTATATTGGACTCCAATGGGCTACCACTGGGTTGTAGTACGGGGAATAATATTCACTCCATTTAAAATGAAATGAAAACTATCTATTTTATGGTCATGATTTAAAGCTGATGCATTTAATAATGTATATAATTTTACATTATTTAAAATTTTAAAAAACGTGCTAACATTGACTTCATATACACTATTAAGGGCATCAATTTTAAATCTTGACATTTTATTTATTAAATGAAATGGAGAAGTAAATAGGATCCTACCGCCAATTTCTTGTACGGCCAGGTTAGGTTCTATTTGACGGTCACAAAGTATGGTTTCCGTTAATTTGCCATTGTGGAGTACTTCCTCTGTGTAATGTAAAAATATAATTATACCTCTACTTTATAATCAAATGGAGAGAATTCAAATTCACTTCCTCTTTGAGAATTGTTGGTATGGCCGTTAAGAAGCATAGTGATGTGGCCCACTTGTTGCCATACTAGTTCTGGGCTTTGACAATGATACAGTTTGAAGAAATTAAAAAAAAATATATATTCTCTAATAAGTAATTTGCAATGTTTAAGTGACAGTTTAATTAATAATTATTATTATTTTTTTTAAAAAAAATAATAATTAATTTAAAAATTAATTGTTACTGCCATGTTAATAAAATTTTAAGATAATACGTACGTGCTGCAACTATTGCCTGGTTCTCTGTTGAAGTCTTGGGAGATACAAGTGACGAAGCGGAATGTAATGCGCCTTTCCTTGGTCTTGGAGTGGCTAGTAGGTTGACCCATCGGGCCCTCAAGGCCGACTGTTTTGGGCCTAGCTGATTGGTCCGTTGGAACACTTATAGTCAAAACAATTAAGAATTCACAATTTTCGTACATAATTGACTAATATAAAGGACATTTAAAATAAAAATAAAAAAAATAAAAAAGTAAAAACTAGCGAGGTAACATTTCAACTTGCTGATTTTGTTTAATGATTTTTTTAAAAATATATATATATATATAAAACTTGATACGATTTTTTTTTTTTTTCCCCTGATCAGAACCTTGTAGGAGTTGCAGAAGTGAAATTTGATTTGTTTAGAGTTTACAATAAGAATTTTGTAACTTACATGCAAAGGGGTTAGAAAAAGAATTTATTAAGGAGAAGTACATATACTTAGATCTGACAATTTTTAATACGACTCACAAATTTAACATAAATATGACACAAAGTTATAAGATTTAGATTTAAATTAAACGAGTTTGAATTGTAAACAGGTCAAACCCGTTTAATAAATAGGTCAATCAGGTCAACCCGTTTGACCTGCCAACCATTTTTTGTTTAAAAAACAAAAAAACACAAATAGAAACCTAACCGGCTAACCCTCAAAGCATCCTTTCACATTTCCTCACGAGTTAGTCATTTAACAAACAAAGAACAAAACCGAGAGTTGCACACAAACGACAATAGATACCAATAAAATACAGTTTGTTTTGTTTCACTCAAAAAAACAAAAATTAGTTGCACAGGAAAATGAAAGCAAGGCCTGTTTAAGATTCTTCCAAGAATATCATCGATCTCTTTAACTCTTCACGCCCCCACCATAACGAGTTAACGACTAAACCCAACAGTACATGAGTGCAGCTCATATTGGATCAGAACGTGATTACTGTAATTATGAAGACAAAAAAAAACAAAAAAGTCGGTCGGACGGGTAATGTCAACTCGATACAACGTATTAACTAAGCGAATTCGTCGAGTTGTGTTTAATCATTAGCTTGCCATATTTGAGTTTAATCATTCGACCTGATTAGTTAAGCATGTCGGTTCGTGTTGACCCTAACGGGATGGTGGGTCAACTTGAATCCAATATGCTAGATCGTTTTGCTAGTCCTACACATAACTCTCTTAAGGCTCAAATTATCGCTTAATTATCAATGTACCTCTAAAACTAGTAGTTATATCAATATCTCTCTATAAAGCCAACAAAAAGACAAAAATAATCCTAAATTGTTTTTCTTTTCTTTTTTTTTGTTTTTTGTTTTTTTTTTAAAAAAAAACAATTTAAAAAAAATTAAAAAGAAGAAAAATTAAAAAAATATTAGCATTGAAGAATGAAAAACCTTGAGTTTTTTTATTTTATTTTTTATTTTTCTATTATAAATATTTTTAGAATTTTTTTTTAAAAAATAATTTTATGAAATGTATTTTTGTCATTAAAAAATATTAACATTTTTTTGATAATTTAGAGAGACATTAACACAATTAATAATTTAAAAGGCACATAAATAGTATTTTGATAATTTGAGAGGACTTTCTGTTTATTACTTAATTTACTTTCACCGTGTAGGTTTTGGAGGTGACAAGTTGCCTTAAAAAGTTGAAACAGCTTCTCAGAATTAACCTGCAAAACACAACTTACGGGTCGAAATTCCACGCGCGGTCGTGTGGCACCCTGTATCAATTTGACTCCTTTGATGGGAATGTACCAGCTAAATAATCTGAGTTTACGAGGAACTAGTCGGGCAGATCGATTCCAGACCACCTCAGTTCATTATTGTCTTATAATTAGTTGGTTTACATGGGTTGGAGGGGAACAACCTTAAGAACTGGGTCGAATATGTTCGATCGTTTCCTCTAATCTAGAAAGTCCGATCCTTTGCATGTTCTTGGTGTATTATCTTCGATCTTGTAAAGTTCAATATATTTCTTTACAACATTTCATCACTGCCAAATGATTGGGTAATGCATGTTGTTGCGAGTCTTAGAATATATGATTATATTTTTCATATATTTTATATTTGGTTGATAT
Organism: Alnus glutinosa; assembly: GCF_958979055.1. NCBI lineage: Eukaryota > Viridiplantae > Streptophyta > Magnoliopsida > Fagales > Betulaceae > Alnus > Alnus glutinosa. The sequence continues at coordinate 27,417,523 of NC_084892.1, forward strand.
AAAAATATTTTTTATTTATGGTTGTAATAAATCTTAGATTTGTAATCGAATTCCCTAGGCGATTCGATAACAATATTTGTAGGGGTGAAAATATGGGCGGGTAATAACTAATTACATCTGCTATTCACACTAAACCGATATCCGCAATTTGCTATTTGCATATACAGATCGAGATAGCAGTTTCAATTATATATAATTAACCAACTTTGTACTGATATATAATTATTTTGACAATTTCAGTTAATTTGTTAAAGTCGGTTATTTTTATGGGCCAAACCTCTTTTGGCCCAAATGGGTTTTTCTTTGGGCCAACCCTATTTTTATGGGTCAAATCCCAAATAATTTTTTTTTTTGGACTAAACAAGTATTTATTGGACATATTTATAAGCACATTTAACATATTCATTATCTTATATTATTATAAATTTTCACTAATATAGATAGAATTAAATGAGAACTGATTAATATTGCTATGACACTTCCCTATCATACGATGGCATTTTTCTAGATAAAGATACTGATAACTATATGTTTAAGCCAGTTTGATTCGGTTCGGTTAACTATGTTCCTTTTGTTGGTCACGTCTTGCTTCCCCATCTCAAATTTATGAGCTTCTCTATACTAGTATTTATGTGCTGAATATAGAAAAGCACAAAAATTGATTAAACTCAAAACTGTAAGCCGCCAATACAAATAATCAAATCTACCGGTGTTTATGTTTTGCCAGTTTTGGGACAACCATGATGGCTGCCCTGTTTCTGCTGATACAAATAATCAATTATATTGGCTGCAAATTAAGCAACCTAAACCCACCAGCTAGAGCAGAATAAGCAGATCCTATGCTCTTCATGGCATCTGGGGCTTCCACATTTAGGAATTCTTAGTATTGAATCAACAACTTGTACAACTCCTCTTCTCTCCTTCGGCATAATTAATGATGAAACAAAGGAAAATAATCTGACTTCCTTTTCTATCCTTTCTTTCCTCCTCTAAGAGAAGGACCAAAGATAGTAACTCTTGCATAATAAGAAAATGAGAGATACTCACAATATATATATATATATATATATATGAGAGAATGTTCCCCCTTGAGAACCGCGGGAAAAAGAGTCTTAAAAGTCATATTATATTATATATACAGAGACGTTAATCAAATGTTCTTTCACCACATATTCAAAAGTCCTTTCATTTTTTGAATGTTGTTACCGTGCACAACAAAGATGAATAATATGAAATCCAAACAAGAAGAAAGTAAGAGAGAAGTAAGATACAAATTTAATGTGGTTCGGCAATTTACCTACATTCACAAGAGTTAGTATGGTTATATTCAATTGATCAACCAGTTTGGGTTATAATACAACATATTTATAGTAAAACCCTACTACCTCCAAAATACTCCAGTAACCCTAGCAGTAAACCAAGTTTCTCTAGATGCGTGTCCAGACGGCTCAGCCCTAGCGTCCGGACGCCCGTTTGGACGCTGGTATAAGCTCTTACCATTTGCAGCTACCGCATTCCAGTCTTGACACTTGTGCGAATACATGCTCTCGGGAAGTTGTGTCCACTTGACTGTCCAGACAGATATGCTAACATCGAGTCCTTGTGGTTTGCGTCTGCTGAAGAGTTTGGACACTGGCGGGTGTCCGGACGCTTCCTTAAAGCCGTCCGGGCGGTCGCCTACTAGCTACTTTACTGGTACTCTTAAACTTCTTTCTATGCCAAAGAGAATATAAGCCATTTGTTCCATCATTGAAGAATCATACATATCATATTATTATTGTAAAAACCCAATATTCTTCCAAAACAATTAGAAGAAGGACTAAAATTCGGTTGTGCACAAAGCTTCAAAACAATTAGACAAAGAAAATGTCAAAGACATCTTCTCCATCAAAGAAAGCAAATGATCATGATTTGCTTATTCTATCCCTTTCTCGTTAATATGGTGAACATGATCTGACAATTTAATCCCCCTGCCTCTTACACCATTTCGATATTATTCATTGTGAGATATAACTTATTGGGTTAGAGCATTCTTAGTGAACTAACTATTCTTTACCTAAAATTTAACTTAAAACTCAATTTTTTTAGTTTAGTTAGCCACTTTTCAAAAGTGGTGCATAGCAAACTCTCTAAATCTCTCTATACTTCATTTAAAAAAATTTTCTTTATTGTTTCTTTATTCACATGGTAGTTGGAAGGTGTAACGACCCACCCCCAATGACACAATATTGTCCGCTTTTGGCTCCCCAAACCAAACTTTTCAGGAGGTCACCCATCTTGGGATTGCTCTCGCAGAAGTACGCTTAACTGCGGAGTTCTGATAGGTTTATGACCATCATGGCTTTAAAACGCGTTGTGTCATAAATGATGCATTTATACATATAAGCACATCCTCATTCTTAGGCGATGTGGGATGTCACAGAAGGTTTATTCTCTTTAGTAATTACATGATAATACATCTTTTGTGAACATTAACAACTTCATACAACAACATAATATTTACATCTCCACAAGCAAATTTGCTTAAAAGGAAACAAAAGTTTTAACAAGTAATTGGAATATCAATGAGAGATGATGGAGATGTACTCTATCTCATTGTCCCCATTGGATGATCAAATTTACAAGTTGACCCAATTTTGATATGGCCATTTTGCAAGTAAAAAGCACAAGGCTCCACCCGGCCGTTTTAGGAAAATATGAAACTTTTGAAAATGGTGCTCTAAAATAAGAGAATTAAAAATTAAAAATAAACTCAACTTCATATTAGTCATTTTGAGCACCACCACTACTTTCCTTGATCAAGTCTCTCTAAACTTCATCAATAGCTTTTTGACTAAGTGTTATTGGCAATGTCAAAGATCCTTTCCTCTGCAAAAGAATTGGCCAACAAACGAATATTTGGGAGAACCTTCATCAAACCATCCCCCAAATCACAATATTGGCACCCGTATCCCTCTCCATCATCTTCTGGCTATTCCATCGTGGCTCAATAATCAAATCGATGAAATTATAACTCGAGTACTTTTTCATCAGGTAAAACTTTGGCGGCCGATAACTAGCGAGTGGCTTGAAAGATGGATTACGCTTTATAATATGAGAAATATTCTAAGAGATTTTTGTTTTTTTGATTATGAGTTGAAAAAAGTATGGCTTTTTTTTTTTTTTTTTTTTTTTTCTAAGAAAAACTGGTGTTTTCATCCTACTGTCTTTTCTTTTTTTTTTTCCTAGCTGGACGTGTCCGTCTCTTATTGGAGGGCACAAAAAGGGTTGTATTTGTGCCAAGAGAAATAATTCATATCTTCTTTGTGTCCTTCTCTTATTTTCTCATTTTTAAAAATCATCATTAAATCTGTTGGGTCCATGTAGATCCTTTATATGAGCCCTACAGATCAAATGGTGATTTTCAAAAGTGAGAGGATGAAAGAATGAAAGAAGGAGAATGTACAGCACATCTTGGGTGCCAATTCCTTGTAAAAGTTATTCTCTAGGTGCAAATATATGATTTCAAAGGTGGATGGAAATCTTTCTTAGTATCATACCCACCAGTCGTTGTAAACAAAGTCCATTGAAGAGTGTTTGGTATGGACAACTTGTTATGGACATAAATTTTTTACAAATAAACATTTAAAAGTAATATGTATCTTTTAAACTATAAAAAAAATATGTGAAAAGAACTTGTTAAATATTTAAAAAAGGACAGAAATTTCCTACACACCAGTTTGTAGAAAATTTCGTACAACCCACATATAAGAGTGACATGCGTTATTTAAACATGTGAGAAACACTTGTTTTTTTTTTTATTAATACTATTAGCATGTGAAAAACACATTTTATTAAAACAACATGTGTTTCTCACATGTCAATAGACACTTGTCAATATTATATGTGGGTTGTATGAAATTTCTTACAAACAGGTTTGTAGGAAATTTTTGTCATTAAATATGTGTTTCACATGCTAAAGACATGTCACTTTTATAGGCTGATTTGTAAAAAATTTCTTATAAACCAGTTTATAAGAAATTTATGTCTGTTCTACATAAAATGTGGACAATGTCACAAAAAAAAATTAAGTGAATTAACCATATTATCAAGTGAAAATGAGATATTAGAAAAACTTGAATATAAAAAATTATAATTAATATTTAAATATACTAAAAATGTCAAATTAAATTTGTTGCATTTGGCCTCAAAATTTAAGACTCGGGTGTTACGAGTAATGCTAGAAGGAATACCAAAAAAAAAAAAAGTTTGTTATAAATATAGTTTTACAGCTTCTTGGTTAATTTATTTTCATTAATCCAAAAAGAAAAAAAGAAGTTTGTAAATCAATAAAACCCATTTAGTTTCTGGTTGTCCGAACATCTTGAAGAAAAATAAAAAATTTAGGAACAAAACAATTATGTATAATTTTTTTCAAATCACAGCTCTTTTGTTTCTTGATTAATATTCTGCAATACTCTCTTTACTCAGCTCTTTCCTTTCTTAATTAATATTCTGCAATATTCTTCTTATTTGACTATTTCCTTTCTTGATTAATATTCTGTAATATTTTTTTTTTTTCATTCGGCTTGTTCTTTTCTTGAATAATTATCACTTGGCACTTTCATTTCTTGAATAAAACAAATAAGTTTTGACATCGAATTTGCCAATATTAAAAACCTAATATGGGTGTTACGAATAATGTTAAAAAAAAAAGACTAAAAAGAAGTTAGTTATAAATCATAGTTTTTCAGCCTCTTGGTTAATTTATTTCCACTCATCCAAAAAGAAAAAAAAAAATGTAAATCAATAAAACCCATTTAGTTCGTTTGGCAAATAAGTATCAACTAAATATAAATCACGAGTTTCCTACTCTTGTTGGCAAGGATTAACATAACAAACAGAAGCAGATAGTTTAAGATTTTGTTAATTAGGCTTTTTTTTTTTTAATTAATGAATTTATTTATTTATTTTTATCACCATATCGAAATAATTTCTGGCCAAGAGCTCTATGTTAGAATGTTAGAGCAATTGGCTGAGAGCACATCATTCTCTTTATTGATAACTTTTCCAAAGTCCAGCCATCCATCATAGAAAAGTAAATTTTCATGATGAACTGATATTGAATTTTTCTACCTAGCTCATAGTCAAGCATGAACAGAAGCCCCACAACTGAAAAATGAGACTACTTACTCGATCGTGGTTCTGAGTCAACAAGCACAGAGGGTTGGAGTCAAAAAATTTTATAGGCAGACACTAGTGGCCAAATTTTTTTTTTTTTTTTTTTGATGAGAGGATGTAGGCTAAATTTTTATTTTTTATCTTATATTTTTATTTTTTTTTTCTTTTCCTATATATATATATATATATATATTTTAAGAAATTGGGGGGCCATGCCCCCAGCCAGCCCCCTTCCCTCCATCCCTAATCAAGCATATGATGAAAAAACACTATTAGAATATAAGCCCATCCTAAAACATTTTGCTTTATATTTTTATAATAGCATATTCAACGAAATAAAAATATAGTTCATAATAAATAAATTTAATTATTATAAGCTATTTTTCGTATAGACGGAAAATATATGTCCACTCCAATTACAAGATGGGTAATGAATTGCCAGTTGCCACACCTAGTTATTTGTGAGAATGGAAAGTCCCCGTCCATTGGGCCTGATATCGTACGGCTATTGTCTCATTTTGATAGCTATGGGCCTATGGCCTACCCCTCGAAAATCTACAAAGAATTTTCAGATTATTGTGGGGCCAATTTTATTTTTGATGAGAAATGTTAAAGTATTTTTTAGTATTTTTTTTTTAGTATTTTTTCAGAATGACATAAATGTAATTAAAAAAATTATATTTATATCCTTTTAAATGGCATAATTATAATTTTTTAATTAAAAAAATTACGTTTATGTCATTTCAAGAGAATACCATAAAAACACGAGAACATGCTCTATCATTTATATTACTTGACCCCTCAGTCAACAGACATTACTTGACCCCTCAGTTAACAGGAAACGAATGTGTGCATCGATCTTCCAAAGCGATAGAGAAAAACTTTTCTGTTTTGTTTTCCTGCTTTCACTGGCCCCTTCTTCTCTCCTAATCGGAAAAATTTATTTCCTTTTAACTCTCATTCGAACTTTTTAATATTTTCATATCAAGCAAACTCCCGTATCAGATTATATATATATTTCCAAGTTCCAACAAGATGAAACACTCTTGCCTGCATTTCAACTGGATTTTGTTAATTTTCTTTCACGGAATACTTCTTTTGAAATCTGCCAGAATTCTCGCTTTTGCAGATGACACTGATCGCCTGGCGTTGCTTGATTTCAAGAAACGGATTAGTGAAGACCCACTTCAAATCATGAGCTCATGGAATGACTCCACCCATTTCTGCAATTGGTTTGGTGTTAGATGCAGCCCCTCCAGTAAAAGAGTCGTGGTTCTGAACCTGGAAGCTCAAAGATTGGGTGGCTCCATAGCACCTTCTATGGGAAATTTTACTTACCTTACTGGAATTAACTTGGGAAATAACAGCATCTATGGTGAAATTCCTCAAGAAATGGGAAGACTGCGGCGTTTGCAGCATCTCAACGTGAGTCACAATTCGCTTGGTGGGAAACTTCCAACTAATTTAAGTCACTGTACACAACTTAGAGTGCTTCATGTTGGTACCAACAAACTTGTTGGGCAGATTCCAGAGCAGTTTAGTTCATTGTCAAAGTTGGTTTACCTGAATCTTGGTGTGAATAACCTTACAGGAACTATCCCAGCGTGGGTAGGGAACTTTTCTTCTTTGTATAAACTTTTTCTTCCCCTGAACAATCTACAAGGGAGCATACCTAGTGAGCTTGGCCATCTATCAGACTAGGGAGTTTTTCAACTTTATGGGAATAGTTTGTCTGGTACGATCCCTCCTCAAATTTATAATATATCTTCCATTTACTATTTCTCTATTACTCAAAACCAGCTGCATGGAAGCCTTCCACCAGATGTTGGCCTTACTCTTCCTGACCTTGAATATTTTACCGGAGGTTTTAATAGTTTCACAGGACCTATTCCCGTGTCATTGTCAAATGCTTCTAGACTTGGCACGCTTGACTTTTCTGAAAATGGTCTCACTGGAACTGTGCCTCAAAATCTAGCAAGATTGCGTGGCTTGGTCGTACTTAATTTCGACATAAATAAACTTGGAAATGGAAAAGTTGGTGACCTGAATTTTCTCGGTTTTTTGGCCAACTGTACTAGTTTGGAGGCCTTAGGTCTTGGTAGTAATCAATTCGGTGGAATACTGCCTAGCTCCATAGCCAACCTTTCTTCCCAGCTAAATACTCTTACTATGGGTGGAAATATGATACATGGCAGCATCCCCGTTGGGATTGGGAACCTTGTTAATTTGACCATTCTGGGATTAGAAGTAAATTATTTGGGAGGTCCTCTCCCGAATGCTCTTGGGAAGCTCCACCAGTTACAGGAACTGTATTTGTACAATAACAATTTTTCAGGGCCGATCCCTTTTTCCATAGGTAACTTAACTAAATTGACAAAGCTTCATATGGAGGAGAACAAATTTGAGGGAAGTATACCTACAAGCCTAGAAAATTGCCAAAATTTGCTTCTACTCAACCTTTCTACTAACAATCTCAATGGTATCATACCAAAAGAGGTTATTGGTATTTCTTCCCTTTCAATTTCTTTGGTAATGTCTCATAATTCTTTGACAGGTACACTGCCATTTGAAGTGGGTAACTTAGAAAATCTTGGTGAGTTAGATCTCTCCGAGAATAGATTATATGGTGAAATCCCAACTTCCCTTGGTAGTTGTACTAGTTTGGTGAATTTGCATTTGGAGGGTAATTCATTTGAAGGAGCAATTCCTCCATATTTGAAGACACTAAGAGGTTTAGAAGAAATTGATCTTTCTCGTAATAACTTGTCAGGGCAGATTCCTGAATTTCTCAGCAAGTATTTGTCACTTAAGCATCTTAATCTTTCTCATAATGATCTCGAGGGGAAAGTGCCAAGTGAAGGGATTTTTTTAAATGCAAGTGCAATTTCAGTCTTTGGAAATGACAAGCTATGTGGTGGCATCCCAGAATTACTTTTACGAAAATGCCATAGAAAGAGTCAACATTCATCCATGAAACGCCTTGCACTTAAAGTTGTAATTCCTGTCATGTTGGTAATTGTTCTATTGTGTTTTTTCCTCACATTTTATATGGTTAAAAAATGGAGAAAGAGACCTTCGGTCGCATCTTCCTTAAAGGATTGGCAATTGACACGTATATCTTATGCTGAACTCCAAGCATCAACTAATGATTTCTCTGTGGACAATTTGATCGGTTTAGGAAGTTTTGGTTCTGTATACAAAGGAGTTCTTTCTAGCAATGGAGCAATTGTTGCAGTTAAAGTGTTAAACCTTCAACAACGAGGAGCTTCCAAGAGTTTCATTGATGAATGCAATGCTTTGAAAAGCTTACGCCATCGTAATCTTCTTAAGATTATCACTGCTTGCTCAAGCATTGATCATCAAGGGAACGACTTTAAAAGTCTAGTTTTTGAGTTCATGTCTAATGGAAGCCTAGACCAGTGGCTGCATCCTTTAAAGGATGAGCAACATCAATGTAAGAGATTGAGCTTTATTCAGAGAATAAACATAGCCATTGATGTTGCTTATGCGTTGGAATATCTTCATTTTCATTGTGAAACGCCAATTGTTCACTGTGATATAAAGCCAAGCAATGTCCTCCTCAATGAAGATATGGTAGCACATGTTGGTGACTTTGGATTAGCAAAGTTCATCTTTGAAGCATTACATAATCCCTCCAAAAATGAAACCTTGTCAGAATCCTTGTCAATTGCGCTGAAAGGTTCCGTTGGGTACATTCCTCCAGGTATGTTTTCAACCTGCAATAACTAAGCTCAATTAAGTTTTACACATCAAACATGAATGAGAGGTTAAGCCTAATTTTGATAAGATTAATTTTTAACTCCTATATATATATATATATATAGGGAAAAGTTCATTACTCGGAACCATGGGAAATAAGTACTTTTTCTTTTGTAAAAAGAAAACAAAAATACAAAATACAAAATACAAATTTGTTGGATAGTAGTAAATATGTGTTGGTGGATAAATTGTTTAAGTTTAGAAAAAACTATTGTATCTTAGTGATCATATATTATTAAATTGTAGAGTATGGGATGGGTGGCCAAGTTTCCGTACTTAGAGATATTTACAGCTATGGGATACTCTTTCTGGAGATGTTTACTGGAAAAAGACCTACGGATGACGTATTCAAAGATGGCATGAGCATTCACATGTTCATTGCAATGGCTTTGCCGGAACGTGTCATGGATATACACTACAAAAACACCTTCATTTTGACGCGTGTCTACAGTACCCGTTACTGTAGACACGCGTCCAATTTGACACGTGTCATTTTAGACACGTGTCAAATTGTGAAGCCGTCCAAAATGGACACGTGTATGACATACACGTGTCAAAAATTTATTAATTCGCCAAATATATATTAAAAAAAAAAATTCTGTGTTGTATTAATTATTTAAAAAAAAAAATCAAAAAAAAAACTCCTTACATTATTAATCATACAAATCTAATCCAAAAATACGGTGTAGATTACCCTAACCTAATTTACATATTGTACTATATGCTATATGTAAATTTGTTGGTTGGAATTTATACTTTTTAGGTTCCTTATTTATATATATATAGTATACTATTAAGCACGTAAACCCTAACCTAATTTACATATTGTACTATATGCATAATTAAACAAATTTGGTGCTAAATATATAATTAAACTAAATAGTTTAAATTAGGGTTTAGTTTTGTACACCATCTACGTTTAGAAACCAAAAAAAAAAAAAAAAATTAAACATAACAAAGTTAAAAAACCTATAATTAATACTATATATATAGATATGCATGCATGTAAACGGTTTAGAAACTATATACAGTAACCTTTTTATTTATGTCTATATATAGTAAATGCAATTATTTTTAGAGTTCTGCGCTACATAATGAATTAAATACTTATAGTTTAGTCCCTCGTAAATTTATGGCTATATATAGTACATACCCTTAGGGTTAGGGTTAGGGTTTATAGCATATAGTATATACACTTAGGGCTAGGGTTTATACCTATATATAGTATATATACTTAGGATTATGGTTTATCGATATATATAGTATATACATTTAGGGTTTGGGTTTTAGGGTTTATAGGTATATATAATATATACACTTAGGGCTATGTGTTATAATTTTATTGATTTTACGTTTAATGAATAATAATGTCAATATATTTTTCACGTGTCATTATTGTACACTTTTAAGTATATATATATATATATATATGTTAAATCATGAGCAGTTCAAAATTAGATTGTTCCGATATATATATATAGTTATAGTTATAGTTATAGTACATTTACTTAGGGTTTAGTTTTATAGCTATATATATATATATATATATATATATATATATATATATATATATATATATATATATATATATATATATATATATATTATATACTTTTGGATAGAGGATTAGGGTTAGGGTTTATGACTAGATATAGTACGTACCCTCATGATTAGAGTTTATAGCTATATATAGTCTAGCACTTAGGGTTAGAGTTTAATTTTATGGTTAGGTTTTAGTTTTTATTTTTTATGGTTTTAGGTTTTAGTATAGTACGTACCCTTAAGGTTATAGTTTATAGCTATATATAGTATATACACTTAGGGTTATAGTTTAATTTTTTGGACCATTAAATTATTATTTTTTAAATAATATATTTATTTATATATATAATTATTTTTTATTATATATATATAGATATATTTATTACTTTTTAAATTAAATACAATTTCTACTATGGGGGACGTGTATTTTAGGGTTAGGGTTTTTTGTTATATATAGTACATACAGTTAGGGTTATGGTTGTTTGCTATACAAAATACATACACTTATGATTAGGGTTTATATGATGAGTTATATATATATATATATATATATATATATATATATATATATATATATATATATATATGGTGTACTTATAAGTACGTAAACCCTAACCCTAAATTGACATATTGTACTATATGCATAATTAAACCAACTTTGTGAAGCATATATGTAGACCCAAAAAAAAAAAAAAATTAATTAACATGAGTTCATGCAGTGCATGTACATGCAGTACATGCATTGCATGAACTTAGGGTTTCATGGGTTTATATAAAATAGATAATATATATATATATATATATATATATATATATATATATATATATTAAATATTAAATATATATACCATGTGGAGACGTGTATTTATAAACACGTCTCCAACTGTTTGGCTGGATGCCGCGCGGGAATTCTCCCGCGCGCCACCTGGCCAAACATTATATATTATATACGTTAAACAAATTAATAATATAAATATATATTATATTATATAAATTATATACTTATATTTATATATAAGAAATGGGTAGCTTCCAGAGGAAGCTACCCATTTCTTCTCTCTCGCTCTCTCTCTCTCTCTCTCTCTCATTTCTTCTCTCTCTCTCTCTCTCTCTCTCTCCGGCGAGCTCAGCCGGCCGGTGTGGTGAGCTCCGGCGTCGTCACGCCTCCCTCTCACCGACTGTCTCTCTCTCACCGATTCCCTCTAGCTCTCTCGCTCTCTCTCTCTCTCTCTCTCTCTCTCTCTCTTTCTCTCTCTACTGGGACGTCCCTCCGGCAGGGGTTGGCTAGGCCGTCGGTTCCCTTTCCTCCGGTCCGGTCAGTGGCTCTCTCTCTCTCTCTCTCTCTGTTCAGTCGCCGGTGCTCTTAATATATATTGCAGATAAATTTAGTGTTATATATATATACATTTGCTAACTTTTTTTTTCTTTCTCCATAATGTATATCCGAATATGCAGGTATATATATAAAGAAGGAGCCCTAAATCCCCAACCTACCGTCGACAGTGAGTAATTTCCCCTTAAATTTGTATTTCATTTTTTTTTTTCAACATGTAAATGAAATACTGATTGAATATATATTGTAATAATTTTTATTGTAATAATTTGGACATTTGTTCTTGATTGATAACTGTAATAATTTTTGGACTGTGTTATATTTTATTTTTTCAATTTTGCTGAATCAGTGTAAGCTTAAATTACTGGTTTTTTTTTTTTTTGGGGGGGGTTTTCTTGGAGTAGGTATTTCATTTTTGCTATAGTTTGTGTTTTTTTTTTTTTAACAATGCTGCATGTATTTTTGTGTTAGTACACATTTGATATTTAGAAATTGTGTAGGCGTTTGTATTTTTGTGTCATTTAGTGTTATATGTATTTTTATTTTTTTGAAAGCCATATTCTTTTTTGCCATGTTGTGTTTTTTATGTTTTTAATTTTTCCTGTCCTAATTTTTTATTTGAGAGGTTATATATATATATATATTTTGAATGTGTTATTATGGATTACAATGTTTTTTTGTTAGTCAAACAAAATCAAACAATGTCCGATATTAGTTTAACGTTATAAACCAACGATGACACTTTTGAAAATAATAAATGGGAACAACAAATAAAATGGGTTTGAATAAAAAAAGAAAAAAAAATTAAAATTGACGGTCTACTTTTTAAGAAATACTTAAACTCCAACCCTAAACTTTATATCTTCAAATCATAACCATAAAACCAACACAATAATAAACCCTTAAATAAACTTTGAATCCTACACGTTCTTAAAAAAAACCCTTACCCTAAACTCCAAACCCTAAATCGTAAACCCTAAAAAAAAAATTCCTACACTTTGAAACCTTAAAAACCCTAACCCTAAACCTTAAACCCTAAACCCTAAACCCTAACAAACCCTAAACCCTAAAGCCTAAAAAAAAATATCCTACACTTTCTAAAAAAAGAAACCCTAACACTAAAAACAAAAGTCCTATCCTTAAACCCTAAACCCTAAACCCTAAAAAAAAAAAAAATCCTCCACTTTCTAAAAAAAGAAACCCTAACACTAAAAACAAAAATCCTAACCTTAAACCCTTAAAAAGAAAATTTCCTACACTTTCTAAAAAAAAAATTCCTAACACTAAAAACAAAAATCCTAACCTTAAACCCTAAACCCTAAGAAACTAAAACCCTAAACCCTAAACCCTAATCCTAGATACTTAAAAAAAAAAAAAAAATTCCTACATTTTCTATAACCAAACCCTAACCGTAAACCATAACGAACCCTAAATCCTAAACCCTAACAAAAAAAAATATCATACACTTTCTAAAAAAAGAAACCCTAACACTAAAACCCTAAACCCTAAACCCTAAACCATAAACCCGTATAAAAAAAAATAAAATAAAATAAAACCATAAACCTATACCCTAAACCCTTAAGAAAAAGAAAAAAACCAAAATCATACATTTTTTTTTTTAGAAAAAAAACACCTAACCCTAAACCCTAACAAACCCTAACCCTAAACCCTTTTAAAAAAAAAAAAAAAATCCTACACTTTCTAAATTTATACCCTAAACACTTTCTAAACATGTCCCCCGAACGTCACACCTGTTCGGGGGACATGTTTCTCATATAGGCCTCGGTCACAAGGGGGACTATCTCAGGGCACGTCTCGGGATTGGGCCGAACACACTCGGAAGATGGAAGAGATGCAAGCGGAGCTACAGGCTGAGCGAGCGAGGAATGACCTGTTGGAGCAGCGCCTGCGACAGGTTGAGGACTTCATGTCCTCCATGGGAGCATTAGCACCATGTCTTGGTACGCCTTCACCTGCACACGTAGGTAGTACGTCGTCTGTTAGTAGTGCATCTGCAGGTATGATTTATATTGTGTGTAGGACAAAATTAATTTCAATTTGTTTTAATTACCCCTTTAAGTTTGCAAGTAATATTATATACTTTAATTGTCTATATTATTTGCAGGTAATTCGACAACGGTTGGTACGTTGTCGCCTGTTGGACGACGGCTGAGTCAGCATTCCATTGTCGCTACACCTTCGCCCGGTATACCATTCCTTGCGCAGCAATCGCCGGTTGGCGAGAACACGCCTGGGACGGTACCTTCTCATTCGCAGGGACGCCCTTCAGATTTGTAGATATTTTGTGTAATTAATTTTTATGTGTAAATATTTGCTTAGTTAACGAATATGTTATTAACTTATGATTTGTGTAATATTATTTTGTGCTGTTTTTCGGTAAAATCAATATTGCGTTATTTGTTGTCGGAAATAATAAAATTTGAAATTACGAAAAATTATTATACCAAATAATTTGAAATAACCAATACCAAAACTAAATTGAAAAAAAAAAAAATCCAAATTGAATTTTTCATTTAATTAAAATTTTTATTTATTTATTTAATCGTATTTTTAATTTAATTTAAAAATACAATTAAATAATTAAATTAAAAATTTATTTAAATGAAAAATTCGATTTGGATTTTTTTAAAAAAAATATAACCAATTTGACACGTGTATTGAGATACACGTGTATTTCAATACACGTGTCAAATTACTTTGAGATGTGTATTGAGATACACGTGTCAAATTTGACACGTGTATCTCAATACACGTGTCAAATTGGTTTGACACGAATATTTTCAATACTCGTGTCAAACGGTTTGACACGTGTATTGAAATACACGTGTCAAAACAATTTGACACGTGTATTGAGATACACGTGTCAAATTTGACACGTGTATCTCAATACACGTCTCAAATTGTGCACTTAATGTCGTTCACATTTGACACGTGTCAAAGTGCACGTGTCTAAATTTTGACACGTGTACTGCACTGTACACGTGTCAAAATGCGCGTGTCAATTTACTATAAATTTTGTAGTGATAGTAGACTCGTCAATGCCATTTGAAGAAAGTGAAGAAGATGTTGATGATGAGACAAATAACGATGACATAGAAGAAGGCGCAATAATCGAAGAAGTTGATCGTCATTTCAATGCCAAAAGCAAAGTGGAGGATTGTTTGGTCTCAGTATTGCAGATTGGACTGTTGTGCTCTGCAACATCACCTCATGAGCGGTTGCCCACAACTGATGTCGTCAACAAACTGAGGGCAATTAGAGACGCATGCATTTTGCCGTTGTCCAGCGTACCTTACCGAGGACAAACATAACTACCAATTACACCACAGGTCAATAAGATAACGCCCACCCAAATGCATTGTCAAGCTCAAGTTGAAGAAGTCGTTCACATATGGAGTAATAGATATGTGTTGGAAGTGTCATTGTTATCATTTGTGTGTTATCTTCTTCTTTTCTTACTTTTATTTCTTATTGAATAAGTGGTAGGACTTTATAAGGTGATGTAATTTAATCCGATTGGTATAAACTTATGTGGAGTACTGTCACACTTTCCATGTGATGTGGATGAGACGTCTCTGATAGCTTGCTCGGTGAGACTTCAGTGTTTTCTTGCCTCCTATTGTGTTTTCCATTAGTGCTTTTGTCCTCTATGAATTCACAATGAATTAGTTCTGCACATCTGGATGTATATAAGATGTATTCTCACAATGATCAAGTATCTAATGTTTGTTGTGAGTTATAGGACTAAAACAGAGGCGTCAAAAAGAGTACGGATATTGAAATGCTACTAACCTCATTGTATTTGTTCAGATTTGTTGTGAGCTAGTGATGAACCTTAACCAAGAGGAAAGATAAGTTGGATGTGTATCTCGTAGGAGACATTCAGTGGCATTATTTTGTGGCACTGAATGTCTCCTACCAGATTGGTGTGTCCATAGTATATAATCTGGTCATTTTTGGCATGTCTTTAGATGCTTTATAAGGGTGTTATTTTTAATTATACTGGCATTCAGGATGCTATAGCAATTCCTTATGTGATCCTTTAGTTGTTTAAAGGGATTTTGACTAAAAATGTATTAAGTTTTACTTTTATCTTTATAGTTGGCTGTTGTCAACTTAAAAAGGGTCATCTATACCTATTAACAGCCGCTGTATCCTCATAGATTGTGTGGTAAAGCTTTTAGCGGTTTATGTTCCATTTTATGAAGAAGTCCTTTAAATCGACTCTAATAACTCTAGACTATGACTCTAAGAATGATCGGAATCAAACTTTTTATAGGAGATTATTCATTATTGGACTCTTAACACAAATACTAAATAGTTATGATCACATCATTCCCTTCCCCTAAGAATTTCCTTGTCCCTATGGAAAAATTTTAAAAACACTCGCAATCCCTTAAAACCATTCTAAAATATATCATTTGACAGTTATTAAAATAACAATTATTAAAAATCACTAGGATTAAGGCGTGTTCTCCATTGTTGTGCCATGTCAACAATCAGAAGACCTCCTTTCTTTCAATCACGTGACTTTAGGCACTATCATGATACTTTCAGTCTATAAAATTCTACTAGTAAAGCAGTTACATGTTTGTCCAGAAGCTATTCAAACCCAGACTTGTAATGGGGTAAAGAGACACAGCATATATTGCTACCTAATGTCCAAAAGGACCAAAACTATGATAAATAGTAAACTATCTTACATCTATTCAACGATGATTTTCTTTCTTTTAATTGAATATGGAAATGGTACGAGGATCCTTTCCGCTCCTCATCCGAATGGAAGAAAGAGCGGTTATAAAAACAAAAAATGGGGTGGACTCCTCAACGACACACCCAACACAAACTACAACAGTCCGAAAATAATTATAAAAAGTAAGAAATGAGTCAAAAAAATGACATGGTCCTCTCAATCTGCCACAGAAGGCGGTTGGAAGCAAAAGGGACACAGAAAATGGCAAACCTATCTGAACCCCCATTTGAGACCAGCAACTGTAACGTCTCACATTGCCTAGGTATGGAAATGAGTATGTACTTATATGTATATTCACACCATTTTTGACACAACGCGTTTTAAAGTCGTGATGGTCAAGAACCTATCAGAATTCTGAAATTAAGCGTGCTTCTACGAGAGTAATACCGAGTGGGTGATATCTTGAGAAGTCTAGTTCAAATGAGCAAAAAGTGAACAATATTATGTCGTTAAGAGTAGGTCGTTATAACAACAACCCTTGAAAAGAAGCTGAAGCCGAAAATGCACTCTCGTAATTATACATGGTGATTGCTTATATAGAAAAAGTGACTTTTTCCAATAACAAAATCGATGAAGAGGAAAATTATACATGGGAAAAATGCCCACTTATCCAACTAATTCTCTCATTTCCTATTTAGCCCACTGAGGGGGTGTTCCTTTTGTTGGATACGTCTTGCTTCCCCATCTCAAATTTATGAGCTTCTCTATACTTGTATTTATGTGCTGAATATAGAAAAGCACAAAAATTGATTAAACTCAAAACTGTAAGAAGCCAATACAAACAATCAAATCTACTAGTGTTTATGTTTTGGACAACCATGATGGCTGCCCTGTTTCTGCCATTACAAATAATCAAATATAGTTGCTGCAAATTAAGCAACCTAAACCCAGCAACTAGAGCAGAATAAGCAGATCCTATGCTCTTCATGGCATTTGGGGCTTCCTCATATAGGAATTCTTAGTATTGAATCAGACAATATTGAATCAACAACCAGTACAACTCCTCTTCTCTCCTTTGGCATAATGATGAAACAAAGGAAAATAATCTAATTTCCTCTTCTCTCCTTTAATTTCTTTCCTCTTCTGATCAAAAGGACCAAAGATAACAACTCTTGCATAATAAGAAAATGAGAGATACATATTAAAAAAGAAAACAATTGAGAGAATGTTCCCCCTTGAGAACCGCAGGGAAAAAGAGTCTCAAAAGTCATATTATATTATATATATAGAGAGAGACGTTAATCAAATGCTCTTTCACCACATATTCAAAACTCCTTTAATTTTTTTGAAGAATCGTACATATAATATTATTATTCCAAAGACCCATTATTCTCTCAAAACAATTAGACGAAGGACTAAAATTCGGTTGTGCACAAAGCTTCAAAACAATTAGACAAAGTGTCAAAGACATCTTCTACAGCAAAGAAAGCAAATGGTCACGATAATTGCTTATTCTATCCCTTAATTCCTCGTTAATATGGTGAACATGGTCTGTCTCTAAATCTCTCTATACTTCATTTAAAAAATCTTTTTTATTCTTTATTTATTATTTCTTTATTCTCATGGTAGTTGGAAGGTTTAATACATCTTTTGTGAAAATTAGCAATTTCATACGTACAACAACATGATATTTACATCTCCACAAGCAAATTTGCTTAAAAGGAAGCAAAAGCTTTAACAAGTAACTGGAATATCAATGAGAGATGATGGAGATGGACTGTATCTCATTGTCCCCATCGGATGATCAAATTTATAAGTTGACCCAATTTTGAAATGGCCACTTTGCAAGTAAAAAGCACGAGGCTCCACCCCGTTTTAGGAAAATATGAAACTTTTGAAAATGGTGCTCTAAAATAAGAGAATTAAAAATTAGGGTTAAATACCCTAGAGGTACCTGAGTTTTACGTGTTTTTAAATTTAGTACCTCAGTTTCATTTCGTATCACAGGTAGTACCTGAATTTGGAAGAAAAAATCATTGTGCTATTTCTCGTCCAAATTTCAACTTCTCGCCACGTGTCAACCGCTGAGGTTGACACGTGGCACCACATAAAAAAAATTAAAATTAAAATTAAAAAAATGATTAAAATTAAAAGAGAAAAAAAAAAAAAAAAAAAAAAAAAAAAAAAAAAAAAGAGGGGTGGCCACCATGGGGGTGCCAGCCACCCCCATTTTGGCCAAGGAGGTGGCCCAGCCACCCCCTTGGCCGGTCTGGCCGGTCTGGGGTGGCCAAACCACCCCATAGGGGGTGGTTCGGCCACCCCACAGTTGAAAAAAAAAAAAAAAAAATTTGGAAGGGTTTTGGCCCTAGGGGGGGGCCCAACCACCCCCTAGGGCCACGGGGGTGGTTCGGCCACCCCACAGTTGAAAAAAAATAAATAAATAAATAAAAATTGAAGGGTTTTGGCCCTAGGGGGTGGCCGAACCACCCCCCTAGGGCCACGGGGGTGGTTCGGCCACCCCAGACCAGCCAGACCGGCCAAGGGGGTGGCTGGGCCACCTCCTTGGCCAAAATGGGGGTGGCCGGCCACCCCCATGGTGGCCAAGGGGGGTGGCTCAGCCACCCTTCTTTTTTTTTTTTTCTTTTTTTCTTTTTTTTTTTCTTTTTTTTTTTTAATTTTAATCATTTTTTTAATTTTTAATTTTTTTTATGTGGTGCCACGTGTCAACCTCAGCGGTTGACACGTGGCGAGAAGTTGAAATTTGGACGAGAAATAGCACAATGATTTTTTCTCCCAAATTCAGGTACTACCTGTGATACGAAATGAAACTGAGGTACTAAATTTAAAAACACTTAAAACTCAGGTACCTCAGGGGTATTTAACCCTAAAAATTAAAAATAAACTCGACTTCATATCAGTCATCTTGAGCACCACCACTACTTTCTCTGATCAAGTCTCTCTAAACTTCATCAGTAGCTTCCAGACTAAGTGTCCGTGGCAATGTCAAAGATCTTTGCCTCTGCAAATTCCCACCGGGGACATTTCCTTCTCCCCCAGCAGCTGAAGTACGTTGTCATGGCTTGAGTCTCCTCGTCAGTCAGAGCACTTTTGTCCCGTATAATTGCTAACTTCATTCAGATCCAAGATTCAGTAACATTTATATATATATATATATATATATATATATATATATATATATATATATATATATATATATATATATATATATATATATATGTTTACAAAATTACAATTAAAACTTCTTCACCGGAAGGAGAACTACCCTATTGAGGACTCCATTCAATCTTAATTCCGGAGCTAGAAACTACTACTCCTTAATTTGTTAGTTACTTCGTCCAAAACTTTGCAATCCCCTCCTACCCATGAATAGGTACACAGAACCACTTTTGCTTGTAGCACTACACAAGTTGTAAAGGAACAGCTTTTAATCCAATGGGCACCCAAAAATGGCAACGTAATGAAGTGGGTATCAAAGGAATTGGCGAAAAATCGAATACTTGGGAGACCCTTCATCGACTCATCCCCCAAATCACAATCGTGGCACCCGTCTCCCTCTCCATCATCTTCTGGTTATTCCCTCATGGCCCAATAATCAAACCGATGAAATTATAACCCGAAGACTTTTTTATCAGATAAAGCTTCGGCGGCCGATAACCAGCTTGTGGCTTGAAAGTTGGGTTACGCTCTATAATCTGAGAAATAATCTAAGAGATTTTTCGTTGACGATGAGTTGAAAAAACTATGGCTTTTCTAAACCAATAACCATTTACTCATAATCTCCTAAGCACTTCTCTCTCCTGGGACTTCTCTCTTGACCCTCTCCAGAAAACACCCCCAGGAATACTTGCTTGCCGGGGGAGGGAGGCTACCTTCCTCCCCCCGGCCCCTTTGTGCCCCTTAGTCATCTTGGACTAAGGTGTCTTTTGTTCCCTCCCTGAGTTTTTTCTCAGTGGAGGCTAGATTTCTCCCAGCCTCTAGGCTGTGGAGCTTTGTTCCCCCCGGCAAGTCCGGTAATGGCTGTTTTCCCCTAGCCTCTAGAGGCTATGGTGGCTTTTTTTTTTTTGTGTTGGTTTTTTTCTTCCTTTCTTTTGTCAGGCAGTAAAGCTAAAAGCATGGTGCCCAGCGCAGGAATATGGTGGCATTTTCGTGTCTCCTAGCGGTGGTTTTTGGCCTGTGTTTTCAAGGGTTTTTTAGATTTTTGGAGCCAGATATACTCAACCCTGTTGTTTTTCTCAAGACACGCGCCCCTCAGCCTTGTTCTCCATCGCCGTCCGTTCCTGCTGCCGGAAGCACGTGTCACGTCGTTCGTCGGTGACCGGCGCGTGGCCTGCACGCGCCAGAGAGGCCTTTGCTCTTTGGTGAGCGTGAAGGCCACGCTCCACCATTTTCTGGCCGTGCTCGTTGGGGATGGGGGCTACGGTGGCAGATCTACGGCTGGGTGCAGCTGGTGATGGAGCGTGTTTCCCATGCGCCGCCGTCTCCGGTGGTTTCCGTCTCTGTCTCCTTTGCCGGTTGCTGTGTTTTTTTGGTCTTTTCTGTACTGTGTTGTTGTGTATCCTCTTGTTTCTATGTACAGTCTGGCTATGTATTACTCAGATTTTATTAGAATTTTTTATGGCTTGATGCTAGATCGGCCCTCTTTTATCTGAGTGTGAGCGTTGATGTAAGAGAGGCCCAAATGTAATTCTAGTAGGGTTTGATGTTTCTGTACAGGCAGCTGTTTTTTAAGTCAAATCCTTCTGGCTTAAAGTGTAAGGGGATCTTGTCCCTTTATTTCTCATGATGTATGATTTGAAGCTTTTATAATAGCACATGCTATTTGTTTGTTAGAAAAAAAAAAAAAAAAAAAAAAAAAAAAAAAAAAAAAAAAAAAAAAAAACTAAAACTATGGCTTTTCTAAGAAAAACTAGTGTTTTCGTCCTACTCTTTTTTCTTCTTTTCCCACCTGACGTGTCCATCTCTTATTGGAGGGCACAAAGGGTTGGGTTTGTACCAAGTGTAATTATTTATTTGTTCTTTCTGTCCTCCTTCTATTATCTCACTTTTAAAAATCATTATTGAATCTGTGAGATTCATGTAAGTTCATTACATGATGTCCGCAGATTTAATGATAATTTTTTAAAGTTGGAAAATGGAAGAATGAAAGCAGAAGAATGTATAGCACATCCGCTGCCAATTCCTAGCTTGTAAAAGTTGTTCTCTAGGTGCAAATATATGATTTCAAAGGTGGATGAAAATCTCTCTTGATATGCATAGCCACCGGCAGTCATAAACAAAGTCCATTGAAGAGTGTTTGGTATAGACAGATTGTTTTGGACATAAATTTTCTACAAATCAGTATTTGAAGTAGTAATATGTGTCTTTTAAACTTTTAGAAATGTATGCGAGAAGAACTTGTTAGTTAAAAAAATGTGTTTCTCACATGCTAAAGATGCGTCACTTTTATAGGCTGGTTTGTAAAAAATTTCTTATAAACCAGTTTGTAAGAAATTTATGTCCGTTCTACCTAAGAAGTGGACAATGTCACAAAAAAATTATCAATTCAAAAAGAGATGTTAGAAAAACTTGAATATAAAAAATTATAATTAATATTTAAATATACTAAAAATGCATGCTTAAATTTGTCGTCTTAGATTTCAAAATTTATGAATAGAGTGTTACGAATAATGCTAGAAGGAAGACAAAAAGAAAAAGAAAAAAAAAAGTTTTTAAATCAATAAAACCCATTTAGTTCCTCTGGCAAATAAGTATCAACTCAATATAAATCACGGTTTCCTACTTGTGTTAGTAAGGATTAAGATAACAGAAGCAGATAGTTTAAGGTTTTGTTAATTAAGCCCCTTTTTCTTTTTCTTTTTTATCACCATATATATCGGAATAATTTCTGGCCAAGAGCTCGATGTTAGAAAGTTAGAGCAATTGGCTGACAGCACAACATTCTCTTTATTGATAACTTTTCCAAAGTCCAGCCATCCATTCTAGAAAATTAAAATTTATTGATGAACTGATATTGAATTTTTCCACCACATAGCTAGTCAAGCATGAACAGAAGCTCCACGACCACGGAAGCTGGTGTTGCTTCACATCTCAGTCAAAATGTCAACAACTGAAAAATGGGACTAGTTACTCGATCGTGGTTCTGAGTCATCAAGCAGAAGTTGGAAAAACACTACTAGAATATAAGACCATCATCCTAAGACATTTTGCTTTATATTTTCGTAAGAGAATAGCCAATAAAATAGGTAAATGATTCATAATAATTAAATTTGATTATTATGAGTCATTTTTCGTCTCCAGTAAAATAGGTAAAATAGATTTTTTTTTTTTTTTTCTCCTAATGTATGTGAATAGTAAATTAATTGGTTGTTCTGCCTATTCACAATTCACACTACAAAAATTTTTTTATTACTTTTTCCTCTTCTTTTTCTTTTTTCTTTCTCTCTCTATTTCTTTCACACTTTTTCTCACACAAAATAATATTTAAATGCAAATAAAGAGTAGAATAAAGAATTTATTGGAGAGAATATAGAAAAAGTAATAACTAAAATAGAGAGTTGTAATTTTTCAATAGTTAGCTACTTGACTATTATTGTTGAAGATGCTCTAACGAGTAATAGTGATTTTAAAAGCCACATTAACTTAAAAATGATAAAAAGATGACAAAAAATGTGATGCGGGCCAATTTTATCAGTTTTTGTTAGACCCGTTTTACGTACTTAAAAAATCATATCTTCTGATTCTGACATCGGATTGATACAAAATCGATGGCGTTTGAAAGCTTATTTAGAAGGCTGCAATTTTTTATTTTTTTATTTTTTATTTTTTTTTATTTCACTAACATTTATTAGGAAAAAATTGTCGTTTTGTATTATTTGTAATGCAAAGTATTTTTAATTCATTTTTTATTATTATTATTTTTTTGGTTTCGAATTTATGCTCTATATAAGCCTATTAAGATGGTTTTAGACTCCAGCTTATGTATTTTTATCAGTTTATCAATATGAAACACTCTATGAGCGATTTTCTATCCCTTTTACGTTGATTCTTTGATAGAATCTTGGTTTGAGAAGAATTATAATTTTATTGTTGTTTATTATTGCGAACCCGCTCTGCCACCCTGCATCAAAATGGTTCTTTGCATTACTCTTCCATAACTATATATGTTCAAATTTGGTAGGAAAAAAGTTGTAGCAAACAAAACCAGTGAGTACTTAAAATATGAGAAAATGCCATTGTTTTTTGTTAGAATATATTAGATTATTAGGGGATTTGATTTAGAGATTTGTTATAATTGATTGTAATCTCCTAAAAATAGATTTGATGGTAATAAAAATTGATTGATTTGAATCTAATCAAATTTGAAGGTACATTAATTTTATTACTATACTTATATACCACGATTATCCTATAAATAGTAATCTCATATATTGTAAAAATATTAAATGAATAAGAGCAAAATGTAGGATAGAGCTTTATTACCATACTTATGTACCACAATTCTCCTATAAATAGTAATATCATAGATTGTCAAGTGAATAAAAGTAAAATGCAGTCCTAAAGCTTTATCCTCTAAACATAGGTTATACATAGACCAAATCATGTAAAATTTTGAACCTCCGACTACTTGAATTGACACGAATACACCTTTTCAGTTATTCACCCGAGATGTTAAGAGTCGTTGGGCAATTAAATTCATGTGCCAGAATTAATTTCATCACCGACCATCTATATTTTCCATCATATGATGAAATTGAAAATCTAGCTGGCCGAGAAGTTTGAATTGCATCGCAACTAAAGAGCTGCTTGGCCACGCCATATATATATATATATATATATATATATATATATATATATATATATATATATATATATATATATATATATATATATATATATATATATATATATATATTATTTTTATTGATAATTATCTTTTTTTTAGCTAAATAAACTATTTTTGTTATTTTATCTATCACTTTTAAAAAGCTTTCTAAATCAAACTCTCTAAATATTTATCTATTTAACTAGATATTATTTTTTATTAGTTTTAAGATCGAGCAATCACTTAAATAATTTTAACTGAAAAAAAAAAATAAAAAAAATAAGCTCAAACACAGTAAACATTTTCCGGAGTTTCCTTTCAGCATCAAAAAACAACCAAAAATTTTCAAACAACAATCAAAGAATAAGATAATTAACTGAAAAATAACGAAATTCAGAGCTATTGAAGAAGAAAGAGAAGGCGTACGGAGGTCTTGGATTGGTGGAAGAAATTGGAGGCGAGAGAGCAGCCCTCACACCGTTGGAGCGAACCATTTTGTGTTAGAGAGTTAAAAAGAGGGAGATCGAGAACCAGAAGGATTAGAGCTTTGGGGATTTGGGTTTATTCTGATGTATTCCGGGTGGATTCAGACACAGAGAGACGGTATGTTTTTTGTTTTTTTTTTTTTTTTTAAATTATTTATTCTATACTAGAGTTCTAGAGTCTTCTAATAGGAGAGAAAATGCACTGTTATTTTGTTAGTATATATTAATTGTTGTTTTCTTGAGCCTCTAACTAATTATTTTTCTATTAAAGTTAAAGAGTCTTCAAAGAAGAAATCATATTTCTTTTATTTTTTCAAAACCATTCAAGATTATAATTGGGATTTTCTTTTTTCTTTTATTTTTTATTTTTTTTCAAACAAACCTATATCGGGGCCTTATTCTGTTGAGAAAAAAAATCATTTCAACTTATGATTAGGCTTTTCTTCTTCTTCTTCTTATTCTTCTTCTTCTTCTTTTCTTTTCTTAAAACAAACTTGTCTTTGGGGACTTATTGAAAAAAACAGTTTCAGATTATGATTAGGCTTTTTTTTTTCATCTTTTTTATTTATTTTATTTATTTTTAATTTTATTTTTTAAACAAACTTGTCTTTAGAGGCCTTATTCCACTTAGGGGCCTTAGGCGGCTGCCTAACTTGCCTAAGGGATGAGCCGACACTGATTTTTAATTAACCATTGTTGATGAAATTTTTAATCTCTTCAACAAATTTAGCCACCTTAAAACCATTTAAAATTATAAATTTTGGTCATTGAGAAGGTAACATTATTTTGTTTCAGTGCATTATTTAACAATTTTTTCTTTACTACGTTTGCTTAATATTGTCATTAGAATATTTTGACTTAAAAAAGTTCTTTTGGCTTCCCATGTAACTATTCATCTCCTAAGTCTCGTGCTTCTTTACAATGAATACACTATTATTTAATTTCAAAGTTCTTAAAATATGTGTGATCATGTAATGCTACATACTACATTTTATTGCACGCACACTCCAGTGATTTCACTGGGTCGATGTGATAATATCTATTGACCATTGAAAAAGAAATTTCAATAAAAAATAAACATTACTACATCAACTCAATAAAATAAAAATAAGATGAAAGTATGGAATTTAACATTGTACAAAAAGTTAATATGGTCTGATGAGCTTTTGCAAGTCCAATTAAATACTAATTAAACTCAGTATTATTTCATCCATATGAGCATTGCAATTGGCAAAAAAACAAATTTGTTCATGAGCAGAAATAAGTGGATGCTCTCCATTTTCCAACTTGCCCACAAAATCCACAAAGAAGATCGGACAGCATGGACCACCGTAGCAAACATGCATGTGCTCGAATTTCGATAGACGAAGTTATCCTCTAATGCTAATCTTATCACCAGGCTAATCACATGACACTTTCATAAAGTCTTATTTCTAATCATTCCCATCTCACTTCAGTTTATGATTTGTCAATGGGTAATGATATAGTAAGACTTTTATCCCTTTTATTCTCTGATGAAATAGTGATAAAAATCTTATGTGTAGCATTCCTCTTTATCGACACATTATTCTTTGTCGATAAAATACAGATCGACAAACATTGTAGTCCATACGTAATTGATCCAGTCGAATGGGACTCATCACGTAGATTAAAAGTGGAAATGATCTTCCGGCCTTCATAATCTTATTTCTAGCATTTTCACAACTTGGCCTATAAAAAAAATTGAATTATTGATGAGAGACTAATAATAGACTTTTTCTTTTCTTTTCCAGCTTAGAGGACAAAATCACTAAGGCATTAGGGTTGTAAATGAATGGAGTTGTTTGTAAATAGCTTGATCAAGCTCGATTCGTATAAATTTGAATTGAGTTCGAACAAAAATTTAGGTTCGTTTAATAAATAAGCCGGACCTGTATACACGTGGGTCAACTCCTATGATCGAGATCGTATAACTTTATTTTATTATTTTTTATTTTGCAATGCAAATATTTTAAGTATTTCAAAAGTTCTCTTCATAATATGACAAATATAGCTTGAATTATTGTAATTATGAATCTTAATATATATATATATATATATATATATATATATATATATATATATATATATATATATATATATATATATATATATATATATCTCTCTCTGTGTACGAGTGCCGTATGAGCATAACGCTGTTAGAATATGTAAACATATTGCTTAAACTAACATGCGCAGCGAAAACAAATAAAACAGGGTCCAGGCTTACCTCTAACCATATTTGATCAAGCGTTTCCACGATCCATCTGAAGAACAAGAAAAGATTATTTGAGGGATCTTCTAACCTATGCCTATGACTGTATTGCTGTACTGATCGTGTACACAGGCTAATTTATAGGCTAGGTCAGGGACCCTCAAATATGGTAAATACCCTATTATTCTTCCCATCAAGGAAACAATATTATTAATTGATTTTAAATCAATTAAAACGATTCCATTACAGTAATTTAATTAATTAAATTACCTAACCGTAATACCGTATATACTATTTATTTATTAAATATTAATAAATACTTATTTATGTGGCATATAGGCCATATATGGAGATAATATCTTACATTCTCCCACTTAACCTTTATGACACATAACCTTATGGTATTAGGTTCCTTAGTTTGGCCAATCACTTATGGAATCCTCCCACTCAGATAAGAAATGTTTCACACGAATCATGGTGGTAAAACTATTATAAAATTAGGTCGTCCCTTCCATGTATCACAATGTAAAACACTACTTACATGAGTACCTTATGGATAATCAAGCTTTATGAATGAACTTCCTATAAGTCATTCGGGTCCAATTTTATTTATCCTCATGGACAAAATAACAAATGTGTACAAAATCTTTATTATAATAACTTTATGTCTATAGACCAAAAAGAGACAAACCAAGCAAAAAATGAATTAATGAGTCTCATGTATTCCGCATGACTTTATTCATTCTTTACCGGTAAACTTTAAGTCATGGGATCCGCAATCATTAATTCAGTACTTATATGCTCAATAGACCATTTATGTCTCTTAATGTTATCTCTTGTACTGAGATACTTGATGTCGATTTACTTCTGCTTCTACTCTTTATTTTTATAAAAGAAGATTATAGTAGAATTACCACAGAGTATCTTTATGGTCTAACTGTAAAATCAACAATATTGAGACTTTCAACAAAATGTCTCATCCATCATGCATGTGTACTAAATTCATAGCATGCTAGAATTTTAGCTTTCTTGGTAGACGTAGCAACCATAGTCTGCATACTGCATCTTTAAGATATATCTCTCAATAAAAAGATATATACCCTAAAGTAGACTTTCTACTATCTACACAATCAGCAAAACTTAAATCTGAACAACTAACCACTTTCAAATGGAAAGTGTATCCTTAGGTTAAGTTGTACGTAAGACTTTATTTGCAGCACTTTATTGACTCAATATTCTTATTGTCAGTCATATGGTTATGCATAATGCAGACGCTTTAAAAAACTTTTCATCTAGTCTTATTCCAATACCTTTTGGGACATTAATCTGTATTTAATTGGTCTCTCTTAATTGCTACTGAAGGTACATAATCCTTCATTCTAAATCTTCCCAAAACTTTTTCAATGTAGGCCTTCCGAGACAATGTTAATATTCTTTATGTTTCTGTGAATCTCTATGTCAAAAGACATAAGAGGTTTCACCTAAATCTTTCATTTCAAAGTTTTGTGAAATGAACTTTATATAGCAAACCTAAATCACCACTTGCAAAAAATAATATCTACATATAGGACTAGAAAGATTACTGTACTCCCACTGACCTTAAGGTATATATACTAATTAACAAGGTTTTCAATAAACAATAAAATAATAACCTTGTAAAAAGTATATCACCGATGAGAGATCTATCACAGCCTATAAATAGAATTCTTTAATGCAAGCTTTCTGTCTGTTATTTATAAAACCTTTTGATTGTTTCATGTAAACCCCATCTTTAAGATCCTCATTCAGAAAAGTTGTTTTCGCATCCATTTGATGTAACTCTAGATCAAAATGAGCTACTAATGCTATGACTATCTTGATGAACCATTCTTAGACACTGGAGAGAATGTTTCACGATAATCAATGTCTTCCTTATGAGTAAAACCATTGACTACGAGTCTAGCTTGACCTTTTAGCCATGGACTTATCTCTTACTTTATGGCTTGAACCACAATGTGGAGTTTTCTCCACTCATAGCATGTGAAAACAATTTTAGATCATCTTTATGTCCAATGTCAATATCAGACTCTGGGAGATATACAACATGATCACTAAGAATTGTTGATGTTCTTATTCTATAGGATTTTCTTAATTCTACTTCCTTTGCATTTTGCAATGGGAGAATAGATTTTGAACTTGTTCTGTATGAGTTGGTTGTTTTAGAAGTGATTGTGGCTCAGGATAATCAATCTGATTTTCCCTAAATACAATCAATCATCCTCTATCAGAAGGAGATTTGGCCAACTCTAGTGCTTCCTCAAATTCCAATTTGTGTGAATGAGCACTCCCACTAGGTTCTACATCCTCTAGAAATTTTACAATCAACAACTCTAGGATTATATGAAGGATAATAAAACCTAAAACCCCTTCGAGTTTACTGTATAGCCTATAAAAGATCCGCTGGTTGTCCTTGAATCTAATTTTCTTAGGCGAGGATTATAAATCCCCTATTTAGTAAGGCAACCCTATATGTGTAAATAATTTAAACTTGGCTTCCATTTATTTCATAAAAAGGTGTCTTAAGGACAACCGTAAATGGAATCCTGTTCAACATATACACAACGGTCTTCAAAGCTTTACTCTATAAGGGTAATAGCAGATTAGTATTACTAATCATTTCCCTTTTTTTTTGTGTACCTACCTTAATACTCTATGCCTATATCAAATCTTATGATCTTTATGTTGTTTCTCTTCTTCTTTCTTATAGGTATTAAATTTTTTGATATTTTTTATGAAATTTTCCTTAAATATAGAGAAAGGAACCAATATAAGATAACTGCTACTAGTGCCCTAAGACAACTTTTATCCTTTTTCTTTTCTACTATTTTAACGGACTCTTCTCCTGTCTCCCTCTCTCAATTACAGAGGAGAGAGGGAGAAACAGACCAAAGGGATAATGATTTAACAACTTTTTATATAAAAATTAAAAAAGAAAAAAGATTCCAGGAAAAATATAAAACTCAATATGGTCAAGGTCAGCTTTAGCTACTTTTATCCTTTTCAAATTATTGTGGGGCCGTTCATATAACTTGACCCCTCAATCAGTCAACAGAAAACGACAGTACCTCACTATGATCAAATGTCTAAAACTTTTCTGTTTTGTTTTCCCGTTTTCACATTTTTCACCTTTTGCTTTACATCACTTCCTGCTTTCACTTTTTCTCTCCCAATCGGAAAAATTTATTTCCTTTTAACTCTCATTGCAACTTCTTAATATTTTCATATCAAGTAAACACTCTTGCCTGCCTTTCAACTGGATTTTCTTAATATATATTAATTCTTTCACGGAATACTTCTTTTGAAATCTGCAAGAATTCATGCTTTTGCAGATGAGAGTCTGATCGCCTGGCGTTGCTTGACTTCAATAATCGGATTAGTGAAGACCCACTTCAAATCATGAGCTCGTGGAATGACTCCACCCATTTCTGCAACTGGTTTGGTGTTACATGCAGCCAGGGCGGAGCCAGCCCCCCTGGCCAAGTTGGGGGAGGCCAAATTGAAAAAAAAAAAAAAAAAAAAGTTTTGGGGGGTCAAAATTAGAAAAAATAATAAAATTTGAGGTAAAATTTTAATTTTTTTTTGGGAGAACTTTGGGGCTTGGGGGGGCCTGGCCCTCCTATAAAAAAGTCGTGGTTTGGTGTAACCATGAAGGTTTTAACTACACCTAAGATAAATAAGTAGAAACTCAATGAATCGTGGTAGAGTTAAACTCTTTTAACAAAATTTATAAGTTGACCAAACTTATCACCAACATAACTTTATTCCAAAAAAATTTGGTTGTTCTATAGAGGGTTGGAGCCTTATACAAGCCATGCACTCGTGAGTTTCATGAGCGCTCTAGAGACTTACCCAAGTGTCATAGGAAGCGACACCACCTTTACGCTCACATTGGTGGCATCCATCAAGAGTGTGTGCAGAGAACACCCAATCCCAACATGTAGGGCTTATGGATCCATTAAGAGTTTTAAACTCATCCTTAGTCACTTTGCATCGTGCACTGTCTTACATTATAGGGACGGTTTCATCACTAATTTTTTCATTTAAGATATTGGATAAACATAAAATGATAGTACCTCACTATGATCAATCACTTGTGACTTTATTTTCCATTAAACTTCATTCATGTGATCTCCAATCACATAAGTTGAGTATCAATCACAGTGTCATAATTTAGGTATATGTCCTATCCTCTCTATGTTTCCTCTTTTCACATTTTTTCACTTTTTGCTTTAAATCACTTCCTGCTGTTACTTTTTCTCTCCCAATGGGAAAAAATTATTTCCTTTTAACTCTCGTCGGAACTTTTTAATATTTTCATATCAAGTAAACTCCCGTATCAGACTTGGTCTTTACTTGAAAATTATATGTTTCCAAGTTCCAACAAGATGAAACACTCTTGTCTGCATTTCAACTGGATTTTGTTAATATTCTTTCATGGAATACTTCTTTTGAAATCTGCAAGAATTCATGCTTTTGCAGATGAGTCTGATCGCCTGGCATTGCTCGACTTCAAGAATCGGATTACTGAAGACCCACTTCAAATCATGAGCTCATGGAATGAGTCCACCCATTTTTGCAACTGGTTTGGTGTTTCATGCAGCCCCTCCAGTAAAAGAGTCATGGTTCTGAAACTGAAAGGTCAAAGATTGGGTGGCACCATAACACCTTCTATGGGAAATCTTACTTACCTTACTGGAATCAACTTGAGAAATAACAGCATCTATGGTGAAATTCCTCAAGAATTGGGAAGACTACAGCGTCTGCAGCATCTCATCTTGAGTTTCAATTCCATTGGTGGGAGCCTTCCGACTAATCTAAGTCACTGTACACAACTTAGTGTGCTTGGAGTTGTTGCCAACAATCTTGTTGGGCAGATTCCAGAGCAGTTCAGTTCATTGTCAAACTTGGTTTACCTGAATCTTGGTCTGAATAACCTTACAGGAACTATCCCATCGTGGATAGGAAACTTTTCTTCTTTGTATGGTCTTTTCCTTATCTGGAACAATCTAGAAGGGAGCATACCTGGCGAGCTTGGCCATCTATCAAGCTTGGGACATCTTGGACTTTCTGCAAATAATTTGTCTGGTACTATCCCTCCTCCGATTTATAATATATCTTCCATATACCAATTCGCTGTTGCTGCGAATAAGTTGCATGGAAGGCTTCCACCAGATGTGGGCCTTACTCTTCCTAACGTTGAATTTTTTTACGTCGGTCAAAATAGCTTCACAGGACCTATTCCCGAGTCATTCTCAAATGCTTCTAGACTTAGCGTGCTTGACTTCACTGAAAATGGTCTCACTGGGACAGTGCCTCAAAATCTAGCAAGTTTGCGTGCCTTGGTTAAACTTAATTTTGAAGGAAATAGACTTGGAAATGGGAAAGTTGGTGACCTGAATTTTCTCAGTTTTTTGGCTAACTGTACGAGTTTGGAGAACTTGGGCCTTGGTGGGAATCAATTTGGTGGCGTACTGCCCAGCTCCATTGCCAATCTTTCCTCCCAGCTGAATAGTCTTACTATGGGTAGAAATATGATACATGGTGGCATCCCCAATCAGATTGGAAACCTTGTTAACTTGACCATTCTGGGATTAGAATATAATTATTTGGGAGGTCTTCTCCCGGATGCTCTTGGGAAGCTCCAGCAGTTACAGATACTAAATTTAGGATGTAACAAATTTTCAGGGCTGATCCCTTTCTCCATAGGTAACTTAACTAAATTGACAAATCTCTTTATGGAGGAGAACCAATTTGAGGGAACTATACCTGCAAGCCTAGGAAACTGCCAAAATTTGCTTTTACTAAACCTTTCTACTAACAATCTCAATGGTACCATACCAAAAGAGGTTATTGGTCTTTCTTCCCTTTCGATTTATTTGGCAATGTCTCATAATTATTTGACAGGTACACTGCCATTTGAAGTGGGTAACTTAGAAAATCTTGGTGTTTTAGATCTGTCTGAGAATAGATTATATGGTGAAATCCCTGCTTCCCTTGGTAGTTGTACTAGTTTGGTGAATTTGTATTTGGAGGGTAATTCATTTGAAGGAGCAATTCCTCCATATTTGAAAACACTAAGAGGTTTAGATGAAATTGATCTTTCTCGCAATAACTTGTCAGGGCAGATTCCTGAATTTCTCAGCAAGTTTTTGTCACTTAAGCTTCTTAATCTTTCTCATAATGATCTCGAGGGAAAAGTGCCAAGTGAAGGGATTTTTTTGAATGTAAGTGCAATTTCAATCTTTGGAAATGACAAGCTATGTGGTGGCATCCCAGAATTACTTTTACCAAAGTGCTATAGAAAGAGTCAACGTCCATCTATGAAACGCCTTGCACTTAAGGTTGTAATGCCTGTCATGTTGGTACTTGTTCCACTGTGTTTTTTCCTCACATTTTATATGGTTAAAAAATGGAGAAAGAGACCTTTGGTCGCATCTTCCTTAAAGGATTGGCGATTGGCATGTATATCTTATGCAGAACTCCAAGCATCAACTAATTATTTCTCTGTGGACAATTTGATCGGTTCAGGTAGTTTTGGATCTGTGTACAAAGGAGTTCTTTCTAGCAATGGAGCAATTGTTGCAGTTAAAGTGTTAAACCTTCAACAACAATGAGCTTCCAAGAGTTTCATTGATGAATGCAATGCTTTGAAAAGTTTACGCCATCGTAATCTTCTTAAGATTATCACTGTTTGCTCAAGCATTGATCATCAAGGGAACGACTTTAAAAGTCTAGTGTTTGAGTTCATGTCTAATGGAAGCCTAGACCAGTGGCTGCATCCTTTAAAGGATGGGCAACATCAATGTAAGAGATTGAGCTTTATTCAGAGAATAAACATAGCCATTGATGTTGCTTATGCATTGGAATATCTTCATCTTCATTGTGAAACGCCAATTGTTCACTGTGATATAAAGCCAAGTAATGTCCTCCTTAATGAAGATATGGTAGCACATGTCGGTGACTTTGGATTAGCAAAGTTCATCTTTGAAGCATCACATAATCCCTCTAAAAAAGAAACCTTGTCAGAGTCCTTATCAATTGTGCTGAAAGGTTCCGTTGGGTACATTCCTCCAGGTATGTTTTCAACCTGCAATAACTCTGCTCAATTAAGTTTCACACATCAAACATGAATGAGAGGTTAAGCATAATATTGATACGAATAATTTTTATGTCCTATATTTTACATATATATGAAGGGAAAATTTCAATACTCGGGGTCTTCAGAAATAAGTACTTTTTCTTTCGTAAAAAGAAAAAAAAAAAGAAAAAAAGAAAAAACAAAACAAAACAAAATTGTTGAATAGTAGTAAAATGCATTAGTGGAGAAATTGCATAAGTTTAGAAGACTATTGTATCTTAGTGATCATATATTAATAAATTGCAGAGTATGGGATGGGTGGCCAAGTTTCTGTACTTGGAGATATTTATAGCTATGGGATACTCTTGCTGGAGATGTTCACTAGGAAAAGACCTACCGATGACATGTTCAGAGATGGCCTGAGCATTCACAAGTTCATTGCAATGGCTTTGCCGGAACGTGTCATGGATATAGTGGACTCGTCAATGCCCTTTGAAGAAGGTGAAGAAGATGTTGATGATGAGACAAATAATGATGACATAGAAGTTGATGATCATTTCGTTGCCGGAAGCAGAGTTAAGGATTGCTTGGTCTCAGTGCTGCAGATTGGACTGTTGTGCTCTGCAACATCTCCTCATGAGCGGTTGCCCACAAATGATGTCGTCAACAAACTTGGGGCAATTAGAGACGCATGCATTTCAACGCCGTCTAGCGTCATCACCAACCGAGGTCAAGCTCAAGTTTAAGAAGTCCTTCACGTCTGGAGTAATAGATATGTGTTAGGAGTTTAATTGTTATCAATTTGTTTTTTTATCTTCTTTTTTTTGTTACTCTTATTTCTTATCAAATAAGTGGTAGGACTTTATGAAGTGATGTAATTAAAAGTCCTAACATTAACGTTTGAGGATATTACAATTTCCTTGGGGATGAGACGTCTCTGAAATAGTTGTGTGTTGTGTTTTATAATATCTTGTCTTCTATTCTTTTTCCCTCACTGCTGCATCAAAGTCGTATCAAAACCAAAGGCTCCAATTTGTGATTTCATTTCAAGATGAATACCTGTGGCGGTTAATTGGACTACGGAGCTATATATTTATTTTGTTTTTTTGAAATATTTTAAATCAACGGTTTTAAAGAATATTGGATGAAGAGCGGCTCACATGAGAAAAAGAAAAATTGTGTTGGCATTTATAAGACCCAACACACTTTAAGCCTTTGCTTTAAAGTAATTATTGGGTATATGCACTTGTATGTGTGTATACTCTAGTACGAAACGAAACACCGAACGCGCACTAACGTGGCAATGGGTTGTAGGGTGCTCGTGACGCTTTGATGGCGTACTTGGCACTTGGCATTGGAGCGATCTAATCATGACCATTCAATTTTGGATTGCCAGGATCGTTGATCTGATCATGACCATAGGATGATTCTTAGAAAGATCCAGTGATTGTATTTATTGGGACCATCACTAAACTGTAAGGTCAAATCAACTTTGATCTAACGGTTTAAATTAAATAATTACGATTTACTGGTTATTTTAAATAATCATTGATAATTATTTGATCTGATAGTCTGAATTAAGTGTATGTTGATTTAGCAGTTTACTGTGGTAGACTATATATTGATTTGAATAACAGTTATTTATGTATGTTCACTAGCAATCTCTGTCTCTTGTTACAATAGCTACAATAGAAAATCTGAGGGTATTTAAATTTTATTTCGTTCGTGCAAAACGCAACTAAACAACAGCGGATTTTTGGGCTTCATTGTATTCTGCAAAAATATTTGCTATAACCCATTACATACTATTTCTGGTGGGGACAAATAATTTCATAAGGAAAACAACTTTGTAACACATCTTTAGAGCATTTCGTTTTCCTACTTTCTATTATATTTCTAACATGAATTTTCTCATTACCATTGAACTGTATGTAAACCATACAATAGATAACTAAGCAGAATACAAGTCAACCTCTATTCTAAAACTACTAATCATCATATTACATTTACAATCTAATATGGTGTACACGATGATAAAGATAACTATGATGTGATGATGTGATTGAGAAATGATTATTGTACAACTTTCGTATCAATTTTGTACAACTCTAACAACTTTTTTCTTTTAATGATTAACCATCGGATGTTCTTACTTTTGGATAATCCACTTTGTGAATCTAAATTCCGCACAAATTTGTCATACTCTTATCCCATAAATTTTCCAAACCACTCAAAGTAATGAAATATGGGGAAATGGCTATGAGTAAAAATCTTACATTGGCACCGAAAACAACCAGATTCTGAACGACTTCAATGACCATGCTGACAGGCTTGCATCAAAGCAGTCTGTTCACAAATATAAAGAATACAAATCTATTAGTTCCTAATAAAGGACTGAAAAATAAATTTTGATATCATAATAATGCAAGTCCCCGAATACAATTTGGAAATTTTTTTTTTAAAAAAAAAAAGAAAAAAAAAAAGGTCATCTTTTCCGATCGAATGTTAAAATGATAGAGAAACTTAAATGACTGTCTATATTCAATGACAGAAATAAATAAATCAATCAATCTAGAGGATATATATATATTAACATGTCCACAAAGAAGGAGAAGGGAAAATACGAATTAGTGACCTCCACTTCATGAAGTGTGGTTCCTAGCTAATTGAACTATTCCCTTGAAAACTAGAGGATCAATATTACCTGACCACCATATATAGTTCCTGAGATTAGTATAAACTCCAGACTCGAGCAAGGGAGACTATCTAAACACAATTAAAAATTAAACCATTGTCTTAATATCCACCCATGATTTCCTTTACCCATTCGGAGATCACTTACACGAGAACAACACTTTATAACACTTGACAGTGTAAATTGGTTTGCACGAAGACCCTCAATTCGCATATCATTAAAGAGGTCCAACACCATTCTAGATGCCCCAATTCGTACATAGCCCGATATAAGGATTGTTCCCGTACGAATATCTCTTTCAGAAATTTCGTCGAACAACTTCTGTGCACAATCCAAATCTTTAGGATTCCCGTTCAAATTCAGAATATGATTACCCGTATACAGATTAACAATATGATTACCCCAAATCCAAATCTCGAGATTTCACGAACATCTCCCTTGCCATCTCAACCCGTGAAATAGTCATTTTATTCTACAGACTTATTTTGCGAACTAAACGAGGCCTAAAGGAATAAACGCAACAATCCTATCGCTCATTTCCCCTGGGGCTATAACACGGACTCGCCGATTTCTTGTGCGGCCAGGTCCGAGTAACTTAGTACTCTGTTTTATCTTCTTATACTTAGTCTCTGTTTTATCTTCTTATGTTATTGTTTATGCCCGCATGTTCAGAAGAATCAGAACCCCCTCTACTTTTGTTATCCCACTCCAATTGTGGATATTCAAGCCTCCTACAGACTCCTTAATGCTTCCATTTACTAGGTATATTATTCTTCATGTTTATGGCCTTAAATTTGTTTCCAGTATGCATGCATCTGATAATAAGATGTTTTTGAATATTTTAAATTTTTGCATTGTATTGTTTAGTTAATTTTCTTAACCAAATTGGATTCATGATGCCAAATTGCCAATAATATTGATGAGAAACATGTACCTAGGAATGAGGACTTTGGGAAGACTAGAGTGCTTTCCTGCACTCATTGAGAATCAGAGAGCAGTTATATATTCACAGGGCCATTATGTTATTTTAAACATTTTATGCAGTAACGTTGCTGGAGCCTGGAATCTATAGTGGCATTGAGAGGAAGAACGCTGCCCCGGAAAAGAGCTTTCCTATGTCCCAAGAGGAATTTGTACAGAGAAGCACATTAGATAGGCTACAAAACAAACTTCTACTGCCATTAATATTATTTGTAGGGATCAGCTAGATTTGGTACCCTTGGAGCGGCTTTATCTAGTTCAGAGCTCACTAGCTCACAAGAAGTTATCCTTCTCTTAATTAATGTACCGTTTGTTTCAACGTTAAATGTTTTCGACATTTTTCGGTGTTTGGTGATGGCAAAAATAATGGTCAACAGAAATCATTTTCAGTTTGACTTCGTACTGGCCGGATTCTAAAGATTCTGGAAAAGCTCGGTCGGGAGGCACAATTAGTATTTGTCCATACGACCATGTTTTATTTAAGGAAATTAAAGCTCAAGATGACTTCCAAGACTCGGGTGGCCGGACTTCTGTCAAACGGGTTGAACAGAATAATATATGGTGCGTTTGGGTATCGAATATTTCGAATATGAATAATATTCTGAATCTGATCACGGATTTCGAGGCAATGAAAATGTGTTTGGATGTTGAATATAATTCAGATTCTTTTCGAATATGTGTTTGGGTGTTGAATTTGGAAGATTGAAAAAAAGTGTTTTATAATGGTAGAAAGTGGTTGGAAATGATTGGATTGTATGAAAAGTTGTGTATAATGATTGGTGTTATGAAAATAAGTGTTAATTTTTAAAAATTGAAAAAAAAAATATTTTTTAATAGTAGGAAATGATTGAAGATGATTGGTATGGTAAAAAATAATAAAACTAATAATAAAAAAAATTACAAAAAAATTAAAAATTAAAACTAAAAACTAAAAAAAGTAAAATTATATTTTTATTTTTATTCTTTTTTTTAATAATAATAATAAAAAGAGAAAAAAAAAAAAAAAAAAAAAAAAAAAAAAAAAAAAAGAGAAAAAAAGAAGAAGAAAATATAGGTGGCAGCCATCCCTTTGGGAGGGGGGTGGCCTACGAGCCACCCCCATTTTCCAATTTTTCTTTGAAATTTATATATATATATATATATTTGCTTTTTGGATTTTAGTTATTTTTTTCAATTTTTTTTTTTTAAAAATTCTATAATGACATGCGGCATGAGTAATATGGACATATCTCGCCCAATGTGGCATTTTTTCAAAAGTTTTGGTAGTTTGAGCCTTTGAGAGACCGAAGTCGGAGTGTTAGCAATTTTTTGGGCTAAATACAATACGGGTGGTAATTTGGGGGACTAAACTGTAATTTTTCTTTAATCTTGATAATGATTGAAATATTCAATGTATACTAATTAAAAATTGAGTATTAAATTTTATGGACTAATGATTTTAATTTATTTTGCTTTATTAAATCTAAGATAAACACGTTTTTTTGTTTTAATTTTATGATTAATTTTAGTTAATTTTATTTAGTAACAAATATTTTTTCGAGTTTAATATAAATTATTTCCTTCTCATTTCTCGTGAAAAATGCCTATTTCATTCTCGTTAAAATTAAATTACTTATCTGTTTTAATTCAAAATTATAAACCGTAATTATCGACATATTCATTTACCACAAATTAATTTGAGCAAGATATATCTAACATAAAATAAAGAAACTAAAAGCAAACAAAAAAATCTATGGAAAGGAAAAAGAAACAGATAAATTCTAGAAAAAAATAAGAACTCTACTTGTCTTATAATCTAACGGCTGTTATCACATAAATTCTGGAAAACGGTGTAAACGTTTTACACCCAGCCGAATTCCACTGTGTCTGACTGCGCCTGAGCAGATCTCGTAACAAGACGAAAGCTTGATATTTTGTTTAAACAAAAAAATCTGAAACAAGGTCGAATTACGTTACAATGCGGGAGTGGTTGGCTGCACTCGGATATGTACAAAAAATCTGACGGACAAGATTTATTCTAGTGACTTCATGATTTAGTCAATGGTCCTTAGAAGCTCACATTAATGCTGAATGTTAAAGTGAAATACACCCAATTGTCTTCTGTATTATGAGTCTGAAGACGCGGGTCCCACAACATTAAACAAATGCAGCTGAATTGGATTGTAGCAATAAATGCTTTCACACCAAAATATTCACGCCTCTGATCATCTGATACCTCGAAATACAAACCGATTTCAATAAAGCATTCGGGTTTTATTCAACATGGATACGGGTGTCGGGTTTTTGAATAAAAACCCGGTTCGAATACACCAAAATATTCGAACCAAACACACCAGTAACCTCCCAATATCCAGAGTCGCAGTAGACCTTTCTCCGCAAAAATTTGTCACCTATCCTCCGCTTTGTCTTTATGTTTCCTATGTGTGAAGGGTCGGTCTTATGGTGAGACAAATGATGGACAAAAAAATGTATTTGATTTAGGAGCATTTGTTTATTACTTGTTGATTACTTGGAGTGTTTAATTTTTTTATAAATAGATTATGTTCACTCTACTGTTATGAAAAGACATTTGGTTGCTATGTCACAGTGATATTGATATATCATTGGAAGGTTGGAAGAATGTATATTTAATTATTTATCAATGCTTCTTTATCATCTTTTCTCATCATGTTTTATTATTTAAATTTATTGTTCTTGCTTATTAGAAATATGGTATCTTATTCCCTTCCCACCCTTCTGGTTTATTGAACGACAATGTAAAGGTCCCAGCTCCAACTTCAACGACTCATTTCTTAGATTCCAACAAGGGCAGCCCGCAGCAGCAACGATTCTATTCTTATTTACGACACCTTCAAGGCTTTTCAAAGCCTCGTTCTTCAAGATTTTCCTTCTGCCCTATAAATACCCCTCTGAAACTTTGTCCCTCAAAATCAAAAGAGACCCAGGAAAATAAAAATTGCGATTATCATTTTCCTTTCGTTTCATTTTCTCACCGTTGAAGAATGGTTGATTTAGATTGGAAAGCAAGGATCGTTGGCCCAATTTCACATGCCAGAATTTCATTACCTATGCACCCAACTACTATCATACTGAAATGAAAATCTCCTTCAGAAGTTTGAACCCCGCCATCTAGCTAAATTTTCTATCCCAATAGGTCCACCCACAAAAATTTTGTTCCTTTCAGTTCTCATTGGAACTTTTCGATATCTTCAGATCAAGCAAATTATATTCCCAATCAGATGAAGCACTCTTGTCTTCATTCCAAGTGGATTTTGTTCATATTCTTTCACGGAATTCTTCTTTTGCGTATGAGCTCAAGTTTGAAATCTGCAAGAATTCTCGCTTTTGCAGCAAATGAGACTGATCGCCTAGCGTTGCTTGACTTCAAGAGTCGGATTAGGGAAGATCCACTTCAAATCATGAGCTCATGGAATGACTCCATCCATTTCTGCAACTGGTTTGGCGTTACATGCAGCCCCTCCAGTAAAAGAGTCATGGTTCTGAACTTGGAAGACCAAAGATTGGCTGGCTCCATAACACCTTCTATGGGAAATCTTACGTACCTTATTGGAATCAACCTGAGAAAAAACAGCATCTACAGTGAAATTCCTCAAGAAGTGGGAAGACTACGGCGCCCTCAACTTGAGTTTCAATTCCTTTGGTGGGAACCTTCCGACTAATCTAAGTCACTGTACACAACTTAGAGTGCTTGATGTTGCTTACAACAAACTTGTTGGGCAGATTCCAGAACAGTTCAGTTCATTGTCAAAGTTGGTTTACCTGAATCTGGGTGTGAATAACCTTACAGGAACTATCCCAGCGTGGATAGGGAACTTTTCTTCTTTGTATAATCTTTTCCTTCTCCTGAACAATCTACAAGGGAGCATACCTTGTGAGCTTGGCCGTCTATCAGGCTTGGGAATTTTTCAACTTTATGGGAATAATTTGTCTGGTACGATCCCTCCTCTAATTTATAATATATCTTCCATTTACTATTTCTCTGTTACTCAAAACCAGTTGCATGGAAGCCTTCCACCACATGTTGGCCTTACTCTTCCTAACCTCGAATTTTTTGCCGGAGGTGTTAATAGCTTCACAGGACCAATCCCCCTGTCATTGTCAAATGCTTCTAGACTTGGCGTGCTCGACTTTTCTGCAAATGGTCTCACTGGGACGGTGCCTCGAAATCTAGCAAGTTTGCGTGGCTTGGTTAGACTTAATTTCGAACGAAATAGACTTGGAAATGGGAAACTTGGTGACCTGAGTTTTCTCGGTTTT
This sequence comes from Alnus glutinosa, assembly GCF_958979055.1. NCBI lineage: Eukaryota > Viridiplantae > Streptophyta > Magnoliopsida > Fagales > Betulaceae > Alnus > Alnus glutinosa. The sequence continues at coordinate 27,459,684 of NC_084892.1, forward strand.
TTAGCTAACTGTACTAGTTTGGAGGCCTTGAGTCTTGCTCTTAATCAATTTGGTGGAGTACTGCCCAACTCCATAGCCAACCTTTCGTCCCAGCTGAATTTTCTTGTTATGGGTGGAAATATGATACATGGAGGCATCCCCATTGGGATTGGGAACCTTGTTAACTTGGTCCATCTGGGATTAGAAAGTAACTATTTAGGAGGTCATCTCCCGGATGCTCTTGGGAAGCTCCAGCAGTTACAGGTACTATCTTTGGAGTATAACAAATTTTCAGGGCCTATTCCTTTCTCTTTAGGTAACTTAACTAAATTGATAAAAACTCTTTATGGATGAGAACAGATTGGAGGGAAGTATACCCCCGAGTTTAGGAAACTGCCAAAATTTACTTCAACTACATCTTTATAGTAACAATCTCAATGGTAGCATACCAAAACAAGTTATTGGTCTCTCTTCTCTTTCGATTTCATTGGACATGTCTCATAATTCTTTGACAGGAACACTGCCATTTGACGTGGGTTACTTAAAAAATCTTGGAGAGTTAGATGTTTCGAATAATCGATTATCAAGTGAAATCCCTGTTTCCCTTGGTAGTTGTACTAGTTTGGTGAGTTTGCATTTAGAGGGTAATTCATTTGAAGGAGCAATTCCTCCGTCTTTGAAGACACTAAGAGGTTTAGAAGAAATTGATCTTTCTCGCAATAACTTGTCGGAGCAGATTCCTGAATTTCTCAGCAAGTTTTTGTCACTTAAGCATCTTAATCTTTCTCATAATGATTTTGGGGGAAAAGTGCCAAGTGAAGGGAAATTTTTGAACATAAGTGCAATTTCAATCTTTGGAAATGACAAGCTATGTGGTGGCGTCCCAAAATTACTTTTATCAAAATGCTACAAAAAGAGTCCACGTTCATCCATGAAACGTCTTGCACTTAAAGTTGTAATTCCTGTCATGTTGGTAGTTGTTCTATTATGTTTTTTCCTCACATTTTATATGGTTAAAAAAAGGAGAAAGAGACCTTTGGTAGGGTCTTCCTTAAAGGATTGGCGATTGGCATGTATATCTTATGCAGAACTCCAAGCATCAACTAATGATTTCTCTGAGGACAGTTTGATCGGTTCAGGTAGTTTTGATTCTGTATACAAAGGAGTTATTTCTAACAATGGAGCAATTGTTGCAGTTAAAGTTTTCAACCTTCAACTACGAGGAGCTACCAAGAGTTTCTTTGATGAATGCAATGCTTTGAGAAGTTTACGGCATCGTAATCTCCTTAAGATTATCACTGCTTGTTCAAGCATTGATCATGAAGGGAACGACTTTAAGAGTCTAGTTTTTAAGTTCATGTCCAATGGAAGCCTAGACCAATGGTTGCATCCTAAAGAGGATGAGCAACATCAGTACAAGAGATTGAGCTTTATTCAGAGACTAAACATAGCAATGGATGTTGCTTATGCATTGGAATATCTTCATCACCGTTGCGAAAGGCCGATTGTCCACTGTGATGTAAAGCCAAGCAACATCCTCCTCAATGAAGATATGGTAGCGCATGTTGGCGACTTTGGATTAGCGAAGTTCGTCTTCGAAGCATCACATAATCCCTCCAAAAATAAAACTTTGTCAAAGTCCTTGTCAATTGTATTGAAAGGTTCCATTAGGTACATTCCTCCATATATGTTTTCAACCTACAATAACTAGACTTAATTAAGTTTGACACATCAAACATGAATGAGAGGTTAACCCTAATTTTGATAAGACTATTTGAAAAAGTCCAATATTATATATATATATTTGAAGGGAAAATTTCAGTACTCAAGGCCGTGGGAAATAAGCTTCTTTTTCTTTCGCAACAAATATATATATAAGAAAAAAAATTGTTGAATAGTTTTAAGGGATAAATACCTCATTGGTACCTGAGTTTTACGTGTTTTTAAATTTAGTACCTCAGTTTTGTTTAGTATCATAGGTGGTACCTGAATTAAGGGTAAAAACCCATTTGGTACCTCTGTTAGATTTTCTGTCCAAATTTTAACGCCTCGCCACGTGTCAACCGCTGAGGTTGACACGTGGCACTACATAAAAAAAAAATTAAAAATTAAAAATTAAAATATTTAGAAAATGATTAAAAATAATAAAATTTTAAAAAAAAAATTAAAAAAAGAAAAAAGAAGAGGGGTGGCTGAGCCACCCCCTTGGCCACCATGGGGGTGGTCGGCCACCCCCATTTTGGCCAAGGAGGTGGCCCAGCCACCCCCTTGGCCGGTCTGGCCGGTCTGGGGTGGCCGAACCACCCCATAGGGGGTGGTTCGGCCACCCCACAGTTGAAAAAAAAAAAAAAAAAAAAATTTTTTTTGAAGGGTTTTGGCCCTAGGGGGTGGCCGAACCACCCCCTAGGGCCACGGGGGTGGTTCGGCCACCCCCAAGGGCCAAAACCCTTCAAAAAAAAATTGAGGGTTGGCCCTTGGGGGTGGTCGAACCACCCCCTAGGGCCAAAACCCTTCAAAAAAAAATTGAGGGTTGGCCCTTGGGGGTGGCCGAACCACCCCCTAGGGCCACGGGGGTGGTTCGGCCACCCCCAGTCCGGCCGGTTTGGGGGTGGCCGAACCACCCCCGTGGCCCTAGGGGGTGGTTCGGCCACCCCCTAGGGCCAAAACCCTTCAAAAAAAAATTTTTTTTTTTTTTTTTTTCAACTGTGGGGTGGCCAAACCACCCCCTATGGGGTGGTTCGGCCACCCCAGACCGGTCAGACCGGCGAAGGTGGTGGCTGGGCCACCTCCTTGGCCAAAATGGGGGTGGCCGACCACCCCCATGGTGGCCAAGGGGGGTGGCTCAGCCACCCCTCTTCTTTTTTCTTTTTTTAATTTTTTTTTTAAAATTTTATTATTTTTAATCATTTTCTAAAGATTTTAATTTTTAATTTTTAATTTTATTTTATGTAGTGCCACGTGTCAACCTCAGCGGTTGACACGTGGCGAGGCGTTAAAATTTGGACGGAAAATCTAAGAGAGGTACCAAATGGGTTTTTACCCTTAATTCAGGTACCACCTATGATACTAAACAAAACTGAGGTACTAAATTTAAAAACACGTAAAACTCAGGTACCAATGGGGTATTTATCCCTAGTTTTAAATATGCGTTAGTGGATAAATTGTTCGAGTTTAGAAGACTATTGTATCTTAGTGATCATATATTATTAAATTGCAGAGTATGGGATGGGTGGCCAAGTTTCCGTACTTGGAGATATTTACAGCTATGGGGTCCTCTTGCTAGAGATGGTCACTGGAAAAAGACCTATCGATGACATGTTCAAAGATGGCTTGAGCATTCACAAGTTCATTGCAATGGCTTTGCCAGAACATGTTATGGATATAGTGAACTCGCCAATGCCCTTTGAAGAAGGTGAAGAAGATGCTGATGATGAGACAAATAACGATGACATAGAAGAAGGTGCAATAAACGAAGAAGTTGATCGTCATTTCAATGCCAGAAATAAAGTGAAGGATTGCTTAGTCTCAGTGTTGCAAATTGGACCGTTGTGCTCTGCAACATCACCTCAGGAGCGGTTGCCCACGAACGATGTCATCAACAAATTGAGGGCAATTAGAGACGCATGCACACTACAAAAAAAGCTGTAATTAGCCGCGTGTCTACAGTAACTGTTACTGTAGACACGCGGCCAACTAGCCACGTGTCTTAATGACAACGTGGCAAACTGTTTACGAAAAACAAGTAGCCACGTGTAATAAATCCACGCGGCCAATTGGCCACGTTTATTTTTTTCTTCTGCAACCGCCGCCTTCTTTGACTTTTCTTATCCTTTATTTTTTCTTTTCTATTCTCCCTTCGACGGTAATGGATGGACGGCACATACTGAATATTCAATATTATTATTATTATTATTATTTATAAATGGCGACGTGGCTTTGAGCCACGTCGCCACTGGTCCAGGTGCTCCGCACGGGACAATTCCCGCGCGGCACCTGGCCACACATTTCGAACAAAAAAAAAATAAAATTATTAATACTAAAATGGACGGTACAGTTCTCTCTCTCTCTCCAGTCCGGTTTGTAATATACTCCTCAGTTTCTCTCTCTCTCTCTCTCTCTCTCTCTCTCTCTCTCTCTCTCTCTCTCTCTCTCACAGTACCACCTGGCATCGAATCCGACCACTGCACGTTCCGGCCTCAACTGGAACTCGTCGGATCGGTGACGTAGGAACTCGCCGGATCTAGTGAGTTCTCTCTCTCTCTCTCTCTCTCTCTCTCTCTTGTGTGGATCTCTCTTTCTTATCCCTTGATGTTTCGGTGATGTAGGGATCGGAGGACTGGCCGGAAGAAGAAACTTGATTTTTGTAGTTTTGAATCTAATTTTCGGCGACTGGGCGACTTTGTTGGTATTTTTTGCTGTTTTGTTGGTATTTTGGGCCAAAATGAAAATTTCCAGAGATTTTGCTGTTTTGTTGATATTTTGCTGTTATACTGGTATTTTTTGCTGTTTCGGTGCTGTTAATTTTGTTGGATTAATCTGTTGTTTTGTTGTTACCGGCCTCGAAGATGTTTCCGGAAGGGGAAAAAATAATTTGTTGTTTTGTTGGTGGTTTTTTGGCCAGAATGAAAATTTCCGAAGATTTTGCTGTTATGTTGGTATTTTTTGCTGTTTCGGTGGTGTTTTGTTGGATTAATCTGGTGTTTTGTTGTTGCTGGCCTCGAAGAAGTTTCTGGCAAGGGGAAGAAAAAAAAAAAGGTTGTTCCGGCGAAAGAAAATACCGGTGAAAAAAAAAAAAATTAGAGAAGCCTTCTCTTTTTTTTTTTTTTTAAAAAAAAAAACTGTAGCACACGTGGCCAAGTGGCCACGAATATTTAAGTACACGCGGCCAACTGTTAGCCGCGTGTGCTGTAGTACACGTGGCTAATTGTCAGCCACGTGTATTAAAATACACGTGGCCACTTGGACACGTGTATTAAAATACATGTGGTGAAATGTGCATTTAGTGTCATTCGGATTCACCACGTGTTTTCACGCGGCCACTTGCACGTGGCCAACTGTTCGCCACGTGTACAGTGACCGTACACGTGGCGAAATGCAAGTGGCTAAAAACAATTTTTTTTGTAGTGGCATTTTGGCGTTGTCCTGAATACATCACCGTCGTCAAAGCTGAATACACGTCTGAAGTAGATTGAATTCCTAATTTACGTATGAAGTAATAGAAATGTACGTGCATGTTAGGTGTGTCATTGTTATCATGGTATAGGATTTGAACCGATTGGTATCTACAATTTCCTTGGGGATGAGACGTCTCTCGTAGCTCATGGCTTTGTGAGACTCAGTCCGTAGTTGTGTTGTGTTTTCTTGCCTCCTGTTTTGTTTTCCGACAATGCTGCATGAATATTGCAGATTTGCATCAAACTACTAATTGTCACATGTTAGTGAAATTTTTGCACATGCTGTTGAACGTACGTATATGCATCCAGGGCATAAAATTGTTGAAAAGTTTTAACCTATTTAACAAATTTAGGCACCTTCAAACCATTTTAAATTTTAAATTTTGGTCATTGAGGAGGTAATTAATATTGTTATGTTTAGTGCATTATTTAAAAATTTCGTCTTTAGTACTAATGCAATGATGCTCATTATTGTCATTGGAATATTTTGTTGTCCAGTTCTCTCTATTTTTTGTTTTTATTAAAAAAAGAAATAGTCTTGCAATTCTTCTATTAATTAATGTGAGAAATGAATAATACAGCGTTCAACAGTTACGATGTCAATAATATAATGAACAGCAATTCTTTTCTTTATAAACTTGTTCGTCCACACAAAAAAAAAAAAAAAAAAAAAAAGGTTGCCGTCTTGAAAGTTCTATGTTGTCTTAAGCTAAATAAGAACAGCCTATGAAAGGGGGAATTAAGTTGCATTATGTAATCAGAAGAATTTAATAATAAAAATGAGGTTTGTGTTTTCTCCTGTTCGAAACATAGACCGGATGTTTATCATGGTCACTCAATATCAAAAGCTTCATCCATACGATCGAGCAAGGCAAAATTTGCCAAAACAATTTAAAACCCAAGTATATACCCACTCAAACCTAGACTTCATAAATACTAAACTCAGTATTATTTCATCCATATGAGCATCGCAAGAAACAAATTTGTTGATGAGCAGAAATAAGTGGATGCTCTCAAACTTGTCAACAAATTAAATTCACAAAGAAGATTATATGCATATATAGACCACGTACGGTAGCATTTTAACGTTATTTTAGCTTGGTTTGGTTTTGCTATTGGAGAACCCACCCCTTTTTCATTCATAGGATCATTCACTTTTATTCCTTGAATCATATATAAGTGTGAAGGATCTTCTCTTATAACTATTTTTCTTATTCAATTAAAAAAAAAAAATTAAGTAGATTTCGCCTTCAGCAACCTTGTTCAAGACCACTTGTCATGTTTGGGCTTATAAAGACAGTGCAACAGAACCATGAGTTGGCGACATTCAAGCTGATTATGGAAACAATCAATAGTTTTGAGTGTTTTGTGTTTTAAGTTTCTTATTAATGTTCTTGTTTCGAAAAGAGAAAACGAAAAAGAAGAAGAAAAAAAATTAAAAAACAAAGTTAAACTTGAAGGTCGATAAATTAAGAGTTATCCAAGTCATTCAGGCCAAGAATCAACAAGTGGAATTGGAAATTTGCTCAATTCTATAAGACATTTTGGTAAGTGCTCAAATTTCAAGTGCGTAAGAGGAATTATTTGGTGTAGGTTCTTCAAAGGGACCTTGGCCATACAATAAGAAACTTATTGATAAAAATTCTCCAAAATGCTTTATTAGTTTGCATCGAGTCTATAAATAGATTTGCAAATAAAAAGAGATAATTTTATTCCTACTAACAAACCATATCGAGATAAAATAATCACCATACTCAGAAGATAATTATGCATACTTGAATTATTTTTTATAATCTTATTATCTATCTCTAACTGAATTATTAATCATAATCCTAATTTTATGACCAAGCTAAGCACAAAACAATTCAGTCGTTTATTGTCGAATGGGCCTTACAAAATACATAGATTGACAAAAAAAATTCAATTTTTCAATGTCTGGTCAAAGGTGGAGCTATAACATCTGGTGGAACACCTACAAGTCTTCATAGGTTTTGGATAAACCTATATTTATTATTGTCGGTGGACAAAAAAGGTTTTGCTCTTCATTCAGTGAACAATGAGTGGGTAAATTGATCGATGTGATTAGGAACCCTAACAGTCGCACCCCCATGTAAAATCGCATTGCTTGGCACCGGTGTAAGCTGGTGTCCATCCCCATTAATTAAGTGCACCAGAAAATGGTGCACTTTTCCTTCTTCATCATAAGCTTTAGGCCAATGTGCTCGATTATCTTGTGCTTTTTAAGTATTCAATCTCAACAGATTTAGTGGATAATGCGCTGTGAATTATTATTCAAGAAAGAAACCATATATATATATATATATATATATATATTTCTTTGCATTCTTGCTACATTTTCACTGAGTTGATGACATAATAAAAAAAAAAAAAAAAAAAAAAAAAAAAAAAACTAGTAAAGTGGACTAGATTATTGGAGCATTGTATTTTACAGTTGTATTGTAATTTAGTTTCTGTTTTGTACAGCTGTAATGTATAGTAGCTTAGTTAGTTCTATTGAAGCACGTGTGCTTCCTGCTTTATGTATAAAACTATATCTCTACATGTAAGTCATTTTATGCAATTCAATCAACAGAATATATTCTTCCTTGTTGTTCACGTCTCTGCACTCTCTCTGTTTTCTCTGCACTCTCTCTTGATTTCCTCTGCAAATACTTTACATTCTGTGAACTTTGATATGGTATCAGAGCTTTTCACAATTTAGTGAAAGTTCATCACTCGATTCAATCATTCTTCATTTTTCACTTTTTCTTTTTCAGCCTTTTGTTTGATTATCAATGGCTGTTTCATCTTCTTCTTCCTCATTGATTGAAAATTCTTCAAGTCCTTTTTACTTGAACAATGGAGATCATCCAGGATCAATACTGGTTTCTCAACCTCTCATTGGAAGCAATTACAACACATGGAGTAGGTCCATGATTGTATCTCTCATAGCGAAGAATAAGATGGGTTTCATCGATGGTTCTATCTGTAAACCACCTCCTGATGATGAAGTACTGTTTCATGCTTGGACTCGTTGCAATAACATGATTATTGCTTGGATTCTGAATTCAATTTCGAAAGAAATTGCTTCAAGTGTAATCTACATCAACACTTGCGCCGAAATGTGGCAAGATTTGAAGGACCGATTTTCTCAAGGTAATGGCCCTAGAATTTTCCAACTTAAGAAGCTTCTTACGACCTTATCTCAGGAAAACTTGTCTGTTAGTGATTATTTCACTAAGATCAAGTCGGTTTGGGATGAATTAGACAACTATGATCCAATTCCTTCATGCACCTGTGGAGGAATGCGTTCAATTCATGAAAAACATAATCGGGATCATGTTTTTCAATTCTTGATGGGTCTAGATGATTCCTTCACTCACATCCGAGGACAGATTCTCTTGAATGATCATCTTCCTCCTATTAACAAAGTCTTTTCTTTGATCATTCAAGAGGAGCGTCAAAAAGAAATTTCTACCACTCCTTTGGTTCATGAGACTGCTGCACTCATGTCCAAAATAGTTGTTAATCCAACACACAAGTCTAGAAAATGGGCTAATCGCAAGGATAGACCAGTTTGTTCTCATTGTGGAATATCTGGACATACAGTTGATAAATGTTATAGAGTTCATGGATTTCCACCTGGTTTCAAGTTTACCAAAAACCAGCCTTCTGCTCATTCTGTTACTCATATGCAAGGAGCAGATTTTATTACTGCTTCATCACCACAGTTGCCTATAACACTCGAACAATGCCAACAATTGATGGCATTCATTCAGCATCAGCAGGTTAATTCATCAACTAATGGAGCTGCATCCAATTCTGCCATGCAAACAGTTACCCAACTCAACCCGAATACTGCAGGTTCTTCATCAACTTCTGGTATATTTGCTCTAAACTCTCAACATTCTGTTTTTTCTTCTCATTTTGCTCACAATTCTTTTCTTCGTTCTTTCAAAAAGCCACCTTGGATTATTGACACCGGAGCCACTGATCATATGATCAGTTCGGTTTCTCTTTTTACTAGTGTTACCTCTGTCGTTTCTACTACTGTCCAATTACCTAATGGAGCTATTGCCTTAGTCACTCACATAGGCACTGTACGAATATCAAGAAGTCTTACACTAACTGACGTTTTATGTGTGCCATCTTTTAATTTCAATTTGATATCTGTGAGCAAATTAATCAAACAGTTTTGCTGCTGTCTGATTTTCCTTTACCATCACTGTTTTATACAGAATTTGAGCCCTTGGAAAACGATTGGGGTGGGTAAGGAGCACAATGGTCTCTATTTTTTGATGCTGCAGTCTCACTATTCAGTTCCGGATCTTCTCAATTCTATTCCTCAAGTTTCTCAAGTTCAATCCACCTCTATCAAAGCTTCCTCTCTTCCAACTGATCTCTGGCACTACAGGCTCGGACACCCTTCTTCATCAAGAATAAATTTGTTACATAACCTTGTTCCATTTATCCCTTGTGATTCCAATAACACTTGTACTGTTTGTCCTCTTGCCAAGTAGCATAAGTTGCCTTTTGTACATAGCAATTCTGTCACTTGTTTTTCTTTTGACTTGAAACATTGTGACATTTGGGGACCTTTCCCTACTACTTCAATAAATGGTTCCAATTTCTTTCTCACCATTGTTGATGATCATAGTAGATTTACTTGGGTTCATTTGATGAAACATAAATCTCAAACTCGCTCCATTCTTCAACATTTTTTTGGTATGGTTTCTACTTAGTTTCAGCACAAAATAAAATGTTTGAGATCCGATAATGGTGCTGAATTTCAAATGCATGATTTCTTTGCTACTCAAGGCACTATCCATCAATTAAGTTGTGTTGAAACCCCTCAACAAAACTCTGTTGTTGAGAGGAAACATCAACATCTCTTGAATGTGGCTAGAGCCTTGCGGTTTCAAGCTCATTTGCCCTTAGAGTTTTGGGGTGATTGCATTCTTGCTGCAACTCACCTCATTAACCGAATTCCTACCCCCAATTTGTCTAATAAATCACCTTATGAACTTCTGTTTTGTACACCTCCTCTTTACTCCCATCTCAAAGTTTTTGGTTGTTTGGCCTATGCTTCTTCCTTAACTCGAGCTAGGCACAAATTTGATTCCCGAGCTATACCTTGTGTCTTTATTGGCTACCCTTATGCTATTAAAGGTTACAAGTTGTATAATCTCCACACTAAATCTGTTTTCATATCTAGAAATGTCATTTTCCATGAACACATTTTTCCATTTGCCACCAATCTTATTCATCCAAATTCAGATGGTTGTTTTTTCTCATCTCCTTCTCCTCATATTTTTCCTGATTCTACTTCTTTTTTTCAGCCTTGCGTTTTCCCTACTGATTCTTCTAGCCTTGATTTTCCTTCATCTCCCTCTGTCTCTACTCCTTCTGATTCCACTTCTACTGAAATTTCTCATTCTTCACCTAATCCTTCTTTAGCTTCTGTTGAAGAATCAATTCCTATTGATTCTGCTCTTCCTGTTTCTAGAAAATCTACCAGAACCCGCCGTCCACCTAAATACCTATAGCATTATCATTGTCATTTGGCTTCCACCTCACCCGAATTAGTTTCTAAGGCTTCTCATTTTGATAACTCAGGTATTCCCTTTCCTCTTTCTTCTTTTGTCTCTTATGATAATCTCTCTTCTTCTTTCAAACATTTTTGCTTGTCCATATCGTCTGAAGTTGGACCTCAGTATTATCATCAGGCAGTTCAATCTGCTCATTGGCGTACTGCCATGGCTCAAGAAATTGCAGCCCTTGAAGAAAATCATACTTGGTTTGTCACTAATTTGCCTCTTGGTAAGCACCCTATTGGCTGCAAATGGGTGTACAAAATTAAATACAAAGCTGATGGTAGCATAGAGAGATACAAAGCCCGTTTAGTTGCTAAAGGATACACTGAAGGGCTAGATTATCATGAAACCTTTTCCCCCGTGGCTAAAATGACCACTGTTCGGACATTATTGGCAATTGCAGCTGCTAAACGTTGGTTTTTACATCAATTAGATGTAAACAATGCGTTTTTACACGGTGATTTAGATGAAGAGGTATATATGGAACTACCTCTTGGGTTTAAGACTAAGGGGGAGTCTAAGGTTTGCAAGTTAACTAAGTCTTTATATGGTTTGAAGCAGGCCTCAAGACAATGGTTTTCTAAGTTTTCCACCTACTTGATTGATCTTGGTTTTAGTCAATCAAAGGCTGATTATTCTTTGTTTACTCGACATCAAGGAACTTCTTTTATTGCATTGTTGGTATATGTTGATGACATTGCAATTGCTAGTAATGATTCGGTTGCTGTGAATTCTCTTATTGGGATTCTTAATGACAGATTTCGCCTTAAGGATCTTGGTGAGTTGAAATTTTTTTTGGGGCTTGAAATTGCTCGTTCTACAAAAGGGATCTCCATTTCTCAACGAAAGTATTCTTTAGAGATTATACAGGATGCTGGTTTGCTGGCTTCTAAACCAGTTCTCTTCCCCATGGTCCAAAATCTGAAACTCTCTCGGGATGTTGGCACAGTTTTATCTGATCCTACACCCTACAGGCGACTTATTGGTCGACTTTTATACTTAACAATTACTCGGCCTGACTTGGCATACTATGTTCAAACACTTAGCCAATTCATGGACTCTCCTAGGCAGCCCCATCTTGATGCTACTTACCGAGTCTTAAGATATCTCAAGTCAGCTCCTGGTCAAGGCTTATTTTTTTCTGCAGAATCTGATTTTCGTCTCAAAGCCTTTTGTGATGCAGATTGGGCAGGTTGTTCCGACACTAGGCGTTCCATTACTGGTTTTTATGTCTTTCTTGGGTCTTCCTTAATTTCTTGGAAGTCTAAGAAACAGCACACTATATCCAGATCTTCTGCAGAATCTGAATACAGATCAATGGCATCAACTGGATGTGAATTGCTTTGGTTATTCACACTTCTTCATGACCTTACTGTTGCTCATCCTCAAGCTGCTACCTTATTTTGTGATATTCAGGCTGCCTTACTTATTGCAGCCAACCCCGTCTTTCATGAACGAACGAAACATATTGATGTCGACTGTCACTTTATCCGTGAGAAGATCCAACTTGGTCTTATCAAGACTTTACATGTTCCTTCTCAGCACGAGCTTGCAGACATTTTCACCAAAGCTCTTGGCTGTGCTCTTTTCCATAAACTCTTATCCAAGATGTCTGCTGTGGATCTCCACCATCCATCTTGAGGGGGAGTATTGGAGCATTGTATTTTACAGTTGTATTGTAGTTTAGTTTCTGTTTTGTACAGCTGTAATGTATAGTAGCTTAGTTAGTTCGTAGCTTAGTTAGTTCTATTGAAGCACGTGTGCTTCCTGCTTTATGTATAAAACTATATCTCTACATGTAAGTCATTTTATGCAATTCAATCAACAGAAGATATTCTTCCTTGTTGTTCACGTCTCTGCACTCTCTCTGTTTTCTCTGCACTCTCTCTTGATTTCCTCTACAAATACTTTACATTCTGCGAACTTTGATAATAATCTTGTCTCTCAAATATTTCGGTAATTAATTACAATCTATAATCTTTGGATATATACTGAAATCATATAAAAAATAATAATAATGAGTGCACTGTAATAAGTTAATGTAATTTGATTTACAATTAAGCTTTGAAATTCCTGCAGAAAATGTTTTCAACCCCAACCCCCCAAATAAAAAAAGAAAAGAAAAAGAGAAACACGTGGCTTTCACCTTTCTCCATGTGGGTCAAGCATTAGCTCCTGGTGAACGCGGAGATCGTACCTGTACGTGTACATAGAAAGGGCATTCAAAATAAAAATGAGAAGTTCTGACTAAATATTGATGGTAATGTTGATTATCTTTAATTTATTAATTATTATATATGGAGATGGTTGAAGCTTAGCATGATCCAGCTGTTCCCAAACTCTTAGGTTGAAAAATCCTTATCAAAACCAAAAATGGCATGCGCAGGCTGATTGGAAATGCATGCTATTGATCGAGTTGGTGCCCGCAAAAAGAAAGAAAGAAAGGAAATTGACCTTTGAACGAAGGGAAACTTTTCTTCTTTGTATTTTCTAGTCCTTGAACAGAACAATCTACAACGGAGCATACCTAGCTAGTGAGCTTGGCCGTCTATCGAGCTTGGGATTTTTTGGACTTTATGGGAATAACTCATCTGGTACTATCTCTCCTCTGATTTATAATATATATATCTTCCATTGACGCTTTCGTTGCTGCTCAAAACCAACTAAATGGAAGCCTTCCACCAAATGTTGGCACCGCTCTTCCTAACCTTGAAATATTTGCTGGCGGTGCTAATAGTTTCACAGGACCTATTTCCCTGTCATTGTCAAATGCTTCTAGACTTCGGCTGCTTGACTTTCCTGAAAATTGTCTCACTGGGACGGTGCCTCGAAATCTAGCAAGTTTGCGTGGCTTGGTTAGACTTGGCAATAGACTTGGAAATGGGAAAGTTGATGATGACCTGAATTTTCTCGGTTTTTTGGCTAACTGTACTAGTTTGAAGGTGTTGGGCCTTGGTAGGAATCAATTTGGTGGAGTACTGCCCAGCTCCATAGCCAACCTTTCCTCCCAACTGAGTTGGCTTTCTATGGGCTTGAATATGATACATGGAGGCAACCCCATTGGCATTGGGAACTTTGTTAACTTGACTGTTCTGGCATTACAACGTAACTATTTAAGTGGCCCTCTCCCGGATGCTCTTGGGAAGCTCCATCAGTTACAGGAGCTATATTTGAACAATAACAAATTTTCAGGGCCGATACCTTTCTCCTTAGGTAACCTAACTAAATTGGCAGAGCTCTTTACGGAGGAAAACAGATTGGATAATTAATAGTTTAGAGAAAGAAATTGATAATGGGTGGTAATTAAAGGGAATAAGTTTTTTATTTTTTTGAAATTGTCTCTCAGAAAAGTATCACCCTGGGTTGAATCTGCCTTTGACTTAGCCCCACCATTTATAAAACATCCCACGTCTCTCACAGCAATGCCAAAAATCTTGAGAAGCTCGGTCGGGAGGCTCGGTTTGTATTCATCCATTCAAAAATGTTTTATTTAAGAAAATTAAAGCTCAAGATGACTTCGAAAAAGCTAGAGTAAAATAAGCTCCTAATACCCAGAGTCGCAGTAGACCCTTCTCCACGATAATTTGTCACCTATCCTCAGCTTTCTCCTTATGTTTCCTATGCGTGAAGTGTCGGTCTTATGGTGAGACAAATGATGGGCAGAAAAATGTATTTGATTTAGGAGCATTTGTTTGTTACTTGCTGATTACAGTATTTGATTTGTTTATGAATAGATTATGTTCATTCTACTGTTACGAAAAGACATTTGGTTTCATCATTTAAATTTTTTCCTCTTGCTTATGTTCTTCATGATTCCAAAAACAATTCTATTCTTATTTACGACACCTTCAAGTCTACTTTTCTTTTTCGATTTAATTTTTATACCAAACACAATCAAATTTTTTTTTTTTTTTTTTAATTTAATATTTCCTTCTGGCCAATAAATACTCCTCTCTGAAACTTTGTCCCTCAAAATGCAAAGAAACCCAGAAATAAAAATTGCGATTATCATTTTACTTTCGTTTCATTTTATCCTTTTTCTTTTTTGCTATTTTAGCGGACTCCTCTCCAGTCTCACTCTCTCAATTATAGAGGAGAGAGGGAGAAACAGACCAAGGGATAATGATTTATTAACTTTTTATATAAAAATTAAAAAAAAAAAAAAAAAAAAAAAAAAAAAAAAAAAGATTCGAGGAAGAATATAAAACTTAATATGGTCAAGGTCAACTTTAGCTACTTTTATACTTAATTTTCAAAGTGGGGCCGTTCATATAACTTGACCCCTCAATCAGTCAACAGAAAACTTTTCTATTTTGTTTTCTTGTTTTCACATTTTTCACCTTTTGCTTTACATCACTTCCTGCTTTCACTTTTTCTCTCCCAATCGGAAAATTTTATTTCCTTTTAACTCTCATCGGAACTTCTCAATACTTTCGTATCAAGTAAACTCCCGTGTCAGACTTGGTCTTTACTAGAAAATTATTATGTTTCCAAGTTCCAACAAGATGGAACACTCTTGTCTGCATTTTAACTGGATTTTCTTACTACATATTAATTCTTTCACGGAATACTTCTTTCGAAATCTGCAAGAATTCATGTTTTTGCAGATGATAGTCTCATCGCCTGGCGTTGCTTGACTTCAAGAATCGGATTAGTGAAGACCCACTTCAAATCATGAGCTCATGGAATGACTCCACCCATTTCTGCAACAGCTGGTTTGGTGTTCCATGCAGCCCCTCCAGTAAAAGATGTTGGAAATAATTTTATGACGGTGCACAAAATTATTGTTGAAATAGAGTAATACCAGTCTGAAAATTAACAATCAAATAAATAAAGTACAAGATATGAAAATTAAAGTAAAGAAACATCTCACAATGCTATAAAATCACGTAAGAGTATTGCCCTTAAAGGTTGATTCGTGTTACCCAGAGTATATAACTCGATGTCATCGGATCTCTTGACACGCAACCTTCCAGAATTAGATTATTAAGGACACACTTCTAAGAACGAAGATCAAATAGAACAACTCTTTGATTTTCCTTTTTAAAAATAACCCCATAATCTTTTTGGATCAATCATGTAAAAAAATAAAAGGATATAAAAATGTATATATATCACCTAAGTGCTCGTAGTGTATCTTATATATATATACATGATAGATGGCTTAGTAAACCTACTATAGTATCCAAAGGTATTGAAAACATTTTATGACCAAATGATTATATTTTGGGATTTTATGACTAACGGTCAAAAACTCAAATGTCATAAAATACCATAAAAAAGCTTAATAATGTCCGATGGTCAAAACCGTTAAACTAGTTAAATCTAATTTCTCTTTTTAAAGCCAATGGTCATTTCCATTTGTTAAAGACAATTAAAAACCAAATGAGAACAAGATTACATAGAAAATCCTTTGGTCATAAAAATATTAATGACCAAATGGTCATTACGTCAAAAGCATTTGTTATTGGTCAAATGGTCAAATGCGTAAAACCATAAAAACATATTTAAAGTTTATTTCTTTTTTCTTCTTTTTCTCATAAAAACTCATCAATGTCTCAATGTCAAACATCAAAATATTTTTGAAAATGGAAAAAAATAAAACCATGTTTGTAACATTACAACATTCCTTCACATGTTACAAACACTAGAATATAAGGACATTGAAAGCATGCATCAATGTGGTACTTGAATGTTTTAACCACACCTATGATAAATAAGTAGGAACTTAATGAATCGTGGTAGACTTAAACTCTTTTAACAAAATTCATAAGTTGACCAAACTTATCACCCACATAACTTTCTTCGGAAAAAAAAATTTGGTTGTTCTATAGCGAGTTGGCACCTTATATAGGCCATGCACCCCTGGGTTTCATGGGCACTCCAGAGACTTACCCAAGTCTCATAGGAAGCGGCATCATTTCCACGCTCACATTGGTGGCATCCATCAAGAGTGTGTGTAGAGAACACTCAATCTCAACATGTAGGGATTATAGATCCATTAAGAGTTTTAAACTCATTCTTAGTCACTTTGCATCTTGTACCGTCTTACACTATAAGGATGGATTCATCACTAATCTTTTCATTTAAGATATTGGATAAACATAAAATGACAGTACCTCACTATGATCGATCACTTGTGACTTCGTTTCCCATTAAACTTCATTCATGTGATCTCCAATCACAGTGGTTGGGTATCAATTACAGTGTCTTAATTTGGGTTTATGTCCTATCCTCTAGATGTTTCCTCTTTTCACATTTTTCACTTTCTGCTTTAAATCACTTCCTGCTTTCACTTTTTCTCTCCCAATAGGAAAAATTTATTTCCTTTTAACTCTCATTGGAACTTTTTAATATCTTCATATCAACTAAACTCTCGTATCAAACTTGGTCTTTACTTGAAAATTATTTTGTTTCCAAGTTCCAACAAGATGAAACACTCTTGTCTGCATTTCAACTGGATTTTGTTAATATTCTTTCACGGAATACTTCTTTTGAAATCTGCAAGAATTCATGCTTTTGCAGATGAGTCTGATCGCCTGGCATTGCTCGCCTTCAAGAATCGGATTACTGAAGACCCGCTTCAAATCATGAGCTTATGGAATGAGTCCACCCATTTCTGCAACTGGTTTGGTGTTTCATGCAGCCCCTCCAATAAAAGAGTCGTGGTTCTGAACCTGGAAACTCAAAGATTGGCTGGCTATATAACACCTTCGATAGGAAATCTTACTTACCTTACTAGAATCAACTTGGGAAATAACAGCATCTATGGGGAAATTCCTCAAGAAGTGGGAAGACTACAGCGTCTGCATCATCTCATCTTGAATTTCAATTCCATTGGTGGGAAACTTCCAACTAATCTAAGCCACTGTACACAACTTAGAGTGCTTGCTGTTGGTGCCAACAATCTTGTTGGGCAGATTCCAGAGCAGTTTAGATCATTGTCGAAGTTAGTTTACCTGAATCTTGGTCGAAATAACCTTACAGGAACTATCCCATCGTGGATAGGAAACTTTTCTTCTTTGTATCGTCTATTCCTTTTCAGGAACAATCTAGAAGGGAGCATACCTAGCGAGCTTGGCCGTCTATCAAGCTTGGGAGCTTTTGTACTTTCTGCAAATAATTTGTCTGGTACTATCCCTCCTCCGATTTATAATATATCTTCCATATACTATTTTGCTGTTGCTGCGAATAACTTGTATGGAAGCCTTCCACCAGATGTTGGCCTTACTCTTCCTAACCTTGAAATATTTTTCGGCGGTCTAAATAGCTTCACAGGACCTATTCCCGAGTCATTGCCAAATGCTTCTAGACTTAGCCAGCTTGACTTCGCTGAAAATAATGGTCTCACTGGAACAGTGCCTCAAAATCTAGCAAGTTTGCGTGCCTTGGTTTCACTTAATTTTGAAGGAAATAGACTTGGAAATGGGAAAGTTGGTGACCTGAATTTTATCGGATTTTTGTCTAACTGTACAAGTTTGGAGAACTTGGGCCTTGGTGGGAATCAATTTGGAGGTGTATTGCCCAGCTCCATTGCCAATCTTTCCTCCCAGCTGAATCGTCTTACTATGGGTAGAAATATGATACATGGCGGCATCCCCAATCGGATTGGAAACCTTGTTAACTTGATCGTTCTGGGATTAGAAGATAATTACTTGGGAGGTCCTCTCCCGGATGCTCTTGGGAAGCTCCAGCAATTACAGATACTAAATTTAGGATGGAACAAATTTTCCGGGCTAATCCCTTTCTCCATAGGAAACTTAACTAAATTGATAAAGCTCTGTATGGAGGAGAACAAATTTGAGGGAAGTATACCCGCAAGCCTAGGAAACTGCCAAAATTTGCTTTTACTAAACCTTTCTACTAACAATCTCAATGGTACCATACCAAAAGAGGTTATTGGTCTTTCTTCCCTTTCGATTTATTTGGTAATGTCTCATAATTCTTTGACAGGTACACTGCCATTTGAAGTGGGTCACTTAAAAAATCTTGGTGTGTTAGATTTGTCCAAGAATAGATTATATGGTGAAATCCCTGCTTCCCTTGGTAGTTGTACTAGTTTGGTGAATTTGCATTTGGAGGATAATTCATTTGAAGGAGCAATTCCTCCATATTTGGAAACACTAAGAGGTTTAGAAGAAATTGATCTTTCCCGCAATAACTTGTCAGGGCAGATTCCTGAATTTCTCAGCAAGTTTTTGTCACTTAAGCTTCTTAATCTTTCTCATAATGATCTCGAGGGGAAAGTGCCAAGTGAAGGGATTTTTTTGAATGTAAGTGCAATTTCAATCTTTGGAAATGACAAGCTATGTGGTGGCGTCCCAGAATTACTTTTACCAAAATGTTATAAAAAGAGTCCACGTTCATCCATGAAACGCCTTGCACTTAAAGTTGTAATTCCTGTCATGTTGGTACTTGTTCTATTGTGTTTTTTCCTCACATTTTATATGGTTAAAAGATGGAGAAAGAGACCTTTGGTCATATCTTCCTCAAAGGATTGGCAATTGGCATGTATATCTTATGCAGAACTCCAAGCCTCAACTAATGATTTCGCTGTGGACAATTTGATCGGTTCAGGTAGTTTTGGTTCTGTATACAAAGGAGTTCTTTCTAGCAATGGAGCAATTGTTGCAGTTAAAGTGTTAAACCTTCAACAACGAGGAGCTTCCAAGAGTTTCATTGATGAATGCAATGCTTTGAAAAGTTTACGCCATCGTAATCTTCTTAAAATTATCACTGCTTGCTCAAGCATTGATCATCAAGGGAACGACTTTAAAAGTCTAGTTTTTGAGTTCATGTCTAATGGAAGCCTAGACCAGTGGCTGCATCCTTTAAAGGATGGGCAACATCAATGTAAGAGATTGAGCTTTATTCAGAGAATAAACATAGCCATTGATGTTGCTCATGCATTGGAATATCTTCATCTTCATTGTGAAACGCCAATTGTTCACTGTGATATAAAGCCAAGTAATGTCCTCCTCAATGAAGATATGGTAGCACATGTCGGTGACTTTGGATTAGCAAAGTTCATCTTTGAAGCATCACTTAATCCCTCTAAGAAAGAAACCTTGTCAGAGTCCTTATCAATTGCGCTGAAAGGTTCCGTTGGGTACATTCCTCCAGGTATGTTTTCAACCTGCAATAACTCGGCTCAATTAAGTTTCACACATCAAACATGAATGAGAGGTTAAGCATAGTATTGATACGAATAATTTTTATGTCCTATATTTTACATATATATGAAGGGAAAATTTCAATACTCGGGGTCTTCAAAAATAAGTACTTTTTCTTTCATAAAAAGAAAAAAGAAAAGAAAAGAAAAAACAAAACAAAACAAAACAAAATTGTTGAATAGTAGTGAAATGCATTAGTGGAGAAATTGTATAAGTTTAGAAGACTATTGTATCTTAGTGATCATATATTAATAAATTGCAGAGTATGGGATGGGTGGCCAAGTTTCTGTACTTGGAGATATTTACAGCTATGGGATACTCTTGCTGGAGATGTTCACTGGGAAAAGACCTACCGATGACATGTTCAAAGATGCCCTGAGCATTCACAAGTTCATTGCAATGGCTTTGCCGGAACGTGTCATGGATATAGTGGACTCGTCAATGCCCTTTGAAGAAGGTGAAGAAGATGTTGATGATGAGACAAATAACGATGACATAGAAGTTGATGATCATTTCGTTGCCGGAAGCAGAGTTAAGGATTGCTTGGTCTCAGTGCTGCAGATTGGACTGTTGTGCTCTGCAACATCTCCTCATGAGCGGTTGCCCACAAATGATGTCGTCAACAAACTTGGGGCAATTAGAGACGCATGCATTTCAACGCCGTCTAGCGTCATCACCAACCGAGGTCAAGCTCAAGTTTAAGAAGTCCTTCACGTCTGGAGTAATAGATATGTGTTAGGAGTTTAATTGTTATCAATTAGTTTTTTTATCCTCTTTTTTTTGTTACTCTTATTTCTTAGAGTAATGTTTCTTGCACAATTTTTGTACAACTTTTACACAACTCTAACAACTTTCTTTTAAAATCAGCCATTGAATATTTAGGACCCACATGTTGGAAAACAAATCCAATGGTTGATCATAACAAAAAGTAGTTAGAGTTGTGCAAAAGTTGTGTGAGAGTTGTGTAAGAAACATTACTCTATTTCTTATCAAATAAGTGGTAGGACTTTATGAAGTGCTGTAATTACAATTTCCTTGGGGATGAGACGTCTCTGATATAGTTGTGTGTTGTGTTGTGTTTTATAATCTCCTATTGTTTTTCCCTCACTGCTGCATCAAAGTGGTTTCAAAACCAAAGGCTCCAATTTGTGATTTCATTTCTAGATGAATACCTGTGGCGGTTGCAAAAGAATATTGGATGAAGAGCGGCTCATATGAGAAAAAAAGAAATTGTATTGGCATTTATAAGGCCCAACACACTTTAAGCCTTTGCTTTAAAGTAATTATTGGGTATATGAACTTGTATGTGTGTATATTCTAGTACGATACAAAGCACCGAATGTGCGGGTGCGTAGCAACGGGTTGTAGGGTGCTAGTGGCGCCTTGATGGCGCACTTGACACTTGGCATTGGAGCGATCTAATCATGACCATTTAATTTTGGACTGTCAGGATTGTCGATCCGATCATGACCATATGATGATTCTTAAATAGATCCAGTAGTTGGATTTATTGGGACCATCACTAAAGTAAACTGTAAGGTTAAATCAACTTTGATCTAACGGTTTAGATTAAATAATTACGATCTACTGGTTATTTTAAATAATCATTGATAATTAGTTGATCTGATAGTCTGAATTAAGTGTATGTTGATTTAGCAATTTACTATGGTAGATTTTATATTGATTTGAATAACAGTTATTTATGTATGTTCACTAGCAGTTTCTGTCTCTTGTTACAGTAGCTACAATAGAAAATCTGAGGGTATTTAAATTTTGTTTCGTTTGTGCAAAACGCAACTAAACAACAGCGAATTTTTGGGCTTCATTGTATTCTGCAAAAATATTTGCAACAACCTTTTACATACTATTTCTGGTGAGGACAAATAATTTCATAAGGAAAACAACTTTGTAACACATCTTAGGAGCATTTCATTTTCCTGCTTTCTCTTATATTTCAAACATGAATTTTCTCATTACCATTGAACTGTATGTAAACCATACAACAGATAACTAAGTAGAATACAAGTCAACCTCTATTCTAAAACTACTATTCATATTACATTTACAATCTAATATGATGTACACGATGATAAAGATAACTATGATGTGATGATGTGATTAAGAAATGGTTGTTGTACAACTTTCACAACAGTTTTGTACAACTCAAACAACTTCTTCTTTTTTTTCTTTTTTCCTTTTTTATGATTAACCATTGGATGTTCTTACTTTTGGATATTAATTAAATGTTCTTGCTTTTGGATAATCCGCTTTGTGAATCTAAATTCCTCACAAATTTGTCATACTCTTATCCCATAAATTTTCCAAACCACTCAAAGTAATGAAATATAGGGAAAAGGCTAGGAGTAAAAATCTTACATTGGCACCGAAAACAACCAGATACTGAATGACTTCAATGACCATGCTGACAGGCTTGCATCAAAGCAGTCTGTTCACAAATATAAAGAATACAAATCTATTAGTTCCTAATAAGGGACTGAAAAATAAATTTTGATATCATAATAATGCAAGTCCCCGAATACAAATATGGAAAATAATAAAAAAAGAAAAAAGTCGTCTTTTGCGTTCGAGTGTTAAAATGACAAAGAAACTTAAATGACTGTCTATGTTCAATGACGAAAATAAATCAATATTTTCTTTTTCTTTTTCTTTTTTTTTTGGCATGTCCACACAAGAGAATGAGTGAGGATGCGAACTAATGACCTCCGCTTCATGCCCGGCTAATTGAGCTATTTCTTGGAGACTAGAGGATCAATATTACCTGACCAGCATAGTTCCTGAGATTAATATACACTCCAGACTCGAGCAAGGGAGACTATCTAAACACAATGAAAAATTAAACCATTTTCTTAATATCCACCCATGATTTCCTTTACCCATTCGGAGATCACTTACACGAGAACAACACTTTATAACACTTGACAGTGTAAATTGGTTTGCACGAAGACCCTCAATTCGCATATCATTAAAGAGGTCCAACACCATTCTAGATGCCCCATTTCGTGCATAGCCCGATATAAGAATTGTCCACGTACGAACATCTCTTTCAGAAATTTCGTCGAACAACTTCTGTGCACAATCCAAATCGTTAGATTTCACGTTGAGACTCAGAATAGGATTACCCACATACAGATTAAGAATATGATTACCCACAACTTAACTGCATATCAGTCCAAATCCAAATCTCGAGATTTCACGAACATCTTCCTTGCCATCTCAACCCGTGAATCACTGCGGAGCCAACAGCCATTGAATCCCACCCATAGCTGCAGAGAGAAGAGAGAAAGAGCTCATTCCTTTATTGCTGGGTGGACATGAAGAAGAGCTTGGTCATCCAGTGGTGAAAAAATTAAGGCGAAAGAAGAAAAAAAAAAAAAAGAAAAAAAAAAAGAAAACGGATTCCATCGTTGCCACTTAAACACGTTTTGTTGTTTTTAAAACAGAAAAGCTGTTTTAAATCCATTGCCAACTAATGCCAAGAACTATCTCCGTCCAAAGGAGCCTGCCGGTGAAATCCACGTCATGAACAACCGAACCTTGCAGTCACGGTAGAAAAGCTCCACAACCCGACCGTGAAATAGCCGTGTAATTCAGTCCTAACTTTCTTTTTTTTTTGTATTTTGAACAGTAGTCCTAACTTATAGTATAATTATTTCATTAAATAATTATAGTGAAAAGCTATTTCGTCATTTGATTAGTTTTGTATTCATGCAAACCTATTCCTCCAAAAAGTAGGGTTTTATTTGGGTATTTCATTAAAAAAAATAAATAATTATTATTGGGAATAAGAAAAAGTAAAATTAAATAATTATTTAAATTCTTTAGTTAGGTGACAATACATATATCACAATTAAAATTGACTCAAAATTATTAAAAAAACTTACATAATTTCTAATTTTTCAAAAAAAAAAAAAACTCAAATCTTAAAAAAAAAAAAATAATAATAAATGTTGGACCTTAGATATGTGGGTGGTCGACCACCTACAAATCTGGTTTAAATTCTTTGTTTTTTTTTAATTTTAAATTTTTTTTATCTTTTAATTCTTTAATTTTTTTTTTTTTTTAAGTTTTGTTTGGAAAAATTAAAGAAAATTATTTTTTTATTTTTGAAAAGATTGTCTATTCCCTCAATAATAGCTATCCTTTAAAAAATTAGAGGAATAACTATTTCTCTTCGTAAGGAAATAATTGTTCTTATAGAATAGCTAGCTATTCCAAAGAATAGTCATTTCATTCCAAAGACTTATTCTGCGAACTAAACGAGCCCTAAAGAAATAAACGCAACAATCCTATCGCTCATTTCCACTGGGGCTATAACACGGACTCGCCGATTTCTTGTGCGGCCTGGTCAGAGTAACTTAGTACTCTGTTTTATCTTCCTATATTGGGTCTTTGTTTTATCTTCTTATGTTATTGTTTATGCCCGCGCATGTTCATAAGAATCAGAACCCCCTCAACTTTTGTTATCCCACTCCTATTGTGGATATTCAAGCCTCCTACAGACTCTTTAATGCTTCCATTTACTAGGTATATTATTCTTCATGTTTATGGCCTTAAATTGTTTCCAGTATGCGTGCTTCTGATAATAAGATGTTTTTGAATATTTCAAATTTTTGGATTGAATTGTTTAGTTAATTTTCTTATCCAAATTGGATTCATGCCAATAATATTGATGAGAAACATGTACCTAGGAATGAGGACTTTGGGAAGATTAGAGTGCTTTCCTGCACTCATTGAGAATCAGAGAGCAGTTATATATTCACTAGGCATTGAGAGGAAGAACGCTGCCCTGGAAAAGAGCTTTCCTATGTCCCAAGATGAATTTGTACAGAGAAGAACATTAGAGAGGCTACAAAACAAACTTCGATCTGCTGGCATTAATATTAATTGTAGGGATCAGCTAGATTTGGTACCCTTGGAGAGGCTACAACAAATTTGGAGTGGCTTTATCTAGTTCAGAGCTCACTAGCTCACAAGAAGTTATCCTTCTCTTAATTAATGTACCGTTTGTTTCAACGTTAAATGTTTTTGCTATTTTTCGGTGTTGGGTGAAGGCGAAGAATAATGGTCAACGGAAATCATTTTCAATTTGACTTCGTACTGAATTCTAAAGACTCTGGAGAAGCTCGGTCGGGAGGCACAATTAGTATTTAACCATACGAGCATGTTTTATTTAAGGAAATTAAAGCTCAAGATGACTTCCAAGAAGCTCGGGTGGCCGGACTTCTGTCAAACGGGTTGAACAGAATAATATAACCTCTCAATATCCAGAGTCGCAGTAAACCTTTCTCCCCGAAAATTTGTCACCTATCCTCAGCTTTGTCTTTATGTTTCCTATGTGTGAAGGGTCGATCTTATGGTGAGACAAGTGATGGTCAGAAAAATGTATTTGATTTAGGAGCATTTGTTTATAACTTGTTGATTACTTGGAGTATTTAATTTTTTTATAAATAGATTATGTTCACTCTGTTGTTATGAAAAGACATTTGGTTGCTATGTCACACAGTGATATTGATATATCATTGGAAGGTTGGAAGAATGTAGATTTATCAATGCTTCTTTATCATCTTTTCTCACCATGTTTTATTATTAAAATTTATTGTTCTTGCTTATTAGAAATGTGGTATCTTATTCCCTTCCCACCCCTCTGGTTTATTGAACGACAATGTAAAGGTCCCAGCTCCAACTTCAACGACTCCTTTCTTAGATTCCAACAAGGGCAGCAACAACGATTCTATTCTTATTTACGACACCTTCAAGGCTTTTCAAAGCCTCGTTCTTCAAGATTTTCCTTCTGGCTTATAAATACCCCCCTCTGAAACTTTGTCCCTCAAAATCCAAAGAAACCCAGGAAAAAAAAAATTGCGATTATCATTTTCCTTTCATTTCATTTTCTCACCGTTGAAGAATGGTTGATTTAGATTTAGAAACCCAATTTCACATGCCAGAATTTCTTTACCTATACACCCAACTCCTATCATACTGAAATGAAAATCTGCTTCAGAAGTTTGAACCCCGCCATCTAGCTAAATTTTCTATCCCAATAGGTCCACCCACAAAAATTTTGTTCCTTTCAACTCTCATTGGAACTTTTCGATATCTTCAGATCAAGCAAATTATATTCCCAATCAGATGAAGCACTCTTGTGTTCATTCCAAGTGGATTTTGTTCATATTCTTTCACGGAATTCTTCTTTTGCTTATGAGCTCAGGTTTGAAATCTGCAAGAATTCTCGCTTTTGCGGCAAATGAGACTGATCGCCTGGCGTTGCTTGACTTCAAGAGTCGGATTAGTGAAGATCCACTTCAAATCATGAGCTCATGGAATGACTCCACCCATTTCTGCAACTGGTTTGGCGTTACATGCAGCTCCTCCAGTAAAAGAGTCATGGTTCTGAACCTGGAAGATCAAAGATTGGCTGGCTCCATAACACCTTCTATGGGAAATCTTACGTACCTTACTGGAATCAACCTGAGAAAAAACAGCATCTACGGTGAAATTCCTCAAGAAGTGGGAAGACTACGGCAGCTGCAGCATCTCAACTTGAGTTTCAATTCCTTTGGTGGAAACCTTCCGACTAATCTAAGTCACTGTACACAACTTAGAGTGCTTGATGTTGCTTACAACAAACTTGTTGGGCAGATTCCAGAGCAGTTCAGTTCATTGTCAAAGTTGGTTTACCTTAATCTTGGTGTGAATAACCTTACAGGAACTATCCCAGCGTGGATAGGGAACTTTTCTTCTTTGAATAGTCTTTTCCTTCTCCTGAACAATCTACAAGGGAGCATACCTAGTGAGCTTGGCCGCCTATCAGGCTTGGGAATTTTTCAACTTTATGGGAATAATTTGTCCGGTACGATCCCTCCTCTAATTTATAATATATCTTCCATTTACTATTTCTCTGTTACTCAAAACCAACTACATGGAAGCCTTCCACCAGATGTTGGCCTTACTCTTCCTAACCTCGAAATATTTTTGGGCGCTATTAATAGTTTCACAGGACCAATCCCCGAGTCATTGTCAAATGCTTCTAGACTTAGTGTGCTCGACTTTTCTGCAAATGGTCTCACTGGGACGGTGCCTCAAAATCTAGCAAGTTTGCGTGGCTTGGTTAAACTTAATTTCGAACGAAATAGACTTGGAAATGGGAAACTTAGTGACCTGAGTTTTCTCGGTTTTTTAGCTAATTGTACTAGTTTGGAGGCCTTGGGTCTTGCTCTTAATCAATTTGGTGGAGAACTGCCCAGCTCTATAGCCAACCTTTCCTCCCAGCTGAATTTTCTTGTTATGGGTGGAAATATGATACATGGAAGCATCCCCATTGGGATTGGGAACCTTGTTAACTTGGTCCATCTGGGATTAGAAAGTAACTATTTGGGAGGTCCTCTCCCGGATGCTCTTGGGAAGCTCCAGCAATTACAGGTACTATCTTTGGAGTATAACAAATTTTCAGGACCTATCCCTTTCTCTTTAGGTAACTTAACTAAATTGATAAAGCTTTTTATGGATGAGAACAAATTGGAGGGAAGTATACCCCAAGTCTAGGAAACTGCCAAAATTTAATTCAACTACACCTTTATAGTAACAATCTCAATGGTAGCATACCAAAACAAGTTATTGGTCTCTCTTCTCTTTCGATTTCATTGGACATGTCTCATAATTCTTTGACAGGAACACTGCCATTTGAAGTCGGTTACTTAAAAAATCTTGGGGAGTTAGATGTCTCGAATAATCGATTATCAGGTGAAATCCCAATTTCCCTTGGTAGTTGTACTAGTTTGGTGAGTTTGCATTTGGAGGCTAATTCATTTGAAGGAGCAATTCCTCCATCTTTGAAGACACTAAAAGGTTTAGAAGAAATTGATATTTCTCGCAATAACTTGTCGGGGCAGATTCCTCAATTTCTCAGCAAGTTTTTGTCACTTGAGCATCTTAATCTTTCTAATAATGATCTCGAGGGAAAAGTGCCAAGTGAAGGGATTTTTTTGGACGTAAGTGCAATTTCAATCTTTGGAAATGACAAGCTATGTGGAGGCGTCCCAGAATTACTTTTATCAAAATGCTATAGAAAGAGTCCACGTTCATCCATGAAACGCCTTGCACTTAAAGTTGTAATTCCTGTCATGTTGGTACTTGTTCTATTGTGCTTTTTCCTCACATTTTATATGGTTAAAAAATGGAGAAAGAGACCTTTGGTTGCATCTTCCTTAAAGGATTGGCGATTAGCATGTATATCTTATGCAGAACTTCAAGCATCAACTAATGATTTCTCTCTGGACAATTTGATCGGTTTAGGTAGTTTTGGTTCTGTATACAAAGGATTTCTTTCTAGCAATGGAGCAATTGTTGCAGTTAAAGTTTTAAACCTTCGACTACAAGGAGCTTCCAAGAGTTTCATCAATGAATGCAATGCTTTGAGAAGTTTACGGCATCGTAATCTCCTTAAGATTATCACTGCTTGTTCAAGCATTGATCATAAAGGGAACGACTTTAAGAGTCTAATTTTTGAGTTCATGTCTAATGGAAGCCTAGACCAGTGGCTGCATCCTAAAGAGGATGAGCAACATCAGTACAAGAGATTGAGCTTTATTCAAAGACTAAACATAGCCATGGATGTTGCTTATGCATTGGAATATCTTCATCACCATTGCGAAACGCCGATTGTACACTGTGATGTAAAGCCAAGCAACGTCCTCCTCAATGAAGATATGGTAGCGCATGTTGGCGACTTTGGATTAGCGAAGTTCGTCTTCGAAGCATCACATAATCCCTTCAAAAATGAAACCTTGTCAGAGTCCTTGTCAATTGTGCTGAAAGGTTCCATTGGGTACATTCCTCCAGGTATGTTTCCAACCTACAATAACTCGGCTTAATTAAGTTTGACACATCAAACATGTATGAAAGGTTAACCCTAATTTTGATAAGACTAATTTTTAAGTCTGATATATATTTCAAGGAAAATTTCAATACACGAGGCCATGGGAAATAAGTGCTTCTTTTTCTTTCGTAAAAAAAATAAATAAATAAAAATAAAAATTGTTGAATAGTTGTAAATATGCGTTAGTGGATAAATTGTTTAAGTTTAGAAGAGTACTATTGTATCTTAGTGATCATATATTATTAAATTGCAGAGTATGGGATGGGTGGCTCAGTTTCCGTACTTGGAGATATTTACAGCTATGGCGTCCTCTTGCTAGAGATGTTCACTGGAAAAAGACCTACAGATAACATGTTCAAAGATGGCCTGAGCATTCACAAGTTCATTGCAATGGCTTTGCCAGAACATGTTATGGATATAGTGGACTCAACAATGCCCTTTGAAGAAGGTGAAGAAGATGCTGATGATGAGACAAATAACGATGACATAGAAGAAGGCGCAATAATCGAAGAAGTTGATCGTCATTTCAATGGCAGAAATAAAGTGAAGGATTGCTTGGTCTCAGTGTTGCAAATTGGACTATTGTGCTCTGCAACATCACCTCAAGAGCGTTTGCCCACGAATGATGTCATCAACAAATTGAGGGCAATTAGAGACGCATGCATATTGACGTTGTCCTGAATACATCACCGTCGTCAAAGCTGAATGCACGTCTGAAGTAGATCGAATTCCTAATTTACGTATGAAGTAGTAATAGAAATGTACGTGCATGTTAGGTGTGTCATTGTTATCATGGTACGATTTGAACCGATTGGTATCTATAAGAATTATTCAGTTTATCACAATTTCCTTGGGGATTGAAAGAAAACATAAGGCTAAAAGAAAATAAAGCGGAATTAAAGAAAAGAGAAAGAGATTTTACGTAGTTCGGTCTATGATCTACGTCTACAGGGTAAAGCCCAAAAAGTTACATTGTTGCTCTTATTTCTTAATTAATTTACAATACAAATGATCCCTATTTATAAGGATATAGAGAAAATACAAAATGGTATATAGAGAGAATATAATCAAATCAGAATTGAACGTATTCAAATTTGATTTTATTATAATCAATTACAATTAATGAAGATTAAATCAAACCCTCCAATACATAGAAAGTACCGTAATATACGGTATCAATATATTCTCTAACAGGGATGAGACGTCTCTCATAGCTCATAGTTTTGTGAGACTCCGTCGATTCGTAGTTGTGTTGTGTTTTCTTGCCTCGTGTTTTGTTTTCTGTCAATGCTGCATGATTGCATATTTGCATCAAACTAGTAATTGTCACATGTTAGTGAAATTTTTGCACATGTTGTTGAACGTATATGCATCCGAGCATAAAATTGTTGAAAAGTTTTAACCTATTTAACAAATTTAGGCACCCTAAAACCATTTTAAATTTTGGTCACTGAGGAGGTAATTAATATTGTTATGTTTAGTGCATTATTTAAAAATTTCGTCTTTAGTACTGATGCAATGATGCTCATTATTGTCATTGGAATATTTTGTTGTCAGGTTTTCTCCCTATTGTTTTTTTTTTTAAAAAAAAAAAAATCAGTCTTGCAATTCTTTTATTAATGTGAGAAATCAAGCATACAACGTTCAACAGTTACAATGTCAATAATATAATGAAAAGAATTGTTCGCCCACCCAAAAAAAAAAAAAAACACTGCCGCCTTGAAAGTTCTCTATTGTCTTAATCTAAATAAGAATAGCCTATGAAAGGGGGAATTAAGTTGCATTATGTATGCAGAAGAATTTAATAATAAAAATGAGGTTTGTGTTTTCTCCTGTTCAAAGCAGAGACTGGATGTTTGTCATGGTCACTCAATATCAAAAGCTTCATCCGTGACGACCCGTTTTTTTTTTTTTTATGTTTTATACAAAACGTAAACGAGTCATTGCAGTGGCACGACTACGTGTCGCTCAGCCAATATATGGCACATGCCCCATAACATGCACCTGATAATCAGAGTATAATATATATCTATCTATGCAGGGGAAAACATAAATCTGAATAGCGAAAATTACAACTTATACATCTATCACAACTTAATTACAACATTGAGTCATTTAACGTCTATCTGTTTGAGTCTTTATTAACACAATCATTACATAACAATAATGGCTTAACAAAGAATAAGTGACACAAACGTCAC
Source organism: Alnus glutinosa (assembly GCF_958979055.1). Taxonomy (NCBI): domain Eukaryota; kingdom Viridiplantae; phylum Streptophyta; class Magnoliopsida; order Fagales; family Betulaceae; genus Alnus; species Alnus glutinosa. The sequence goes on from NC_084892.1 coordinate 27,490,701, forward strand.
AAGTCATACCTAACCTATAAAATAGTGGACAACCCGTGGTCCGACAATTACAACTGTCGCGGCGAGCTTCAGTCATAATATCCCAAGTACACTGCTACCAACCCATCAACTATACCCAAGTACCTGCAGCCAAAGAAACACCATCTACACGGTTGTGGTGGTATCCACATCCGAATAGGTGAAAGAATGAGTTCACCGCCTTAGTATACCTCATACTAAGACCTCATACTAAGACCTCAGTGGTATAAGACTAACTGAGTTTTCACAAAGAACCAACCTTTATATTATTTTAGTCGTGCGAGCACTATATTAGCCACAAATTACCAACAGCTAATGCAGCAAACACCGACTATTCTGAAAACATTTAAAACATATTATATAGCTGTGAACATATGTAGAAGTTCCAATCTACCGCTTGGAAGATTCTACATATAGACCCTTCTATAATCATACTTTTCATCGGTCGCTCAGACATATGTGCACACGATCACTCCATCACAGATATCACGTATACACATAGGTCTTAAGCAAAGAACATGGCATCTTACTCTTCCATACTAGGACAACATCCGTCAACAAAACACTCGCAACACCATCTCTAATAGTATTTCAGCTTCGTGCCTTGACGCCAGTAGATCATGAGAGCACTAGAGTTAAACTCAATCATGCTAACATATCTTTCCTGAAGAACAAGAACAGTCAACCTTTCTACTCATAGACATGCCATTACTCGCACCCGGGCAATCATGTATTCATGTACTTTCAAGTTCAATGTATGACCTTAACACATGACCATCCGATAGAAATATACATAAGCTCTTTTTCATGAAGACTCTTATGCCGTCTAGTAAAACTACTCATAACATAAAAACATCTCTCACAAAACAATGCTATATATGCTATGCATGCCTCAATGTGTTGCTGATACTGCCTCAATGTGCTGATACTGTTACTCTGCTGATACGGTTACTCTGATATGTATGCTCTATTCTACATGCTCAATGTTCCGTGCTTGACCAGTATATATTTCACTACTGTGTCACGCTGAAATCATGCAGTTGTTAAATCACGTCCTTTTAAAACTAAACAAATCCAGCATTTAATCCAACACTTTGAAATCATTCAAAACTTAGTTTCTTTATAAAATTTACGCAGTTTCAACATGACATGTTCTCAAACAATTTGCATAATTTAAATCTCAACCGCAAAACATACTCAAACACTTTAAATCAATTAACACATTTCACTCATGCATCAATTCTTAAACATCATTGATAATATTTGAACATAATCGAAACTAAACAAATCATCTCAAAACATACATTTCATCATATGGTTGGTTCAGTTTCATAAACAACATATATATTCTTATCAATCCAATACATATAAAAATATATATTTTCTCAGTGAGTGAAATACCCACCTTAGCTGCATTGGACTCCAACTCGAACTCTACATTGGAGAACCCATTGAAGTCTCCAATTATAACACGATCCTGCAAACATTGGTAGCATTAGACTATGCTATTGAACCTAAACTCTATGACACAGAAACTACCCGCTTGCTCACACGTCACGTCACTCGCTTCTAAAGCTAGCTAAACACCTTAGGCTATTATTAGATTAGTCGTTCGTTACATGTTTGCGTCTTATCTTATTTATTAACTAGAAGACACATCTATTATTTTATTAGCTTATTTGTTTTTGTGGTGTCACATTATTACTCCTAATCCTTTTTATAGCTTGTCATTTATCATTGTTAACCCATTAATGACTAGTTACTATTTTACTAAGTTAACAATATATATTTAACATGTATGCATGCATGTGTATATATGCACCTATATACATATACATATATAACTCTTAAACCTAATCGATGACACACTTAAATACTTTGGGTACCGGAATAGGTGAGTTAGCTACTAAATAGTCACATAATGGATCCATAGTATATTTATGTGTTTCTATAGGCTTACTAGCTAATATTTACAAACATAGGGTTATTTGGGTAATCTATAACTCATTGACATTCTTATTAGAATTGGTGTCCCCTTTTATATTATCCTTAGGCTTTAGACTTACAATTACTAATATACTTAGTATTTAATCTTTATTAACTATTAACCATCTAGGTAGTTTAAACTATAGGACCTTAATCTTATATAACTTATTAATCTAAAAACTCTTATCGAACTAACTTATAATCGCATTTTATAATATCCATTCTTTTATTAACACACCCAATTAAAACCCTCTCAATTAAAACTACCTATTATCAACCACAACAAGGAATCACTAAATATATCTTATAAAAATAAAACCTCATATACCATTGAACTCAATTTATTTACATAATAGCAATGGCATATTTTTCCTCCTAAAACCTCCACATAACTAACCAACATCCTCAAATTACTAACCCAAAACCAGATTTAGGTTTCACTTAAACACCCTTCAAAATCGCTCCAAAATAGCTCCTAAGATGCCACCGAAAATCAACCCACCAATCCAACTCCCAATTTCACACGGCCCTTCACAAGTATCAACTATCAAAAATTAACCCATAACATCCATAGCCAACATAACCCAAAATCATCAAGAATCACATACATACACCCACATATAGCTTCAATCAACCAACATCAATCTAAAACACTGCTCAAAACACTACACGGCCAGCACACATTACACATAAAAATCCCATACTCCATCTCAACACACACATCACACGCTGGCCGATCAAGAATACCAAAACTCCAAAATCACACACACTCCCATAGCCACTGCCGACACACAACTAGCCCCAATACACAGCCAATACTCAGAGATCCCAACATCACAATAACACAAAAATCACGGCTCAGCCGATCCAACCACAAACAGAAACTATAAAAATCAAATTAACTGTAAAGCCCCAAAATTATCAAACCCTAACTCAAAAATAATCAAATCAATCCCCAAATAAATCATCATAGGTTATAAGAAATTACCCCAAGGATTTTCATAGCAAATCCACCGAAAAACGCCACTGATTCTGCCGGAAAAGTCGCCGGAAATCACTTTGAAGAACCGGGTCTTCTTCTCAGGTCTGGCGGGTTGCAGGTCACACGGGTCACGGTCACGGGTTCTCGGATTTTCTGGGCTCACAGGTCGCGGGTTCAAGCTCTTGGATTCCGCCGGAGCTCCTCCATCGCCGGATTTCAGTCCCAGTCACCGATCATGGAGAATTGGGTCCTCACGGGTCGTGGGTCACGGGTTCTACGGGTTTCGGGTTCTCTCTCTCTCTCTCTCTCGGGTCATCTCTGGTTCACGGGCTCACCGGAGATCGCGTCGCCGGCGCCCTCTGGTCTCGTCGGCGCCACCCATCGGAGGATCGGGCTCCGATCACTCCTCTCCCGATCACTCCCCCAATCTCTCGACTCCCTCTCTTGGTCTCATATCTCTGTCTCTCAACTCCCTCAAACTCTCCATCTCACTCTCCCATTCGGTGAAGAGAAGAAGAAAGGAGAAGAAATGAAGAACGAGGAAGAAGAAAGAATAATAAGAAAAGAAGCAGTCATGGACTGCTGTCCACCGAGGAGAAAAAGAAAAGAAAGAAAAGAAGAGGAAAAGTAAAATGTATAAGGGATGTGGCAGGTTGTGAATGGCTGGGAGGGATTTCTTTTTATTTAAAGCCCCCTACTTATATAAATTACCATAGAACCTCATTTTATTAAAACTCTATCATTTAACAATTAACATTTGGCCCTACATAATTTTAAACCACACATTTGTTAATGTAATTAATTATTCACTCAACTAGGACCCACTATGATAACTATAATTATATCCCTATTATTTTATTTTAGGCATTTTATTTTGGTAATATAAATATCAGCACCTAAAATATAATCATTAGTCTCACCATTTAATAAATACAATTTATTAAACGCTAAATTCCTATTAATTTTTCTTGGTCTTCACATCATCCATACGAGCATGGCAAAATTTGTCAAAACAATTTAAAACCCAAATACCCACTCAAACCTAAACTTTATAAATACTAAACTCAGTTTTATTTCATCCATATGAGCATAGCAAGAAACAAATTTGTTGATGAGCAGAAATAAGTGGATGCTCTCAAACTTGTCAACAAAATTCACAAAGAAGATTATATGCATAGACCACGTATGGTAGCATTTTAACGTTATTTTAGCTTGGTTTGGTTTTGTTGTTGGAGAACCCACCCCTTTTTCATTCATAGGATCATTCACTTTTTATTCCTTGAATCATATATAAGTGTGAAAGATCTTCTCTTATAACTATTTTTCTTATTCAATTAAAAAAAAAAAAATTAAGTAGATTTCGCCTTCAGCAACCTTGTTCAAGACCACTTGTCATGTTTGGGCTTATAAAGACAGTGCAACAGAACCATGAGTTGGCGACATTCAAGCTGATTATGGAAACAATCAATAGTTTTGAATGTTTTGTGATTAAGTTGCTTATTAATGTTTTTGTTTCGAAAAGAGAAAACGAAAAAGAAGAAGAAAAAAAAATTAACAAACAAAGTTAAACTTGAAGGTCGATAAATTAAGAGTTATCAAAGTCATTCAAGCCAAGAATCAACAAGTGGAATTGGAAATTTGCTCAATTCTATAAGACATTTTGATACGTGCTCAAATTTCAAGTGCGTAAGAGGAATTATTTGGTGTAGGTTCTTCAGAGGGACCTTGGCCATACAATAAGAAACTTATTGATAAAAATTCTCCAAAATGCTTTATTAGTTTGCATCGAGTCTATAAATAGATTTGCAAATATAAAGAGATAATTTTATTCCTACTAACAAACCATATCGAGATAAAATAATCACCATACTCAGAAGATAATTATGCATACTTGAATTATTTTTTATAATCTTATTATCTATCTCTAATTGAATCATTAATCATAATCCTAATTTTATGACCAAGTTAAGCACAAAACAATTTCATAGAGTCCTATCCCAATTCAGTCGTTTATATATCGTCGAATGGGCCTTACAAAATACATAGATTGACAAAAAAAAATTCAATTTTTCAATGTCTGGGCAAAGGTGGAGCTATAACATCTGGTGGAACACCTACTACTCTTCATAGGTTTATCCAAAACCTATATTTATTATTGTCGGTGGACAAAAAAGGTTTTGCTCTTCATTCAGTGAACGATGAGTGGGTAAATTGATCGGTGTGATTAGGAACCCTTGTTTGTTTTGAATATTATTTTGAATAATATTTTATTTTTAAAAAAAATAAATTATATTTTTTTTAATTTTTTAATTTTTTTTTTAAATTTTATTTTACAAAGTTAATTTTCGTAATTCACATATTAAATTCAAATAATATTCAAATTTAACACCTAAACGAACCAAATATTCGCACTCTCACGCAAAATCGCATTGCTTGGCACCAGTGTAAGCTGGTGTCCATCCCCGTTAAGTGCACCAGAAAATGGTGTACTTTTCCTTCTTCATCATAAGCTTTAAGCACCAGAAACCATATATATATATACCGTAATTTTTTTATTTTTTTATTTAAAAAAAAAAAATTATTTCTTCACATTCTTGCTACATTTTCACTGAGTTGATGACATAATTTTTTTTTTTAAATAATAAAAAAAAAAATAGTAAAGCGGACTAGATAATCTTGTCTCTCAAATATTTCGGTAATTAATCACAGTCTATAATCTTTGGATATATACTGAAATCGTATAAAAAAAAAAATGAGTGCACTGTAATAAGTTGATGTAATTTGATTTACAATTAATGTTCCGCTTGTTTCGACGTAAAATAGTTTCAGTCGTAAAAAAATTTCGACAAAATTATTTTCAAAAAAACATTTTTCTCGAAAATATTTTTTGGCGTTTGGTTCGCATGAAAAAATTACGAAAGGAGAAAATGCAACTGTCGCCGGAATCCGGCAACGTCCAGTCGCCGTTGCTGGATTCCAGCGAGCACGTTTGGCTGGATTCCGGCCAGACTCCTCCGGATCAATGACCGGATCCATCCAAATCCGGCCGGAATATGGTCCGTCGGCATCCGGCGACGGTGGCCGGATGTCGCCGAATTCCGGCGCCGGCAGTATTCATGTGGCTGGATGTAGCCAAATTCCGGTGCCACCTGGATTCCGACAACCGACCATTGTCGGATTCCGGCAATTGAATATCAAATGTGTGTGCAAGGACGAAGAATTTAATTTCGGAAAACGTAAAACCGTAAATCGTTTTCAAAAAAATTAAAGAAGGTTGTACGGTCAAACAGAAAATGATCTTCGTTGACCATTATTTTCGCTCCTACCAAACACCGTAAAATGTCGAAATTATTTTTTAAAAATTATTTTATACCGAAACAAATGGAATATAAGCTTTGAAATTCCTGCAGGAAATGTTTTCAACCCCAACTCCAACCCCACAAATAAAAAAAGAAAAGAAAAGAAAAGAAAAAGAGAAACACGTGGCTTTCACATTTCTCCATGTGGGTCAAGCAGCAGCTCCTGGAAAACGCAGAGATCGTACCTGTACGTGTACATAGAAAGGGCATTCAAAATGAAAATGAGAAGTTCTGACTAAATATTGATGGTAATGTTGATTATCTTTTATTAATTATTATATATGGAGATGGTTGAAGCTTAGCATGATCCAGCTGTTCCCAAACTCTTAGGTTGAAAAATCCTTATCAAAACCAAAAATGGCATGCGCAGGCTGATTGGAAATGCTACTGATCGAGTTGGTGCCCGCAAAAAGAAAGAAGAAAGGAAATTGACCTGTGAACGAAGGGAAACTTTTCTTCTTTGTATATTCTAGTCCTTGAACAGAACAATCTACAAGGGAGCACTACGAAAAAAAAAAAAAAGTTAATTCTGGACGGTTTAAATGCAAAAAAATCATCTGGAATCAATTCTAGACGATTTTTTCTAGACGATTTTAAACTGTCTAGAATATGATGTCGCTAAATAAATTTATGGACGGTTTGAACAAAACCTTCTGCAATTACAGACGGTTTTGCTCAAACCGTCCAAAACAGGTTCTGGACGGTTTGGGCAAAACCGTCCAGAATTTATTATTATTTTTTAATTATAATAATTATAATTTTTTTAATATAAATTTTTTGTTTTTTTGGTCCACCGAAAATTAGCTTCCGTCACCACTGAAATTAGCTCCGATCACCACTGAAATTAGCTTCGGTCACCACCGAAAATCAGCTCCGGTTACCACCATCCACAATCCAGCCTTTCAGCTGCACCAAACCCCCCACCGAAACCCAGAAACACCGAAACCCACCCCAATTACCAACCCATCAGCTCCAACCCCAAACGACCCAGAGCCGGTTTCGGCCGGATCCGGCTAGAAATCCCGACTTCCTCGCCAGATACCCTGGAAATCCACACACTTTTAAACACAACCCAGAATCACCGAAACCCACCCCAATTACCAACCCGTTAGCTCCAACCCCGAACGACCCAGAGCCGGTTTCGGCCGAAAATCCCGACGTCCTCGCCAGATCTGCCGGAAACCCACGCACACCTGCGTGGGTTTCACAGATTCGGCCCTCCATCTCCAGCACTCTCTCCCGCCGTTCCGTTCCAATCGTCCCGATCCCGTGGTTCCGTCCAGATCCCGTCGCTCGACTTCAATCGCCAACCAGATTGAGAAGAAGAAGATCAACGAGACTTGCACGCCCTGCCTCTTGGGAATCCTTGGCCAAGTCTGTGAATAAAGTAATGTGGATTGTGGGGTGGTGTTATATGAGTCGTTGATAATTTTGAAAGAAACGGCTGAGATGCGGGGTGTTATTTTGTGGTGCGGATCGATGACATGGAATTAATAGGGATGAGTTTTAGTTATTAAAATTGCAGACAGTTTCATTTAAACCGTCTGTAAATTTTGCAGACGGTTTTATTGAAACCGTCTGAAAAATAATTTTCAAACGGTTTTATTTAAAACTGTTTGGAAATTTACAGACGGTTTCAAGAAACCGTCTGGAAATTTATTTTTTTCAGACGGTTCATCTAAACCGTCTGTAAATTTACAGACGGTTTTTTTAAAACCGTCATAATTTATTTTTTTAAGGACGGTTTTCAAAAAACCGTCTATAAAAATTTAATTTTAGACGGTTTTTAAAACCGTCTAGAAAAAAACCGTCCAGAATTTGTGTTTTTTTTTTTTTTTTTTGTAGTGGAGCATACCTAGTGAGCTTGGCCGTCTATCAAGCTTTGGATTTTTTGGACTTTATGGGAATAACTCATCTGGTACAATCCCTCCTCTGATTTATAATATATATATCTTCCATTGACGGTTTCATTGTTGCTCAAAACCAACTACATGGAAGCCTTCCACCAGATGTTGGCACTACTCTTCCTAACCTTGAAATATTTGCCGGCGGTGCTAATAGTTTCACAGGACCTATTACCCTGTCATTGTCAAATGCTTCTAGACTTCGGTTGCTTGGCTTTCCTGAAAATGGTCTCACTGGGACGGTGCCTCGAAATCTAGCAAGTTTGCGTGGCTTGGTTAGACTTGGCAATAGACTTGGAAATGGGAAAGTTGGTGACCTAAATTTTCTCGGTTTTTTGGCTAACTGTACTAGTTTGAAGGTGTTGGGCCTTGGTAGGAATCAATTTGGTGGAGTACTGCCCAGCTCCATAGCCAACCTTTCCTCCCAGCTGAGTTGCCTTTATATGGGTTTGAATATGATACATGAAGGCATCCCCATTGGCATTGGGAACTCTTTTAACTTGATTGTTCTGGCATTACAAGGTAACCATTTAGGTGGCCCTCTCCCAGATGCTCTTGGGAAGCTCCATCAGTTACAGGAACTATATTTGAACAGTAACAAATTTTCAGGGCCGATACCTTCCTCCTTAGGTAACCTAACTAAATTGGCAGACCTCTTTATGGAGGGAAACAGATTGGAGGGAAGTATACCACCAAGCCTAGGAAACTGCCAAAATTTGATTTATCTAAACCTTTCTAGTAACAATCTCAATGGTAGCATACCAAAAGAGGTTATTGGTCTATCTTCCCTTTCAATTTCTTTGGTCATGTCTCATAATTCTTTGACAGGTACACTGCCATTTGAAGATGGTTCCTTAAAAAATCTTGGAGAGTTAGATCTATCCAAGAATAGATTATCTGGAGAAATTCCTACTTCCTTTGGTAGTTGTATTAGTTAGGAATGTCTGTATTTGGAGGGTAATTCATTTGAATGAGTAATTCCTCCATCTTTGGAGACACCAAGAGATTTAGAAGAAATTGATCTTTCATGCAATAACTTTTCAAGACAGATTCCTGAATTTCTTAGCACGTTTAAGATACTTAAGCGTCTCAATCTTTCTCATAATGATCTCGGTGGAAAAGTGCCAAGTGAAGGGATTTTTTCAAATGTATGTCCAATTTCAATCTTTGAAAATGACAACCTATGTGGTGGTGTCCCAAAATTACTTTTACCAAAATGCTATATAAAGAGTCCGCGTTCATCTATGAAAGACCTTGCACTCAAAGTAGTAATTCATGTCATATAATTGGTACTTGTTCTATTGTGTTTCTGCCTCACATGTTTTATGGTTAAAAAATGGAGAAAGAGACATTTGGCTGCATCTTCCTTAAAGTATTTGGTGATTGACTTGTATATCTTATGCAGAACTCTAAGCATCAACTAATGGTTTCCTATGGACAATTTGATCGATTTAGGTAGTTTTGGTTCTGAATACAAAGGAGTTCTTTCTAGGGTTGGCAATTCGGGTTCACGAGTCGGGTTCGGGTCAACCCGACTGACCCGATTATATAAACGTGTCAACCCGAACCCGACCCGATTATTAATCGGGTTGTGACACGTGACCCGAACACGACCCGATTAATAATCGAGTAACCCGAACACGACCCGACAAACCCGACTAAAAAACGTGTCACCCGTTTACCCGACACGACACGACCTGACACGGCATCAATTTCACTGTTTTCACATGTTTCAACCTTCAATTTTTTTTTTTTTACCTTCAAATTTTTTTAATCGGGTTATAATCGTATTGGCGGGTAATCGTGTTATCGGGTCAACCCGTGCAATCGGGTCATAATCGGGTCAACCCGATTATGACCCGAACCCGATTATAACAAACTCAAACCCGGTTTTTTCGTGTCGTGTTCGTGTCGGGTTCGCGGGTCGTGTCAAAAATTGTCAACCCTAGTTCTTTCTAGTAATAGAGCAATTGTTGCAGTTAAAGTGTTTAACCTTCATCAATGAGGAGCTCCCAAGAGTTTTATTGATGAATGCAATGCTTTAAGAAGTTTACGACATCATAATCTTCTTAAGGTTATCACTGGTTGCTCAAGCATTGATCATCAAGGGAACGACTTTAAGAGTATAGTTTTTGAGTTCATGTCTAATGGAAGTCTAGACCAATGGCTGCATCCAATAGAGGATGAGCAACATCAATGCAAGAGATTGAGCTTTCTTCAGAGACTGAACATAGCCTTAGATGTTGCTTATGCACCGGAATATCTTTTCATCTTCATTACCAAATGTCAATTATTCACTGTGATGTAAAGCCAAGCAATGTCCTCCTCAATGAAGATATGGTAGCCCATGTTGGCAACTTTGGATTAGCGAAGTTTGTCCTCGAAGCATCACATGATCCCTCCCAAAATCAAAGTATGTCAGACCTGTCAGTTGCAATGAAGGGTTCCATCTGGTACATTGCTTCAGGTATGTTTTCAATCAATAACTCGGTTCAAGCCAAACATGAAACGAGAGGTACTTAAACCCAATTTTAGAAGGGCCAAGTCCATATAAATATACATACTTTAAATTCAAAACTTTAGGACTATAGTATCTTAATGATCGTGTATGGGATGGGTGGCCAAATTTCCGTACTTGGAGATATTTACAGCTATGGGGTACTCTTGCCGGAGATGTTCGCTGTAAAAAGACCTACCAATGACATGTTCAAAGATGGTTTGAGCATTCAAAAATTCACTGCAATAGCTTTGCCAAAACGTGTCATGGATATAGTGGACTCGTCAATGCCCTTTGAAGAAGATGTTGATGATGATGAGACAAATAACGAACAAGTTGATCCTCATTTCAATGCCGGAAGTAGAGCGGAGGATTGCTTGGTCTCAGTGTTGCAGATTGGACTGTTGTGCTCTGCAACATCACCTCATGAGCGGTTGCCTGCAAATGATGTCGTCAACAAACTGAAGGCAATTAGAGATGCACTTTTCTGGAGTCCAGCATATATACATTACCAACTGACGTCTCAAGTTGAATTCTATTTTTCTTATCGAATAAGTGGTAGGAATTTTCAGTTTATCACAATTTCCTTGGGGCTGAGACGTCTCTGATAGCTTAGTGAGAGTACATAGTTGTGTGTTGTGTTTTCCAGCAGCAGTGCTGCATCAAAGTGGTGTAAGAGCCAAGAGGCAAAGGCTCCTATTTGTGATTTCATTTCTAGATGAGTTGGCCTATAATTTGCGCTATCCGCGAGTTTTTCATTATAATTTAGTCTTAAAAATATTTTGGTCAAAGCATTTTAGAAAAGATAGCAAAAACTTAAAAAAAATAATAATAATAATAATAATAATAATGAAAAAAAAAAAAACCAAAAAATGCTAGTTGTCACATAAATAGCCATCCTAAAACCATATTATATATTTAATTTTTGTTCCTTTTTAACCACTTTTTATTAACCATTGTTAATGAAATTTTTGAACACGTATTGAACATCTATGCACCCAAGTATAAAAATGATGGAAAGCTTTGGCCTACTTAACAATTTTAACTACCTTAAAACCATTTCAAATGTTAATTACTTTTGGTTATTTGGACTTTGGGAGGTAATATTAATAGTTTTAGTGTATTATTTAACCAGTTTTTCGTAAGATCAGCTTGTATTTGAAATAAAATTAAACGAACTGTACTTGAAAATTAAATACTCAATTCAACTCAATTCGATTAGAATCTTAACTACACGCTCTTATGAGAGAACACCCTTAAACCTATTGACAAGATCCTAGGCCGGCCAGGCTCGAGCTGCGCGCTTTAGGGCCTGGGAACAAGTGCATCAGTGGCCCTGCTTGGGCTTGAATACCAGGACTGCTTGAGACACGGAAAAGACATGATAATAAAGGCTTCTCTCATATGTGACACGTGATAGCGTCTACTTTTACATCGAACGGTGCGGATTAATCTCCCTGACCACCGACTGCGATTCTTGATTGGTTCACGTGTTATCCTATTTTATCTTATTTTTATTTCATTTTTTGAATTTATCTCTCGGAAAGCTAACAGCAGTTAGCTGAGATTCTCACGTAAAAGTGGGGCAGATTCAACCCGGGGTGATACGTGTCAACACGCCACGTGGATCGGATCCGCTCATTAATATCGCTATTAGGCCCCACCATTTATATAAGTATATAACCCGCACCTCACAGCAATAGAATAACAGCCACCAGAACCAGAATACATCGACTCACCAGAAACAAACAAAACCCTACCGAGTCACAGTGAGTGAGCGAGCGAATGATGAACACCCTACCGAGTTCGTCCTCTAAGATCGCCGTCGACAAGTTCCTTGTTTCACCTTTTCTTAATAGACCCGAACCTCGTGTTTTACGGTCGCAGAAAGTTTCTGATTTCGGGTTCTTGCATTTGATAACTGTGCAGCACAAGGCCATACACCCGGTGGTTGCTTGTCTCTCATCGGAAACCCAGGTCTTTTCTGTCTCTAGAATCTCGTTGTTGTTTTTGGGTTCTCGTTGTTTTTGGTTTTTGCGCTTTTGTTTGTATGGGACTTTTTGTTGTTGCTGCTGCTGTTGCAGCTGCTGAGATGTTTATCTGTTTTTTATGAGCAACTTGTCAAGTTCTGTGTTTAAGATGTGTATATATATATTTAGACACACACCCATACACCCTTCCTTTGCTTTCTTTTGATATATAAGTTTATAACCGGGTAGATTGAATCCTATATTGACAAATTTGTTTCACATTCTCTGTGCAGGGAGCGTTGGAAACTGAAGAAACTGGTAAGTTGTAGTTGGTCTTTTCCCAAATTGAAGAATCATGTAACTTCCCATTGGTCTTTAGGATTTTCCCCCAAGCTTTGAGTCTCAATACCCGGTCTCTGTTGCGCAGATCCATCGAAGAGTGTTCATGTCAAATTCCAGTTACAGAAAGAATGCATGTTTGGTGAGCAATTTCTCATGGTGGGGGATGATATGATGTTCGGCTTATGGGACCCTTCAAGTGCAATACCATTGAATTGGTCAGAGGGGCACGTATGGACTGTGGAGCAGGTGAGTAAAAAAAAAAAGATCAATGTGCAAGATTTTTTTTTTTTTTTTTTTGAAACAAATTGATCTAGTACCTTGTCATTGTTGTCAATTAGGATATACCTATTGGAAAATCAATCCATTTCAAATTCATACTAAAAGGAAGTACTGGAAAAATCTTTTGGCAACCCGGCCCAGATCGAATTTTTCAGACATGGGAAACTAGGAATACAATCACTGTTTGTGAAGATTGGGACAATGCTGAACTTCAGAAAATAATAGAGGAAGAACAATTTGCTGATCAGAATGAACAACTAACGGTTAACGCTGAAATGTTGATTGTTGCTGAGAACTTGACTCAACCAAACGAGGAATTGGTATCAGTCATTGCTGACTGCAATACATTTCCTGCAGAAATATCAATTGTGGAACCACACAAGAAACAAATTGTTGCTGATAACATTGCTCCTTCACCAGAGAATTCTCCTGCAGAAATATCAATTGGGGAACCACACAAGGAACAAATTGTTGCTGATAACATTGCTCCTTCACCAGAGAATCCCAAAGCTATTGTTGCAGATAATATAAGTTACTTAAAGGAGGACCCCAACGTGAATGCTAGTAGCAAAGTGTTTAGTGAAATGATAATTACTGATCCAATCGAGGAATTCACGGCTATCCCATACAAGGATTCAGTAATAGTAGAGAACATTCTTGGAAGTAATGGCAGACCTCCGACAGTCAAAAACCTGAGAAGCACAGACATTGAGGAAAACCCGATTAACGATCCGGTACTGGTTTCTGGCTTGACTCCATTGTCAAGAGTGCCAGCTGAAGAAGCAAGCCAAGATGAAAGTGAGAAAAGAATTACAGAAGCCTCTGCTGCAACCCATGAAGCTAAGAATCACAACATGCAGGAAGGAAACCAAGATGAAAGTGAGCAAAGAATTGCAGTTGATGCCCCATTGGGAGCCTCTAAAGCTAAGGATCACATAGTGCCAGAGGTAACTGCTTGAAGAGTGTAATGTTCTTTTTTCTTCTCTTCTACTACATTTACGTAAGCCTGAAATAACACTCCATTCCATTCCAATAAACCACAACTTTTCAGGGCTAAGAGATACATATTTCTGAACTTGTATGTTCTTGAAATCTTGTTTTCCTTAAAGAGGAACTTCGCAAGACAATAAATGGAAAGGCAGCCTTTTTTATGTTGTCAATTTTGAACAATTGGCTTCAACTGCATCTCCATTTATCATGAATTCAAGCAGAAGGGTCCATTGACAAGGCTAATGGTTTACAGTAGGAGAATTTAAGCTACTTATAGGACCCAAGTTTTCATGGTTGCAAATGAAAATAGTTCTATGATGTGAAATCGAAATTTACCATTAATATCATTGTTCATTATGCCACTAAGTGTTCCTCGTTCATCCCACAAATTCAAAAGTTCTTACACAATGTGCACTCTACTTCAGTTACACGGAAATGAGTTTGATTACTGAATGGACAAGGATTTAATGTTGAGTGGTCATAATTTAATATTGTTGCATTGAACGGTGTAAATGATGCTATATTATGTATAAAAATTAGATGGCTTGCCAGAATGTTTATTACGTGGCATCATCTATGTTCAATATTAAATCATCACCATAAAATGGCGCCTCTCCATTTGAAATAGAGAGGATCCTATTCCTTCCTACTGAACAATCCGGTGAAATAGATTGGATGTGAGAGCTTTTCCAATTTATTGCATTTTTGTTTTCTAAAGAAATATGTAATTCTCCCAAGAAGGAATTTAATAAGCTGTTCTATTGTGTATACTATTCTTGTCATCTTTTATCCATTCTTTTTCCATGTACTGAAACCTAATCAAATTCAGTTGGAGGAGAAGCAAGAACAGGGTGGTGACCACCCACCTCAAGTAGCACCAAGAGAAATTAACAATGATGAGGAAGAACAGCTTGCTAATGGATTTAAACAAAAGCGTCATGTACCAAAAAGAGAAGAGCAGCCTCAATCAGAGCCAATCGACAATAAGATCTTGCAAAGTGACATTCAATGGGGCCGCAAAACGCTACAGAAGCTTCTAACTAGTTTAGGATTGCTTTAGCATCAACTTTTAATGTGCTGGCATTCAGTTTGGTTTGTTGTCATTGTTGTGTGTACAGATCAAGTTTGTTGCCTCAGCCTGATATTTGTTGTATTCTATGGTGTGAAGAGTGCTCAGGTTGTGAATTTCCCTTACGATTCTGTAAATTTTTTTGGAAGATACTAATAATGGTGATTGTAATTATGCTATGCAGTGAAAAAGCAGGTAAAATTTTGACTAAATCAGTTGCCTGAGAATGAATGTTGAGTTGGAAATCGTTGCAACTGGAATGTAATGATAGGTTATGTGGAGACTGATCTCTATGCGGAGCCTGTGAGAGGTCTATGGGAGTCTCCGACCCAAAATTTTATAGAGTTAAAGTTTCGATATTGACCTTTGGTTCTATAGCCCTAGTAATAGTTGAACAAGACGTTATACAGATATTCATAGTGTTGTAAACTCCTATGCATAGCGAAAAACCGCAGCAACTCTATGTACATAACCCTAGTAAGAGTGAACCATGTGAATTTGGTGTTCATGTGTGTTTGTTTTGCTTATTGCTTCTGTTTCGTTTCCTAGCAATGTAGTCTCACCATCTAATTTATGGCATCCCTTTCTTCTCAGAACCTTTACCGTTCATCTTTGAATTATACCTGAAGGCTCGGCTGAAGGATAGAGTTATCCTAAAAGCAGTCCATATTTTTACAGTAGCATCACCTTGCTATAGAAGTTTCTTAGAACAAAGTGATCGGTGCACGTTCCCCCAGAGAGACATGTGGGAAACATATAGCCTGGAGACCAAGTACCCACTGAGAAGGACCATTCTCAATTACCAAGGATATCATCTAAAAAAATTATCGTGATTAGTGTATTTATTCAATGTGAGGACCATAGAGCTCGGCGTACGCAATGGGGTGCTCACTTTCTGCCTCGAGTAGTGATGGGGGGAGGCCATTGACCGGCTCCCTCTCCCCTTTACATTAAAAAATTTACTTTCAATCCACTTTTTGTTTTTTATATTATTTTATTCCTTCTTTTGGATTAAAAGAGGATTTTTTAATGTAAAGGGGTGGGAGGGAGCCGGTCAATTGCCTCCCTCCAATCACTACCCGCCTCGGGTAACCTCCATGTGCTCAATGCCAAAGACTAATTAAGAAGCTCAATCCTCAAGGCTCAAAGGCATATTGGGAAGCAAATTTAAAAAGTATAAAATAAAAAATATATATTATCTTTTATATATCTAATCATTTCGTACTGTCTTCCTTTCAGTAATTTTTTTTTTTTCATACCATCATCTGCCACTTCTTTTTTTTTTTTTCTCAATAACATTACTAAAAATAAAAATCTAAAACATGTTCAATTCATTTTTAAAACATGTTCAAGATCCGTGTTAGTTAGCAGTCCATTCGGATCGCAATATCGTAAATACTCTCTGAAATAGTAGCTTCGTCAAACTCTCGATTTTCCACTCTTCTTAATTAATTAATTTTTTGCTATTTTCCCTCTATTCAGTTTTGGGATTAAGCTTTTAAAGAAATGGTTAAAAATGTGTATTATCGTGCAATACACTTGCATTTAACATATACCTATAGGATAAATGTTAAAATGGTTAACTTTTTGTTTTTTTTTTTTTTTAAAAAAAAAAAAGTATAATAAAATGCTAACTATGGTCAAAAGAACTTTAAATGCTAATTATGGTTAAAAGGCCGCGAACTCAAGCTCTCCCCCACCCAACAACCCAAAAGAATAAATAAAATAAAATAAAACGAGTACGGCAATCTATCTTTTGAGCACTAGACAATATTGAGAATGGAACATCGTAATCAGGTGGATGAGAGACGGCGAAATAATTTTGATTGCGATATTACTTGGGAGCCTATGTGCAACAATTTCAACCTTGATATCCAAAAACTAAACAGGAAAATGTGGGGCAAGAAGCAAAAGTAGAGCCCATCTTCGCAAGAACACAAATCTAAAAGAGAATTTTTCACCTCAGCATAAGCTTAATTCCAACTTTACTAGGGAAAAATATGCTGAAGTATATAAAATGCCTAGTTGTAAACCTCAGTTAACTTTCTGTCTAAATATCCTAAACTCTTATGGTTTCTCATGAAACAGGATGCCCGTTCTTCTGTTGCCGAAAAGACGGTAGGCTCTGTGAACCGCGAAATAGTTCGTCCTTTGTTCGTTTACTAGGAATAGAATTTGGTAACCTGGATAATAGAATAGCTGAATAAATAAGCACAGGTCACCACATTCTCCATAAAGAATTGTAGGCAGTGTAATGAATCAGCAAGAAAAGCGCGCCTGTCCTCCCTCCCACCCTCTCCCTCTCTTTTTGTCAAGCATATAAAATTCACTGAAAAAAAAAAAAAAAGAGAGAGAGAGAAAGAAAAGATATTTACCCTTTGTCTTATGTTACCTTGGGGAAGTGGCTCGCTTTTGTACATGCTGATTTACATTAGAAGCATTCCCAGATCCACCTTCACCAGCCTGGAAATCATTGTCATCAAGAACAAATGATTAAACCACGTCATCCATTAAGAACACAAAACTGCATTTATGCATCAAAGGTTTTCATCTTCCAAAAAGAGGTTTCTTTAATGTTTGAGGATCTTCACACGCACTGCAGAAGTTTGGCCCAGCAAAAGTCCAAAACATGTGACAATTGACTAAAACCAACCAAGAAAAATCATTTCCGGGATACTTCTTTCCATTGAAAATCTGATTTATCCGACACACGAGGAAACCACAATGCACTCATGTTAGATGCATGGTTTTCTACGCATACAAATGAACACAAAACATGATAGATATTGAGAATACAGAGACTATAGTCGTGTACTTGTGTCTACAACTTTTAAAACTGGCCCAAAACCCTGTGGTAATGTCAAAACATGGCACCCGTGTCCGTGTTCAGTGAGATTAATGTTAACTAATGTAAAATAGTAATACCCTTAAAAAGCATGCTTATTGTAACTTCTAAATGCATGAGACACAATAAGTGTTAAATGAAAGATATAAATGGAAAAGCTGAATCGACTACAAGCGAGTACTTGGATAATGGGTAGAAACTAGGGACTGACCACCAAGCCCTTACCTCTTAAAGTAGGAAAGAATGGAGCCTGAGTAAGGCAGCAATAGCAGACATGAAGCCAGCTCACTCCCCTTTCAATGATTTAGCTCTTACATCTTGATGCGATGCAAAATTCAAAAAGGGAGTGGTTACTTTCTATATAACCACTACCCCCTTATCTGGAAATTTCTTGCCTACATACCCTTTATCCAAGCATCACCTATGTCTTTGAACAAAGAAATCAAATCAAATACGAAAGGGCATCATCAGAATCCCACCTCAGAAGTGCTTTCTTTGGGTAACCCATCTTCTCTTAGCAGTTCATTCGCTCCGGAACTGACGATATCCCATACAAATCCATTTTCATTTCCAAGAGAAAGCTTATCAAAATCTCCATCAACGGCCCCAGAACGAGGTGCAATATATGCTACATATTTTTCTGCGATTCCACACACCAAAAATGCATTCAGAATCATAGCATTTAGGATGTAATTATTCAATAACCAGAATCAAATGACATAAGTACTACCAAGGAGTAAAAGTAGAAAACAATTGCTACCATCTACAGATGATTGTATAAATGTTATGCTCAGAAATAAGTTCCTTATAGACCAGACTACAAAAAGATTACAAGTTTCTTCTACTACTTTAATGCCAGTTACACCAACAATAAGGAGACATCCCCACTTATCCGTGAAATGCCAAGCATAGGAGACATCCACAAATAGTCTTACTTCTAAAAGAACCAGCTACCCCTCAAAACCAGCACCACCCAAGACAAAGAGATTCTTTTAGCAATTAAGCTCATCTAACTAACCAATATGATCACACCTCACCTTACCTAGAGTACACAAATGTCTAAACTCCACAACTTCTAAAGGTCACATCAGTTATTTATTAAAATAAATGATTCTTGCAAAGTTTATGTAGTAGTATAAAATCAAAGTCTGCTTCAAAGAAGAAATCTGCCTTGGAAAACGAATAAGAGGAGGATTTTACCTGCTAAGCTGTGAAGGGCATTCTCAGCAGCTTGTTGTTGAGCATCTTTCCTTGTCTTACCCATTCCAACCCCTATCTTCTCACCAGTGAATAAAACCTAAATCAACGGATTGACGAATGAGCTTAATAGAATCCAAATAAAACACTACGGTTCTTTAATCATCCTTCAAAAAATCCTTTTTTTTTAGTTGGGAGGGGGGAGGGCAAATAAAGAACATCAATACGAGCTTACTTCAAGGTAAACAATATACCAAAAAAATATGATAATAAGTAGCAATAGAAGCTTTTAATATTATGAAGAAATGCAATGAAGACCAATGAATGTATAGACAGAGAAAAGAGTGATTTAATTCAAGTTGAAGGATACCTCAAAAAAAAAAAAAATCAAGTTGAAGGAGTGAAATGTGTAAAGGTAAGGCAAAAAAATCAACCAGTAAAAGAAGTAAATATAAACATGATAATAGATTATGTAACAAAAAGATGGCCTAGAGATAGAATCAAATGGTGGGAAAAAAAAGGGGGGGGGGGGGGGATCTTTGCAGCCAACCCAGTAGTTGGGACTAAAACCTAGTTGAGTTGAGATATGTATTTTCTAATACAAAAACCAAGAAATAAAAATCCGTTTCTGTTTCCTACTTTTCAGTTCAGGAAACATTAATTGAGTAAAAGGCAGATTGAAGAATTAACTATTGGCAAAGAGAACATTATCATTTTATAATGCTGACAAGGCCTAATTACAGTTGAAGAACCCCAAAGATAGCATCAAGCGAACATAACTAAGATCATGCAATATAAAAAAATAAATAAATAAATAAGCAAGGAAGTAGCTTGCAGTGGGTATTCAGCTACCTGTGGGTTTTGGAGGCTAATTTGATTTCTCCAAGAAACTCACACTACACAGGTATGGCTAGGGTTTTTGAAACCTCTAAACCTTCTCTCAAATATCTGACTATAGACCAAGAGTGTGGACTCTCAAGTTGTGTGCAAATAATGCCTACACAAGCTCCTTATTTATAGGCAAAGGCAAGCTATTGAAAGTTGTTAGGAAAATACCTAGCCTCCGCCAAATACACGGCCACCGGGTGAATAAGATGCTTGTGCATTAGGTCAAAACTCATTATGGGTATTAATCAACTTGGAGCTAGAGGGGAAATAAAAACAAACTCTAATAGGACCTCGGATACTTGTCATCTCATGACTTGTCCTATGTTACTATTAATTACAATTGATTCCATTAAACAATTATAATTGCACTATAGTATTTTATTTTTTAATATTCAAATATTCTCAATGACTTTCTTAAATTTTGCATTTGACTCTTCCGTGAAATAATCCGTAGTCAAATTAAAGTTATTAAATGACTATCACTTTAATTCACTACCTCTTATTCTTGAGTACCCAATTTAATCCCTTGATTATTCTCATACTTGTGAAATATCATTTCCCCTTGTACATAAAGTACTAGTAACTCTTACTAAAAAACTCATGCCCAAGATTAAGAATAAACAATTCCATTGAATCTATCTCAAGAGAATATTTCTTATCACTTTGATTAAATCAACGAATTATAGATTCCATCTTGAGTGGTGTTCCCACAATGCTACATGTGATCATCCAACAAACCGAGATTTTGACCTTGAAAGATCTCACTCCTAAATGTATGAAAGTGGCATCCACTACACATTTGAGTTCACAACCTGCTCAAGATTGAGAGTCAATGCTAAAAGTAGTCGTGAGTTCAAATTATTCTTTTGATAGTGTTTTAAAAAAAATGACTCAAATGGCTCGTTCAATGCATTGTATCCGCACCAACATGAAAACATCAATCAAAAAGTCTCTACTTCACATGATCAACAAAGATCGTCATAATTAATGGGTTATAGTCTTATCAAATGGAATGCCCAATTTTATTACTAACTATAAATAATAGTTTATTTACAAAATTTATAGTTTAAAATCTTCTGTGTGATAATCTTATTAATACACCTTAAACCATATTCAATACAACTTATGGACTTTACATGCATATGATAAATAATAATCATTAAAAGCATTCATGCAAACAATTATATGTCCAAAGTTAATTAAATAAACAACTTTTTTCAAATTAAAAATAAGTGGACTTTAGAGTACAAACTCTAACAATCTCCCACTTGCCTTCAATTCCAATTCAGCATACATTTAACACTCATTCTCTCTAAGTGGGACTCGAAAGTCTTCTGAGTCAAGGTTTTAGTGAAAGAGTCCGCCAAATTCTCTGTTAAGGGGAACTTTGCCACAACTGCATCTCTACGAGAGATAATCTCTCTAATGAGATGATACTTGCACTCTCTGTGTTGCCCTCTCTTATAGTTTCTCAATTCCTTGAAGAAGAAAAAAGGTGATTGGAGACTACTCCATCCTCATAACATCAAGATCCATTAAGAACTTTCTAAGCCAAACAACTTCCTTTGTCGCTTCACAAGCCACAACATATTTAGGTTCCATGGTAGAATCAGCAATATACGATTGAGTGGCGGTCAAAATTTGAGATGGATCTCCAGGAGTCACAATCTGATTGGAAGTCAAAATTTGTGTAACTAATAACTGTCAAATCTTCACTATGGTAGATTAGCATATGTTTAAGTGGTGGTCTTGGATTTGATTGATATCTGTTGACCATGCCAACTACAAAACATATATATCTGGTCTAGTACATAGAATGGCATACACGAGGCTTCCAACTGTCAAAGCATAAGGAACAATCCTTATATGTTCTTTCTCTTGAGGTGTCTCACGGTATTGCTCCTTAAAAAGATAGACTCCATCCCTGAGGGAAGCAATCCGTTCTTGGAGTCCTGTATGCTAAACTTAGACAAGATCTTGTCTATGTATGCAGATTGGGATAAGCCTAACATCCTACATGCGATTTTGCAAAAGCTTGATTCTTAGGATGTAGCACGCTTCTCCTAAGTCCTTCATATCAAACTAATTAGACAAACAAATTTTGACTGTTGATAATGTCCATACATTTTCCCGATGAGTAAGATATCGTCAACATACAATATTAAGAATGTCATTACTTTATCTTGACACTTTTTGCACACACATGGCTCATCATGGTTTTAATCAAAACCAAACAATTTGATTTCTTAATCAAACTTAATGTTCCATGATCTGGATGCTTGCTTAAGTCTATAAATGGACTTTTGCAACTTGCATACCATATGACCGTAGCTCTTAGCTAAAAACCCGCCTGGCTGCATCATATAAGAGTCTTCGTCAAGATGACTATTTAAAAAGGTCGTCTTCACATCCATTTGTCAAATCTCATAATCGAGATGAGCAGCAATGACTAAGAGAATTCAGATATACTTAAGCATGACTACCAATGAACAAGTTTCCTCATAATCGACACCTTTCTGAGTAAAACCTTTTGCAACCAACCTTGCATCAAAGGTTTCATCTACCCATTTCTTCTTCGAGTAGACCCATTTGCAACCTATATGTTTAATGACATTAAGCACCTCTACAAGCTTCAAGACTTTGTTGGAATACATAGATTCCAACTCAATTTCCATAACTTTGACCCAATGGTCAACATCCACATCATTAACCACCTCATCATAGTTTCTGGAATCCAACTCGAATTCTTTTGGATGACTTCAAAAGCTTCTCCCAAGAATATGAATCTGTCACTACGACACGGCATGATAATACTAGGTATCTCATCAGCATTAACTTGTGGTGTATCAGATACAACCACCTCATGTCCAAAAAATCTACAAATGTGCCCACTCTAGTATCCAAAGTTTCCTCTTGAACCACTCTACTCTTTGACTTGTAGTTCTTCACAATCATCCTCGAGGAACTTGACATTTGTGCTAACAAACACTTTCCTGTCCTCAGGACTATAGAACAACCAACCGCTAATACCTTTTTGGATACCCAACAAACAAGCATACTTCTGTCTTTGGTTCCAACTTCTCAAACTTCCCTTTCAACGTATGTGCTAAACAACCCCAAATGTGGATGCATCTCATAATAAGCTTTCGCCCTAAACACACTTCGACAAGTGTCTTGGGAACAAATTTGGAAAGAACCAAATTGAGTATGTTGTTGTCTCTAAGGGATATCCCTAAAAGGAAGTCTGTAGAGTAGCATAACTCATCGTACCCTCACCATCTCTAAAAGAGCTCTACTCCTTCGTTCTGCCGCATCATTTTAATGGGGAGTCCCTAGTGCGGTCAACTGGAATACAATCCCAACCTCTGACAAGTAGTCCTTAAAGTCCTTGAAGAAGTATTCGTCACGTCGATCAAATCGAATGCCCTTTATGTATTTGCCTAATTGATTTTAGGCTTTCACACAAAACTCTTTGAACTTTCCAAAGGCTTCAGACTTCCGATGCATTAGACATACATAACCATACCTTAAATAATCATCGGTAAAAATGATTAAGTACTCATAAACTCCTCGTGCCTGGACACCCATAGGATCACATGCATCAATATGTACCAACACAAGCACATCATTGGTCATGTACCCTTTTTAAGAAAAGAGCCTCTTGGTCATTTCATCCTCCAAGAAGGATTCACAGACTAGGAAACCATCAAGATCCAATGGGCCCAAGAGCCCATCCTTCACCAGTTTTTGGATCCTTATTGGCTACTTGGATTAATGTCTAAGACATGGGTGCCAAGGATACGCTTCGTTTGTCGAAGGAATCTCTCCTAAATAATAAAGAGCTAGAACTTAGTTCTCCAATAGAGTTATTAACAACATGCAAATCCAAAGTAATAACATACAAGCCATTCAAAATATTACCAAAACAGATAAACAATCTACCTTTCTTTATTGTGGTAGTATCCTTCAAAATAGAGGTATAATCACATTTACCCAAATGTGTAACAAAAATTAAACTTATGCGAATACAGAGTACATAAAGACAATCTATCAAAATTAAAATTCTAGATTCGAAATATAAATTAACAACTCCAATTGATGGAATTGAAATCTCATCTCATCTCCAAGTGTCAAGTACATCTCCACTTCACTCAACTTTCTGGTCTCCTGAAACTCCTACAACATATTGCAGACATGATTAGTGGACCCTGATCCACACACTAGGAACTCGTGGGATTCACCATCAAACATGATTCAACTAAGGAGGAAGATTTAAACCTGAACGTTTGGATGCTAGATACTTGGTGCAGTTTCTTTTCCGGTGTCCCGCTTTATCACAATAGAAACACTTTTTGTGTAGCTTGGCTTTTGACTTCTTCCCAACTTTCTTCATTCCAACAGCCTTGCCAACTTGCTTGGTGAACTTTTTTTTCCAGCCTTTTGGCTTAGAAGAAGTTTGTGACATATTCCTAGAAGCCTTGGCTTTCAGGATGCCTTCCACTACGATGAGCTCATTCATCAATTCAAACAAAGTGTAGTCCCTTTTACCCATGGACACATTAAGTCTAAACTCGTTGAATGACTCAGGCAGGGACTGGAGAATCATATCCACCTGAGATTCAACATCAATCCCAGCATCCAAGACCTCCAGTATATTCAGCATTGAGATCATTTTCAAACAATGCCCCCGTACTGGAGTTCCTTCAGCCATCTTTGCATTAAACAAAGCTCTCACTGTGCTTGACCAAGCAGCACGAATTTGCTCATCAAACATCTCCTCCAGACTAACCATGATATCTAAAGCGAGTGAAAGATTTTGCATCTGATGCTGGATCACATTTGACACAGAGGCCAAAATATAGCACTTAGCCATCTCATTGGACTTTTGCCAGAGATCATATCGCTTCTTGTCCTCTTGAGAGGCTTCCAAAGTTGGAAACTCTGGACAGGGCTGAGATAGCACATATTTGTGCCCTTCAATTGTGAGCACAATGTCCAAATTACGTTTCCAGTCAACGTAATTGGGCCCAGTCAGTTTATTTTGATACAAAATAGTGGCAAAAGGATTAAATGAAGACATTTTACTCTGAAATGTTTAAACAAGAACACATTCAAGGGATATTCATTTTACAAGTAACAAATATAATATGAACCCCAAAAGAAAAACCTAGAACATTAGAATGCAATCACAACCTAATTTTGCAATTAATATACCTTGTCAGCGAGGTGACATTAACTACTATAATGTCCTCAAAGAGTGCTAAAAATAACAAACAAATTTTTCACGTTGTCGAGTCCTCAAAGAGTTCAATAAAATCCAACTCAAAATAGTAAGACGAACGAATCAACCACTACAAGCAACAACTTGTGAGAAAACGCATGGCAAACAAAGCATTTCTGTAATTTAACACACGGCTGAGATCGCACATATTTGTGCCCTTCAATTGTGAGCACAATGTCCAAATTACGTTTCCAGTCAATGTAATTGGGCCCAACCAGTTTATTTTGATACAAAATGGTGGCAAAAGGATTAAATGAAGACATTTTACTCTGAAATATTTAAACAATAACATATTCGGGGCATATTCATTTTGCAAATAACAAATATAATATGAAACCCAAAAGAAAAACCTAGAATATTAGAATGCAACCACAACCTAATTCTGCAATTAATATCCCTTGGCAGCAAGGAGACATTAACTACTGTAATGTAGGGCTGGCAAAACGGGTTCCGCGTCGGGTTCGGGTCAACCTGTTAAGGGTTAACCTTGACACGACCCGTTTAATTAAAAGGATCAAACCCTAACACAACCCACTTAAATAATGAGTTAACATAACACGACTCGTTTGACCCATTATAAAGCCTATAAAAATAAAAATAAAAACACAAATATAAACTAAAAAAAATCATGTTGTTTGAATAATCATATCACTCTACAGTTGAAAGTATGAATCGTTGAGTTGTTTTATTGTTTACTTGTTTTGGTTCAGCTTCAAATTCGAAAACTTGAAGAAAAAAAAAAAAACACTTCGCTAATTTTTTTAGCCTTTGCCTTTTTGGTTCAAGTTCTAACTCAAGAAAAGAAAAATATTTGTTTTGTCTTTTCTGAGATTTTTTTAATTTAGTCTTTACTCTTTAGACTGTGAGAGAGAAAGAGGTAACATGATTGTTTAGGTTTACTTTTTAATGATAAAAAAGAAAAAAAGGTTCAAGTATACGGGTCGAACCATTCAACCCGCAGGTCAAACGAGTTGACCCGTTTATTAAACGGGTCTAACGGGTCAACCCTTTTATGACCTGAATCCTTTTAAGCTTAACTCTAATCCTCTAACATTGTGTCAGGTTAGGTTTGTCGGTCGTGTCAAAAATTAACAGCCCTACTATAATGTCCTCAAAGAGTGCTCAAAATAACAAACAAATTTTTCACGTTGTCGAGTCCTCAAAGAGTCGAATAAAATCCAACTCAAAATAGTAAAACCAACAAATCAACCACTACAAGCAACGACTAGTGAGAAAATGCATGGCAAACAAAGTATTTCTGTAATTTAACGCAAGGCTGAGAAAGGATATATTTGTGCCTTTCAATTGTGAGCACAATGTCCAAATTACGTTTCCAGTAAATGTAATTGGGCCCAGTCAGTTTATTTTGATACAAAGTAGTGGCAAAAGGATTAAATGAAGACATTTTACTCTGAAATATTTAAACAAGAACATATTCAGGGCATATTCATTTTACAAATAACAAATATAATATGAAACCCAAAAGACAAACCTAGAACATTAGAATGCAACCACAACTTAAATCTGCAATTAATATCCCTTGGCAGCAAGGTGACAATAACTACTATAATGTCCTCAAAGAGTGCTCCAAATAACAAACAAATTTTTCACGTTGTTGAGTCATCAAAGATCCCAATAAAATCCAACTCAAAATAGTAAGACCAATAAATCAACCACTACAAGTAACTACTTGTAAGAAAATGCATGGCAAAAAAAGGATTTCTGTAATTTAACCAACTGATGATGATAGTTGAACCTTTCGTTCATAACTCACAAAAAGAAATACATACTTTTTGATAGCACAATACAAAATGATATGTATAATGGATGGATGTTCAAACAGGAGTAAAGATTCAAGATAACTTTCAGCAAGGGAACACAGTTACACTGACCTCAACAGAAAATTGCAAATCTTTACTGGTGCTTACAACAGACCTGAACTCAACCTGCAAGGTAGGACATAATATGGTGAACGGCCCAAAAAGGAAAAGGGTGGACCAAAAATAGAGCAATGTATCCCTAGTCAACCCAGAATGCATCTTTACCTTGGAGCTGCATCTCCGTGCAATTTCCTGCAGAACTCCAATAGAAAAAGGAGAAGATAGCAGGTTCAATTTTCCAGCTTCAGTTTGAACATCTCGGCTATTGGACACCTGATTTTGAGATACACCAACCTCTGCAAGAAATTTCAATAAGCTAATGGATATACAGATACTAGATAGGCATTGCTCATCATAAACGGCACATCATTCATAAAAATAACACATCATCAATCTTTTTATTCAAGCTTGTCGTTCACAACAAAGGCTAAAGGGATAGTAAAACATCAATACTTTCCCATCCCTCTGATTTCATTGCAGGAATCAAATCAATAAAAATAAAATTAAAATAAAATAAAAGATATAAAGTTAGAAATATGTTGATATGGCAATACAGAAGCAAGAAAGAGAAGTTTTAGCATTAAAAACGAGGAAATAATAAACAAATGAAAGAGGATAAACAGATGATTTTTTTATGGATAAGCTATTGTCAACAAATTATGCATGTCACACAAGTTCCCAAATAAGAAAATAGAATATGTAAATGTAGAAAGTTATTCGAAGTTGTGATAGGAGCAGTTTAAGAGGGTGACTAGTGTTGGTACTTAATATTTTTTTAATAGTCAAAAAGAAAGATTTGTTGTGGGTAGTAGGTACAAAATATATTGATACATAATGAGGGAGTATCTTTGTGAGTTTCATACATGGAGACCCAAAAGGGTGCCTTGCTTGATAGACCAATTCAATAGTCTTAAAAAACTTATGCTTTTCAATTTTAGATGTAAAGATACACGAATTCATGATTTTGCAAGTTACCATACCTGATAGCCGACTTGCAGGTGGAAGATTTTGTTTTTGCAAATCATAACCAGCACATGCCTGCATATAAGCAAGAGGAAAAATTTTGCTCTCTTAGACACCTGTAAAAATGATTGTCAAATCTAGAAAGTGATATTGTAAGTTCAAAGAACATCCACAACAAACCTCTTCAACCTTCACTTGGGATGTTTGTGAGAATAAACCAGTAGGAGTAGATCCTGGTGTGCTAGGAGGAACTGGCTTTAGATGGGCACACTGTTTATCGGGCTTTAATGGTTCAGCTTCTTGAACAAATCCAGAAGCTCGATTATTTGAATGTCTACTGATATCATCTTCCACCAACCAGCCTCCCTGTGGCTGCATCACTGACGCTGATTGCGTAGGTAATCTTGACAGAATAGGAGGTTCACCTGATCTTTGAATCCTTAGATCTGGACCATGTTTCGTTGTAAGATGTCCTCTCTTCATATCATAATCACGATCAGATAAGATGCCATCTCGTCTAACGGGAGTTCCAAGTAAACCAGGTTCTACAATATAATTGAAAACATAATATGGGAAGACACTGAGCATACATCATTAATAATGAATATCAAACTTTACAAAAGATAAATATATTAAGCTAATTGGAGCAAATACTCTGAGAAGGCATCAATGGTCTCAAAGATGCGGGGCCAATGACACTTGGAAAAGCTGACAGAGGAGGTTGAGAGGTTTCACATCTTAACTCAGGACTACTTGTCAATGAAGGAGTAGCCAAATCGTTAATATACTTCTCATCCTAGAGAGGAAAAAAATATTAAAATGTAAATAAATTATCAAATTCCCATTATGCTAAATGCAAATAAGGAGCAGAAATGGATAAAATTGTCATAAGAATAGAATAACATTTGCCAATCAAATCCCAATTGTTTACGTTGACTCATATTGCTAAGATCACTTAGTTTTCACTAATAAAGCCAGGTCTACTAATATATTAAAAACCTACCATTAGATTTAACCTCCGTTCAATTTCAACACCATTCATCCCTTCACTAATGGGGGCATTAGTATTACCATTTGGTACAAATCCAGCATCCTGAAATTCAGAAACAATTGAACATAAGAAATTTCTTTTTTTTTAAATTAAAATAAATAAATAAATAAAAGATATTTGGTAACAGCAAAATACAGCATACAAAAAAAAAAATGCAAGTCTCATCAATGGCTTGAGAATCAGATCAGTTCAAATACCTCTGACATCATGTAGCTGCTAACATCAGGAGCAGGAGGTAAATTTACCACCTCATCTTCATAAAAGACTTCAGAGATTCTTCGTAACAAATTCTCATCAAACTCTCTGGATGCAGGCATTACATATATAAATTGCAACTATAAGCCAATCTCAAAATTTGATGGTTATAAAAAGTACTTTGATTTTATTAAAAAAAGCCTTACTTGAAAAAGTAACCTCTGACATTGCATGCAACGTTTCTTGCTACACAGAGGACTGGAACAGCATGAGCTGTCTATTAAGCAAATTAAACAACAAAAAGGTCACTCGCATTTTAAAAGGAAATCAGAACTTATCTTAACAAATATAGAAAAGGCAAAACAACGTACCTCTGCCTGAGGAGCATAATAAGGAGTGAATGCAGGAACCACATGAACTCGAGGTTGGTCCTTATCTTCCCAAACCTTCGAACGGTCATCAATTACCATTGCCATCCTTGGATGACACATGCCATCCCGGAAGACATTCAGCAACGATTTCCTAGAGCCTGCCAGGTCAGAACCAAGAAAAGGATTCCCAAATTGATTTAGGTTTAAAGAGAAGAGGAACACCAAAAAAGAAAAAAGAGGTGGCTACCATGAGCTCAAGGTAAATACAACCTTGCATGGCAGGTTGATCAATGGGGTTATACAAAACCTTCTATTTGTCAACCAACAGCAACAACATCAATTTTTAAAAACATTATTCTTCAGATATCTAATAACAACCTAAGAAACCTAAAGAAATCCAACTTAATTTATTCTAGCACAATATAAACTACATGAAAGAAAAAGCAGAACAAGGTTCACTATTTACACATCCCAACAGGCATTATAAAATGTATGGAGATTACAGGCATGAAAAAAGGTCAAATTATTCTCATAATACTTGCCTGATTTGACACATATAACACGGTCCAGGAGTTTATTTGAACCTATAAGGTGTGCCTCCGGGTCAAGAAGCCTCCACATTTCTAAGGCATAATCTCTTTCTGCCATAGTGCACACATAAACTTCAAACCGTTTCCTACCTTTTGCAGTTAAATAACTTCTCAAATCCTCCCATGCGGGTCGTAACCTCACAAGCACACTGGTATCACGATTCTACACAAAGGAAACAACCAGTCCATAGAAAAACAATAACATTTCAGAAAGCATCCAAATAACTAAACCAATGTGCTGTATAAATGCTACAGATTAACTAGCTATCCACAATATCTATATCCTAAGATTAGTATTAGTCTAGTTACTTTTATACCCCAAGAGCCAAAAACTATTCCACCAAACTAGAAACCCCGCACATAGATAGATGGCTGGACGGAGACTGCATAAATGCAGTTGAAATCCCTAAATGTGTTACCATAGGATGCTTTTTTTTTTTTTTTTTTTTTTGATAAGCCCATAGGATGCTTCTACTGTCGAAACTCCCAATCAGCAACCAAAAACCATGCAATACATATTCAGGTTTCCTAGCTGATTGTCATGCATCAGCATATCATCGTAGACAGCAAAAGTTACTCATTTTTCTTCAGACACATCTTATTACAAATATCAATCAATTGGTACATATGGGTGACGTGTGTGTATGCGTGCAAGCGTGCTCATGTTGTACAAATACTGAACAATTTAACTCCTCAGCTAGCATAGTCTATGAACCATATGGATCTAGTATAGCAATCTAGAAAGTTCCTTTTGTATCCATTATCAATCATTTCACTATAGGTAAGAACTCATCCAAATCCATTACTAGCTGCTCCATCCGTTAATGTATTCCTTGGATATAAACTGCATAAAACTCAAAGGGTGCATCTAATAGAGATGATACAGAAACAAACAATAGAGAATCAGGGCAATCCTCTAACCTCAGGATTGATACGAGTAAGGACAATATTCTTTTCTTGAAACCGTATTACAGGCCGAACAACTCGTTCATGGTTATCAGATAGCCGCAGAACCTCCTCCAATTGCGCCTTATATACCTTCCCATTACTATCCACCACATAATCGTTCTCCATGTATTGCTTTAACAGCATTCGATCATCCATATACCGCTTCATCTCGGCAGCCATTCCCGACACACGCACTGGATCAGTCTGACGTGCAATCCAACCTCGAAGCGCCTCAATTCTGTCCTCAAACGACTTCATGGTGTTTGCAACAATCAGCGTTTCATCAAGATCGAACACGATCGCCAGACAACGCAGATTCAGCATCCCTAAGCTCGCATTGTACAAACCTGCAGGAACCGAATAGCACCAAAAGCACGGAAACTTCTTCTGCTTACTTGGCATTGCCACCAAATGAATCTCTTCGTCTCCAATCAATACCACGGCCGTCTATATAAACAAATCAAACAATTTTTTTTTCACTCATAATTAAGAAAAATAAAAGAAAGTCCGAGAAAATAAAATTCTACTTATTTGATTTCCAATTCTCACAATTTTTTTAAGATTTTTTGGTCCATTAAATAACAACGTAACGAAGTAGGAAAAAAAAAATCAAATTTTTGCCACATTCTCGGCGATAAAAATAAAAATAATTGATGAATTAAAATTTGAAACGAAGTAGATTGAGTGGTGACCTTGAGTTCGTAAAAGCACATGGCGTGGAGATTGATCAGCTGCAACTGCTCGACCATCAAGGACGACTCGAGCTTGCACCGAACCGAAAACGAAGAAATCGTTTGGAGAATCGAAAGCGGAGGGCATCGTTCACTCGGTGGCGACACGTGGTGGATGCGAATCTCGTTGTTTGGGAACTGGAAATTCTGGTCCGAGACCGGGATAGCATCCAGCTCTCCCAAACGCAAGTCCCCGTGATAGACCACGGATTTAAACCCTAAGCGACTCATTTAAATCAGATTTGATTCGGCGCCAAACAAGGAAAAATAGTAGAAGAAAACGTAAATGTATGTAAAATCAGGAGTGTATTTGTGAATTTTGAGAGTTATCCTCTCTATTCTGCTTCTCTTCCCACTCTCAGAGCTCTTCGCTCTCTCTCCCTCTCTCTCCCTCCCTCTCTGCCCCCGGTTTCAAACAAAGGCATGGTGTTCTGAATTTATAGGCGGAAGGGGCCCCTTAACTATATAGTGTTGGTTTTTAATGAAATTACGAAAATGCCTAATCCGTACGACCCAATCGTTGTTGGCCAGCAGGGAGAGAGAAGAAGGCCATGCTCTTTGCGGGGTTAAGGGTAATGGAATGGGAGTCATGGGACACCGCTTTGTATACGTGGCAGTCGACGGTGATTTTGGGTCCGTTTGAATTTGCGATTTAAAAAAGTAATTTTTAAAAACTCAGTTAAGTGTTTGACAAAATCGTAGTTTGACCTTCAAAATCGCAGGTTAACCTTTTAAAATATTACGTTTTCAAAAAAACACTTTATTGCCTGCGATTTGAATAAGTATTTTTTTGCATTTTCAAATCGCAATTTTTTAAAAACGCAGTTTCTAAACAGTTTATTTTTTGCGATTTGGTTTAAAATAGCACTTTTTCACTACGAAATCGCAATCTCAAACGCACTCTTTGAAGATTTGCCTTTGGACCGTCCGATGTCTTTGTGACTAATAGTGTTTGAGTAATATTATACTATACTTATAAATTGTTGTACAACTTAATAATGTAATAATAAAAATTAGTTATTGTATTGGACTCTACAAGAAAACAAGATAAAGTTAAAAGAAATTATATTTTATATTTCTTATAAATATTCTGTATATCTTTTTTTAAAAATTAACTATTAAATTTGTAAGACCACGTGATCAAATAATTAATTTAATTATTGTGTTTGTTTTTAATATTATTCTGAATAATATTCTACTTTTTTTAAAAATAAATTATATTTTATTAATTTTTTCAAATTTTATCTCATAAAGTTAAACCTCGTAATTCGCACAGTAAATCTAAATAATATTCTGATTCAACACTTAAACGGACCATTATAGAAGTATATATATCATGTCTCAAAAAAGAAATTGTTTGCCGCAAAACAATATTTTAACGATACTGTACTTGTGTGAAAAACCTAAAATACTACTGAAATTTTAGAAGAAAAAAAAAAACTACCAAATCTTTGTTAACCTGTATTTATGATCGGTGAAAATCATTTTTGTGTTTTAATAATTATTTTTTATGTGAATTGTGTTACATTTGGGTGTGCGATTTTTTTTATTTTGTTTTGTATTTATTTAACATTTTCAAAATTATGACATTTGAGTGATAGTTGTTTAAAAATAAAAAAAAATAAAAAAAGTTTGACTTTAGTTAGGGGGTGTTCCCAAACATCATATTTTATCAAATTATTCCTTAGTTTAAAACGCATCAAATTACCTTAAACTCCCTTTGTTAGATTTTTTTAACCTAAGCCATAATACGGTCAGTGTTACATCGAGGGGCGAAACTAAAATTTTAAGAGAGGAATGGACAAATTGTTTTTTTTTTTTTTAAATAAAATAAAACACAAATTGGGAATAAAAATCAATTTTGAGTCTATTTCATAATAGCACTTTAAAATTTAAAAGAAATTTTTCAAATTTAGAGTATTTTTATAATTCTAATACTTAAACATATATAATTGAGACAACACTAATTAACTTTGTCACATTATTTAAATAAATATTGGGTATATTTGGTAAAGATTGTTGTGGTTATTTTTTATTTATTTTTTAATAAATAGTAAGAAGTGATTGATGTGATATAAAGTATAAATCTATATGAAAAAGTGAAAAATTTTGTTTTGTAGTTAATTTTTTTATTTGAATAGTAGTAAAAAAAAATTATTGATATAATATAAAAAATAAAAAAAAAAATTCAAATGTTTTGAAGTTAATTTTCTGTTTGTATAAGTGAAAATAAG
The DNA here is from genome assembly GCF_958979055.1 of Alnus glutinosa. NCBI lineage: Eukaryota > Viridiplantae > Streptophyta > Magnoliopsida > Fagales > Betulaceae > Alnus > Alnus glutinosa. The sequence continues at coordinate 27,525,271 of NC_084892.1, forward strand.
GGTAGGGATTGTTGTCTTAGTTATCAAACAGGCTCAATAATAATAATAATAAATAATTTTTAAAAAAAAATTAGACAACCGAAGATAAATAGAATTTGAGGGGTTATGGGTGAAAGGAAGGATACTTAGGATGGAAGCGATAGTGTTGGGATTAGAATTCTTGCTGAAGTATATATTAGGACCCAACACTCAGCTTGAGTTCGTTTGTGACAGTCAATTGTTATTTGAATAAGCTTATCAGAGCATTTTCAATGATTTATGTCAATTTTGAGGCAAAATGTTAATCAAAACTCACTTTTGCTATATTGGCTAACTAATTTTTAAAGCCTCTTCGTGTCGGTAGCGGTAGAAAAGGGTCAATCTGATTAGCCTCTTTGTGCATTACATGGTATTATAATGCATACTCCAACAAGATTAGCCCGCCAACAATCATATTATAAAGAATAATCTTACTTTTCATATTTATTTATTATATTTATTTTATATTGATTAGTGTAATGTGTTTTAAATTATTTAATTTTATTTTTATTTTTTAAAAGCCAATATAAAAAAGAAATTACTTCAAATATTCTTACCAAACCCATAAAGTAAGTGTGGGGATTGGGAAACGCTGGATGGGGGACACTCATCCGTCCCCCATCCCCCATATATAATAAAAAAATAAATTTTTATTAAAAAAGTTGGCTTTGATGGGACATTAAAGCCAACTTTTTAATAAAAAATTATTTTTTTATAATAAAATGCGGACGGATGAACGTACCCTGTGTAGCAAGTCTCGTGGGGATTATGGATGATTGGGAAACCTCCGCCTAAAAAATGGAATGTTGCATATCATTAGGCTGCTACTGCGGCCACACGAGAACATTACTCCCAAATAATGGAACCGGCCGCCGCCAAGAAATTGATGAATATTCCATGCGGTGGGACAGTAAAGCACAAAAGGTAATTGTTTTCAAACGTGTCGATACACAAGTGGCCATACTGAACAGATTCTTTGACCTGAACCCTTCTGCGGCCAATGCGAACCAAATTATGTTGGACTAACTGTGGACCTCGCAGCACGGCGTTGACTTCATTGTAGCCGTGCGATTTCTTTAAAAGACACTCAAACAACGAGACCCGTGAGATTCCCCGAGACCTCCGGGCCGAGCGATCGACTTGGGTCGGAGAAAGAGAACCACAAACGATGTCATCGTTCGCCGGGTCGACCCGACCGTTCGACGACGACGGGTATATCGGCTACGATCCTCGCCTCCCGTCCCAGCGATTCGACTCCTTCTCAAACTTCGACGCCGAGTCGGTCAAGGACTCGGCCGCCGGCGACTCCTCCCCGATCTTCGCCTCCAGCCAGTCTTACAGCTCCGGAAACGATGTCTTCTCCTCGCAGCCGGTGCTGGAGGACCTGTCTCCGCCGTCTGTCTACGCCACCGCCGGAGGATTCTCGGAATTCTCGCCGGGGCAGAACGGCGAGGGCTTCGATGGAGGTTTTGACTCGTTGGACGGCCCGATCCTGCCTCCGCCGGCGGAGATGCAGGTGGAGGAGGGTTTTGCTCTGAGAGAGTGGCGTAGGTGATTCGGCCATTTCATTTCTCTGTAATCATTAGGTTTATTGAGCTAAGAATTTGAATTTGAACTTTTTTTTTGGTTTAAATTTATTAGCTGAATTTTTTAGTTTTATTTTCTGAGTTAAATCGAAGAGGTAGACGCAGAGATATGCGGCGATGTAGTTGGTTGTGGTGAGTAATCGGTGAAATTTGTGGATGAATTCGCAGACAGAACGCGATTCGCTTGGAAGAAAAGGAGAAGCAAGAGAAAGAGATGTTGAAGGAGATAATTGAGGAAGCGGAGGAGTACAAAATTGAGTTCTATAGGAAGCGCAAGGTTACTATTGAGAACAACAAAGCTGCTAACAGGGAGAAAGAGAAGGTGAGTGGCCAGAATGCAATTCTTCAAACCCTAACTTTTTTTCTTTTTTTTTTTAATTAATTGTATTAAAATATTAATTAAATAATTAAGTTCATATTTCTTATACACAATTATTTAAATTTGCTGTCTCATAATACACTTGAACAAGATACACTGACTTAAGAAAAATATTAGAACCTTCTTGTGGTTTGTTTAGGATTGTAATTTTAAAACATTTGATTTAAAAATAGAGATTTAAAAATATGTAATTTGAAAAATATGATTTTTTTTAAATGTAGTTAAGTGACTAGTAAAATTACAATTTAACATTTAAAATTGTATATTTTTTAAAACGTTACCCTCTTGCCTGGTATTTGAAAACGTATAATTTTTTTTTTCAAATTTGAAAACGGACTTCCAAATAATATAATTTCTCTATTTAATTTAAAATCGTGCTTTGTGAAATTACAATGTCAAACCCAGGTGGTAATAATGGTAAATACTGTCAGTGGAGTTACCACGGTAAATCTAGAGGATCATGATCCTACCAATCTTTATGTTTGAATGTTAGTTTGCATTGAAAATGATTGAAAGTAATGTAGTGAGGGTTCCTGTTTCTGTTTTCTATCAAATGCTTGAGTGGGGAACCGCCGATCTAACAATGGGATAATGGGGGTTGAGCTGTGTGGTGGTAGTGTTTTTGAGTAATTATTTCAATATTTGTGGTTTCTTTATATTTAGGGTTAAACACCTTTTTAGTCCCTGAGTTTTGAAAACTTTATTTTTTGGTCCCTTAATTTCAATTTGCATCACAGATGATATCTCAGTTTTGGGAAAATGACCGAATTAGTACCTCGGTTAACTTCTTCGTCCAAAAACTAACGGACCGCCACGTGTCAACCTCTGAAGTTGACACGTGGTATTATATAAAAAAAATTAAAAATTAAAAATATTTAAAAATGAATTAAAAATAATAATATTTTTTTAAAAAATAAATGAATAAAAAAAAAAATACAAGGGGTGGCTGCTACCTCCCTTGGCAACCATGGCGGTGGCCAGCCACCCCCTTAGCCGGTCTGGGGTGGTTCGGCCACCCCTTAACAATTTCTTTTTTTTGTCAAGGGGTGGCCGATCAAGAGGGTGGCTTCTTTTTTTGTTTTTTTTTTCAATTTTTTTTAAATTTTTTAATATTATTATTTTTTAATTCATTTTTAAAGATTTTTAATTTTTTTATATAGTGCCACTTGTCCACTTCGGCGGTCCGTTAGTTTTTGGACGGAGAAGTTAACCGAGGTACTTATTCGGTTATTTTCCAAAATCGAGGTATCATCTGTGATTCAAATTGAAACTCAGGGACTAAAAAATAAAGTTTTCAAAATTCGGGGACTAGAGGAGTATTTAACCCTATATATTAATGACAATGAACCTTTTAAGGTAAGGTCACTTCGTATATCCACTCCTGTCGGATAAACTTCAGACCCGTGCAGAGCGTCCCTTCTATATGGATCGAGTAATACTCAAATTTCACTGGCGGGTTGACCCCAAAAAATTATTTGCAGCCAAAGGGATTCGAAACTCCTGATAAGAATGCCACCAAGATCAAAACCCTTATCACTTAGCCAATCCCTTTGGGTTATACTCGTGGTTCCTTTAACTGAGGAGTTTATGAATTCAATTTTATACCTTTTAATGCGTGTATCTGAGTCTACGTTTCTCTATATCTCTCAAGAGTCCTCTGTAAATTCATTGTTTTGCAATTTTTTTGTTTGTTTGTTGCGGGAAAGCACATGGTAGGGAATATTTGCAGGAATCATAAGCCTGGGAGGGTTCCCTTTGTTAAGGCAGTTAGATGATGATGTTGGTGTGGGAGTTGCTAAATTGTTGACATGAATTTGAAAGGCACTCAAGTGATGCAGGTCAATTGTAGGGTAGCCCCTTTTGAGAAGGACTTCTTTCTTAAAAATATAAAGTAAAAACAAAAAGAAAGGTAATGGGAAGCCAATTTTACTGTCGTGTATACATGGCATGGTTACTATATTGCTATTCTATCAAACATAGTGTAGATGTTTCAACTTACAAATAATTTTGTCAACATTGGGTGCAACATATCAGCTATTTTTGGCAAATGGGGAGAAGTTCCATGCTGAAGCTGAGAAGAATTACTGGAAGGCAATTGGAGAACTTATCCCGCATGAGGTGCCGACTATAGAGAAAAAGGGGAAGAAGGACAAAGAGAAGAAGCCTGCCATTGTTGTGATCCAGGGGCCCAAGCCTGGGAAGCCAACTGATCTCTCAAGGATGCGTCAGATACTTGTGAAGCTCAAGCACAATCCTCCTCTCCATATGAAGCCCAAACCACCACCATCATCATCATCAGAAACTAAAAAGGATGCTAAAACCATTCCTCCCGCTGCTGCCGGTGCTAGTGCTGTTCCTCCCAAGGCTGCCGCCTTGGCATCCCCCAAGGCGGTAGCTGCTGTTTGAGATTGCAGCTCCGTCTTGTGTATGTGAAAAGGAAGGGGCTGTGACTTAGAGATGCCTAATTTGTATGAAACTAAACAGTTATGATACGTGGAAGTGAGTCTGTATGTGTGCATGTTAGTTAGCTGTCTAGCCAATGTAGAAAGGTTTCTGTTTCATGTGTCGATTTTGGTTGCTTAATGTTTTGGTGTAGTGTTGCCGTTTGAAATTGTTAATTTTTCTCTCTTGTGCCATGGATTTCTTCCTTGTTGTCTATTTACACGTTCTGCCTAATAGGACTAGCAATTTTTGACATGACTCACAATTTCGATATAAACTTAATACAAAATTAGCAAGTTAGAGTTGAATGGTTGACCCGTTTAATTAAATGAGTCGGGTTATAATTAACTTATATAGTCTTATACTAATGCATCAAAGCGCGATATTAAGGCTGACAAATTTTGACACTATTAGACTAGATAAATCTTTATCATGTGATAAAGATTAATCTATCCAGATTCAAATGTTAGATTAGTTCTAGTTGATCTACATTATCTTAACGGTTATCTATAAGCAAGTTGTATAGCTTTAGGTTTCTAATTCTTTGTTATTTATGTGATAAGCTTCACTCTTGTATAGTCCTACTAAAGGACTAATTCCTTTATTGCTATATAAGAACATCACTGCCATACGGTTTTAGTAGGCAGAAACATTAAACAATCATATATGGTATCAGAGCCTATCAAGACAAACGTCTATGGCCACTCCCATCTCCGAAACTAATTCTACCCAAACAGCGCCTCCTGTTTCACACCCACCTCCTATCAATTCTTCTGCAAACCCAATAGCACTTCAAAATGTGCATCATCATGTCTCTAAAAGGCTCAACTAAGATAACTATATCTTATGGCAATTTCTTATGGCTCCGTTCCTTGAGGGACAAAATCTCTTCAGCTATGTCGATGGAACTCATCCACGACCACCCCCAACTTTTTCCCGATCCCACTTCCGGTATCCTACTTTCCAATCTGGACTATCAGTCATGGTATCATCAAGACAAAATGATCTTCAGTGCCATCATCTCCACCCTTTCGGTTGAAGCCTTACCACATGCTATTGGTCTTTCCACTTCTCGGAAAGTCTAGCTCACCTTGGAGACCCTGTTCTCTGCTCAATCTCAATCATGGATCATGCAGCTCAAATAGCAAGTTGCTACCTTGAAGAAAGGAGCACTCTCAATCTCCGCTTACTATCAAAAAGCCCAGGGATTCTCTCACCTTTTAGCTACTATTAGCAAACCCATTGAAGCATCAAAACTTGTCTCCAACATCCTTGTAGGTCTTGTTCCAGAATATGATTCTCTTGTCACCTCTGTGGCCACCCGCCAAGACTCCATCTCTCTCAATGAACTCTACGGGTTTATGCTATCCTATGAGATGCACTAATAGCAACACAAATCATCTATTGATTTGTCTATCTCCACTGCTAACACTGCTTAGTGTCAAGGTCAATCTCATCCTCGATTCAATTGTGGTTTTTTCACTGGCCAGCGCAGCAACAACTTCTCCCGCGGCAGAGGCCTTGGTGGAGGACGATTCTCACCTCAGCAATTCTCCTTCTCTGGTTCAGGTTCTTCTCAGCGTCCTACTTGTTAGTTTTGCCATAAGCAAGGTCACACTGCATAAACCTACTGGTTCCGTTTTGACCAAGGGTATCAAGCTAAAACTTCTCCGCTGCATGTCAACCTTGCATCTGCCTCCTCTGCATCTGATTCTTCCTAGTATCCGAATACTGGCTCCAACGTCCATCTCACCAATGACCTCTCCAATCTTAACTTGAATGCTGAGGAATACACTAGAACTGACGAGATTTGAGTCGACAATGGCTAAGGTTTGGAAATTTTACATTTTGGTTGAGGTATCTTGCCTACACCTTCACACAATTTTCATTTACCCTCACTGTTCCATGTTCTAGAAATCCAGAAAAACTTTATATCTGTTAACCAATTTACACATGATAATTAGGTTTTTATTCAATTTCATCCCACTTTTTTCTGTGTCAAGGACCTCCAAACCCGCCAGCTGCTCCTCAAAGGCCCTAGTAGATTCGGTCTTTACCCATGGCCCTCCTCTCATGATCCTTTTTCCAAGTCTCTTGCTGCCCTCATTAGTGAGAAAGTCTCATTGGATCAATGGCATCACCGATTAGGCCATCCAACATCTCCAATTGTCAGTCAAGTTATCAAGTTCAATAAACTACCCGTAGTCCCCTCCAAGTTCAATTCCATTTGTTCTTCATGTCAACAGGACAAGAGTCATCGTCTTCATTTCAGTTTAAGTCCTTCTATTTCCAGTCGTCATTTGCAATTACTTTTCATTGACATATGGGGCCCGGCTCCACTCAAGTCTGTAAACAATAATCGATTTTATCTAAGTATTGTGGATGATTTTAGTAAATACACTTGGTTCTATCATCTCCAACTAAAATATGATGTTCTTGCCACTTTTATCCGTTTCAAACTACTTGTTGAAACATATTTTGGAACAAAAATACTATATGTCCAAAGTAACAATGGGGGTGAATTTCGCCCTCTTCAAACTTCCCTCACAGCTATGGGAGTTTCCTATCATCTAAGTTGTCCACATACTCGCCATCAAATGGGGTCTGTCGAAAGAAAGCATCGACATATTGTTGAAACAGGCCTTACACTCCTTGCCACTGCTAATGTACCACTCTCCTTATGGGATTCGGCTTTTGAGACTGCAGTTTATCTAATTAATTGACTCCCATCCAAAGTAACAAAACAGAAATCTCCCTTTGAAACCTTATTCAACATTTCACCTGATTATAAGCTTTTGAAAATCTTTGGCTGTGAATGTTGGCCATTCCTTCGTCCTTACAATTCCCCTAAACTTGCCTTCCGCTCTCAATCTTGTGTCTTCATTGCTTATAGCAAGAATCACCTAGGATATAAGGGTCTTCACATTCCTTCTGGAAAGGTTTACATTGCTCGACATGTGGTCTTCAATGAACAAATTTTTCCTTTTTCAAAATCTGTTACCACCCCATCACCAACTCCTTCTCTCATTCCTTCTATTGTCTCCGTTCCCCTTGTCAAACTTTCAATCAATCATATCAATGACACATGCAGCCCCCCACAAGAAAATTCCCACAGTACTTTACCAAATTACTCACCTCAACCTCTGATTCCCTTCAACTCTCCAACCACTTCCTCTTTCGCTGCACCAACCGACACTTCACCCATTCAGGCCCTAGTTCCTTTAGAACAACCTCCTCCTTCAAGAGTGCATGGCATGATCACTCGGTCCCATAATCAGATTTTAAAACCTACCAAGTTTACAGATGGTCAAATCAGATATCCACCTCCTCAAGCCCTCACGGCCCTACTCCAAAGTCAGGAAATTGAGCCAACTTGCTACACTCAAGCAAGCAAGCATGTAGCATGGCAAGAGGCGATGAATCAAGAGTTTGATACTCTACTAAAAAAGGGCACTTGGTCCCTTGTATCTCCTTCTTCATCTATGAACATAGTTGGGTGCAAATGGGTTTTTTTTTTTTTTTTTTTTTTTTTCGCATAAAGAGAAAGGCTGGTGGATCTATTGAGCGCTACAGGGCTTGTTTAGTAGCCAAAGGGTTCCATCAACAACCTATAATTAATTTTTCAGAAACATATAGTCCTGTAATCAAGCCTATAACCATTAGAACAGTGCTCTCTCTTGCTCTCTACAGGTTGGCCTATCCATCAAGTTGATGTAAGCATCCTTCACATCCTACAGCTGTTTGCAAGTTGCAAAAAGCCTTGTATGGCCTAAAATAGGCACCAAGAGGATGGTTTTCAAGGCTAAGTGCTCAGCTTACAGAACTGAATTTCAAGAGCTCAAAGGCTGACTTCTCTCTCTTTATCTACAAAGTTAATGGGATTCAATTTTTTGTGTTGATCTATGTTGATGATATAATCATCACTAGTTCACACAAAGGAGCTATATCTACACTTATTCATGATCTCAACTTCTCTTTTGCTCTAAAAGACCTTGGATCTCTTCGTTTCTTTTTAGTAGGCAGAAACATCAAACAATCATAAATCATATAGACACGACTCGCAAACTCAATACAAAATTAACAGGTTAGAACCAATGAATCGAATTAGAATTGACCTTTAAATAGATTAAGTTATAATTGACTTATATAGTCTTATATTTATGTATTAACACGATTCGAACTTGACACACGAAAATGAATGGTCACCCTATTGCCTAAGCTCCTGTCCTTGGATAATACGGCAGTTGATAGTTCTGTCATTCTACAAATTGTGACCATTTCGTATCTATTTACTAAGAAAAACAAAGGATAAATTCATAAATGGGTCAGAGCCCTACAATTTTCCGTCTCCCTCCTCTTTGATGGGATCCAAATCCGATAAAAGAGATCTTAACAGGTTTACTTTAAGATGCTTATCCTAAAAAATGAAAGGTTCCAATCGAACATCCTTGAATGCATCATCTGGGAAACATCAGAGACACACTGTCAGTGTTAATTGAGTCGTATGAATTTACTGGTTGCTTTCCTTTCTCTGCCCGAGTAGATATTTCCTCTGAACTGGTGCCACCCAAGTCTTTATTAAAGGTATTTACTCTGTATACTCCTGGCTTTGTTAGTGCCTTTTCATTGAGGTGAACTCCTTTGGAAAGCATTTCTACTACTTGCTTCATGGTAGGCCTCTGGTTTGCACTGCGCTGGGTACAAAACAGAGCCACCTTAATGAAGCGCATCATCTCATCCTCTGGATACCCTGTTAATTCAGGATCAACAATGTCCAGAAGTCTTTCTTCTTCTCTTAGTTTCCATGTCTGCAACATTATATATAAGTTAGCACATAATACATTCGGGACAAAGTTTTCCTCCAAACTTGGTGACTCAGTCTATTAAATTGACATTTGTCCTTAAAAGTATGTTAATATGCATGTGAGAATCACATGCAGATGTTAGGTCCATAGAAAAATATAACTGACTGTTGAGATGTTGTAGAAAGACAGTAGAGAACTTGAAATTTTCTCCTATATCTTGAACCAAAATGGAGACCAAACCTCATTAAGGTCATTTGACAAGCAGAGAAAGAAAAACTGATAATAAAAGTTCAGAAAGATACCCATTCCACCAGAACAAGTAATTCCTCCCCAAATGCTGCCTTACTACTGCTTCTACCACTAATTATTTCAAGCAAAAGCACTCCAAAACCGTATACATCCGCCTTCTTTGTGAGTTGGCCTAAAAGTGCATACTCTGGGGCCAGATATCCCCTGCAAATACAAAGGGTTAGTGAGATGAAAAGAGAAAGCAGAAAGAATAATTAGATACTAGAGAGTTAATGCAACCACATGGAATACTGTCCCGCTCTCCCGCTCCCTTTAAACAATTTCATGTGAAGTCGGATCCTCTATATCTATGACTATCACAAGATTTGGATCCATTCCCACTATACATACTCACCTCAATCCTCATCTCTTCTCATTAGTTTCTTACATTCTCACTAGTACTAGTTTACCTAGTGGCAAAATTCAGGCAATTTTTCAATTTAATTATTATAAATTTGTTAATTATTTTTTTTGTGTTTTATTCTATTTTGGCTGAAAAGCTGGTGAACATATCCAATTTTGCCTCCAAAACAAATAGGAAACACCGGTGTCCTTTTCCATGGTAGCACCTATATCAAGACATGGCGTACGTAACAATTGATTAAACTATTAATGTAATGGCCCATTTTCATATCCAACCTCAATAAGACTGATAATGAGGGATTCCGATATTGTGCAATAGAGTTGTCCTATTGCATGTAAGAGCCTATCCGGGCGCCACTTGCTCAGGCCGAGCATGTGAAGCCCGAGCAAGCTCTCACATGGGGATGCCCTATTGCATAGGATTCCCGTCCGATAATGAGCATGGTCATAAAAATCAGTGTGCATGGAACAAATTTCTCAAAAAACCCATCAAATTGCATTTGAAAATTTTGAAAAGCAGCAAATGACTACAAATAATTCCTTTTTATAACAAAAACTTATGAATGATTTCTGCTAAGTTTTTTTTTTTTTTTTTTTTCATTTTATTTTATGATATAACTCTAGCATCTAAAAGGGATCAAATTCATATCCTCACCTTCCACCCTTTTGCTTATAAGGGAGAGGTGCCAACCGTGCCATTTTCCCTAAAGGTAACTTAAAAGCAGCTGATTTGTGAAGCTTAACAACAAATTGCATGTGAAGTTTGACTATACACATAATTTAGTGAAAACCTCACTTAAGCCAGACTCTCGAACAGGTTTCTGAATAGTTATAGCCCATGTAGCTCACAAAGTAAAATGCAATGCAATATAAAATCATGCTTACACAGTTCCCGCCACACGAGTACTAAGATGAGTGACATTGTCTGGAAAAAGCTTTGCCAGCCCAAAATCTCCTATTTTAGGATGAAAGTTTCCGTCAAGAAGTATGTTGCTAGCCTTAATATCCCTGTGGACAATATGTGGTTCAGCTTCCTCATGAAGAAATGCAAGACCAGAAGCTGTACCCAGGCATATAACAGCTCTCTTTGGCCAATCCAGAGCATCATGTTTACTTTTTGAACCTGAAATAATATTTTCTGGACATTAGCACACCCTGAAGAGAGATTAAACCTTATCTTCAGAAATACATCTTGCAGAATGAACTCATTGGACAAATACAATGAGTTCATCCAATTCATTTACAGATACAAAGATCAGGCATTCAGATAAATTTAAGGAGATAGAGAGAGGAAAAAACAAAAAAAATCATCACTCCGTTTCTTCAAATCCAATTATTTGGCTTAGTTGATTTGGTATCCCCTTCCATAGCATATCCACCCCATCCAATCCAGAAAAATGCATCCCACAACCAAATCAGATGGCCAAACTCTCAGAAAATGGTATGAGCTGATAGGGCTTAACTAGCCAGGCTGACAAGTCACCTCACATTTTAACACTACTCAAATTTCAAAACTTCTAAATTCATCCCAACTGAAATATGAACCAGTTCCACATAAATCTCTGATAATCTGATAATTACCGAGCAGAGCACTTGCAAGGCTGTTGTTTTCCATATATTCATACACCAATATCCGATGATTGTCCTCAACACAGCAGCCAATGAGTTCAACAAGGTTTGGATGTCGTGTATCTGAGATCACATTAATCTCTGTCAAAAATTCCTTAGTTCCTTGTTTAGATTCCGCAGAAAGAGATTTGATTGCAACTGGAGTACTATCTCTTAGAAATCCCTGCAATTAATAATGAAAAAGAAACTGTGTAAGAATTTAGTAAATAGAGAGAGGGGGGAAGAAGAGCACTAAAATCCCTCTCTTCCCCCAAAAAGGAAAAAGAAGAGTGGAGGTGCTACGCTTATATACAACTGCAACAAAGTAAAGCTAGTTAATCTCACCTTATAGACAACTCCATAACCTCCTCCACCTATTTTTCGCGATGGATGGAAATTCAGTGTTGCTGATCTCAAATAGTTATAAGAAAAGAGCTGTACATTATTGGTAGAAATTCCTAACCATGCACAAAAACAGAAAGCAAACACGTCAAACTTTGGGGTGAATTTCCCTGGTATTCACATATTAAATGGAAAAGTAAAGGAAATTAGCAAACAACATCCAAGTTCTAACATGTAGAAGAAAAAGAAAAGGAAGTCTAAAGGTTCATTTGGAGGCTTGTGTTCCAAACCTAGCCTGATATCGCTATATTCACATAATTTTTCTTTCTTAAATTGCTTAGATTGTATTGAGTGAATAGTTGATAATGTGCACAAAAGTTTTGTGTTGCAGATGATTCATGAATTTCTACCGTGCCCTTCTGGTATGGCTATCAAAATTCAGCTTACCCAGATCCCAGCCACAGTTCATCCCACAAAATTTGGAACTAAGCAAAATGATCCAATGTTAGTAGGCTTGTGATTTACGCTAATTCTAGCTTGACTCAACCAACAAGGACTAGTAATCCATAGTCAGGTTCAGACATTGTGAGCTTGAACATTTTGCAAAGACTTGGCTTACAGAAAGAGAACAGAGAAAATGAAGGAAAGATACCTTTACTTTTAATTCTAAGCTAAAAGAGTTCCAATTGTCAAGCTCATGAGAAAATAAAAATAAAAATTCAACCCAGCCAATAAATATCAGGTACTAGAAACTTTTGTCAGTTTGTTTGTTTTTTTTTTTTTTCAAATTCACCATCTTTGCCAGGAATTTGATCACCATCTACGTTGGTTTCCCCCCTATTGCAATATCCAGAAACAGGTTACTTACCGGGCACAATTCTCCCAAACAACACATTAACACTTAGAAGAGATAAAATCATAAATATACAGCTTGAAATAAATTCTAACTTCTATCAAACCAATCAGCAGTTGAAATAGGTTCCCGAGAGGGTTAAGAAAAGGATGTAAGGGAACAAGATCATCTGGGACGTGTAAGAGTGGTATAAGGACGCTATGATTCAGCACTTTAATCAATTTTACATGGAATTTCGGAATAAAATAGTAAACAGAAACGGCCTATGTTGATGAATCAAGGTAATCCAAAAATTTACAATTTTTTACAGTTTGAGGACATCCAATAATCATTGAAATGAATTCAATCGCACCCATTTTCTTACCTTCTGCCTCTGTCTGACCGGCAATATTCTGCCCTTTACAGTCTCTCAAGGCACCAAAGCAACTACGAATCATTGCTACAGAGTTGGAAGTTCTTACACACCCAAATTCTTTAACACATCTCTTCCTCAAATCCTATTCCATCCCAAAAAGAATCAGAAAGCTAACAATAAAGGCAACAAAGCAAACACAAACTACCCGAAGTAAATAAACGCAAAACCTGAAGTTGGGAGTGATTTTAAATACAACCCGACCGAGCCAAAAAGGCTTTGAAATGTCTTATGGGTCCGTGGGTGCAGCAAACGCCAAGACCAGGTAGTTTGGAAAGGAAATGTTGTGAGGGAATGAATGGGAAAGAATGAGAACCCATTATCAAAATCTTAGAAATAAAACAACGATTGGGGCGGGCGGTCAATATTTTTCAAGATTTGATCATTAGAATAGGGTCAAATTGGCTGAATTCTGCTCAAAGGCGAGTGAAAAGGCATTTGATTGTGACTCCTTTTTCTTTTCTTTCTTTCTTTGCTTTCCTGCACCGGCTTTCCCATGTTACAACCTTACGGCAACACCTTTGTTCACACATATTGATAGGTTGTTGCCTTGTTGGTCGCTTTGTGGCTTCTCTTTCATGGCAACCGACTCTTAGCTTCCAATTGCTCCATCGGTCAGCAAAAGCAATAGTTGAAGTATTTCTTAGCATTGGACTCCCTGCTTCGCTTCTGTGGAAAGTGGTCCATAGGCACAACGACGCCGTCTTTTTATTATATGTTGACAATGTTGTGTATTTGTTTTTTTCTTCATGGTTTGGTCGAAATCGAACCGTTCCTGTTCCACACGTTCTCTTTCCTAGGTTTAGACTTTAGACCATAGTACTAACAATTATTCTTTTCATATATATATATATAAAAAAAAAAAAAAAAAAAAAAAAAAAAAAATTATTCTTTTCAGCTTTTACAATTAATTAAGCATAGAATCATAGATGGCTCTTCTTGCAATCTCCTTAGTAGTACGAGGGAGTTGTGTTTGGTAAAGTGTTTTATTTTGAGTTTTATTTTTTATTATTTTTTTTTTAAAATTAGAAATAAAAAGTGATTAATGTAAGAGAAAAGTGAAAAAAGTCGTTTAGTAATAATTTTGAAAGGATGTTGAATTTTTGTTTGAAAGAAGTGAAAACAAAGATAGTCATTTGCCAAACACTGCTATAAAAATTGTGACGTCTCACATAATTTGGGTATGAGAATGAGGATGTGCTTGTATGTATATTCGCACCATTCTTGAACAATGTGTTTTAAAATCTTAATGGTCATGAATATATTATAACTTCGTAGTTAAGCGTGTTTCTACGAAAGTAGTGCTATGATAAGTGATCTCCTAAAAAAATTTGGTTTGTGAAAGCTGAAAGAAAGCAAACAATATTGTGTTTTTGGGGTGAGTCATTACGAATGGTATCAGAATCATTGCTCAGCCTGAGATGGAGGAGCGTGCACAAGCCCATGATAGTTACCAACAAGGACAATGGGTTTAAAGAGAGAGTGATTGTGACGTCACACATCGTCTGGGTATGAGAATGAAGGATCCGACTTGAACTCCAACACACATGCTGTATAAATATTTATGGCATGTTTGGATGCAAGTTAAAATAAAAAATAAAAAATCCAGTTGCTACGGTGTTCGAATTTAATACAACCCGAATTCACCCTAATTTTTATTTTTATTTTTTTAAAAAAAGAACTCCAACATGCTTCCTCTGTTCAAGGCGTGATAATTGCATTTCCTCTGCAAAAAGTACACATTTATCAGCAGACCATCATGTACTTTTAAAATCGTGATGCTATGAACCTACCAGAATTCTACCGTTAAGCGTGTTTCTACGAAAGTAGTAGGTAACCTCCTAAAAAATCTGGTTCGGGAGAGCAAAAAAATAGATAATATTGTATCGTTGGGGATCGGTCGTTACAAATTATACGTGTTATTTCGAAGAAAATTTCCACTTTAGAATGATTTTAAATTAACACAAAATAAAGGTTATGGAGATGCCCATAAATTCTTTTAAAGAAAGCTACAGGATCTCACGTAGAATGGAATTTGTCTTCGTGTGTCGGATTTTGATCGAGTTGAGATATGAGAATAAGACTATAAAAGTCAACATAATTTGACCCATTTAATTAAACGGGTTATATTCTTCAACATTAACCTGCTAATTTCATGTTAGGTTTGTTTCAAGTTTGCATACCATATAAAAAATTATCAGCCCTTATGTTTTGTTTTGTGTTCGGATCATATCGAAACATGAGTATACGACTATATATGTCAATCCTAACTCGACCCATTTTATTAAACAAATTATACCCCTCAACCCATAGGTGGCAATTCGTGTTTTCAAGTGGTATCAAAGTATAAATATAAGACTATATAAATTAACTCTAACCCGACCAATTTAATTAAACGTGTTAAACCCTTAAACTCCAATTTACTAATTTTGTATTGGGTTCATGTCGAGTTTAAAATGTGTCAAAAATTATTAATCCTATTTCAATCTTAACCCATTTACTTTATGTTAAATTTTCAAGCCGTATCTAAAATTATTAGCACTAATCAACTTTGACCACAATCACGTTTCCTTTTCAGATTTGATAATGGCCGGTTAAGCCATGGTCTTGGGTCGGCCCCGGAAGAAACAACAAAGGCCAATATCAACCGCCGTGTGGGTAATAGTATGTACCGATGATGGGTTCAAGAATGAAAAGTCAGCTCTTCAGACAAAACCAGGTATTTTTTTCTCTTTGCCAATTGGCCATCAACCGCCGTATGTAAAGAATTGATTCGTGTAACGATATTCAAACCGATTGACTTCGTTGTTTATTTATTTTTTATTTTTTTCTTCTTTGAAAGAGATCGACTTTTTTGAATGATTCCTCGTTTCATAACGTAATAGCTCACTTAATGTAGTCCATTCGACAAAATATGACTTTTTAAGGTGTCACATCATACATGCAATCCATGGGCTGGACGGCAGAAAATGAATTTTCTTGTGAGAATTATTATATATTTTTTTAATAGTATTAATTAAATTGAAAGAAATATTATTAAAAAATCTAAACGTAATTTTATAAACAATTGCTAGTATATTTGATCTATAATCATGTAACTGCAGCCCAGAGAAAGTAGAAAATATTTGCATTCACATAACCTACTTTTTTTAGTTTTAGAAGTTAGAAGACAATTAAAGAGTTGTTCAGATCTCGGGCCAATTTCATACTTAAAGCTGAAGGAACTCTTCAATTTCCAGTTATCAAATTTTGGATACAACTACAAGTTGTGTTTTTGAACAGTTCAAATGATAACTCGACTCATCAAATACGAAGCCATTGTTCATAGTAGCATCAGCACATTTTCTACCATCATCCTACCATGTACAAAAAAAAAGAAAAAAAAAGAAAAAAGAAAACATCCGAGAGCAATGATTAGCATGCACATGCATAACCCGTTTACATATTTGAGCTGAAAGTGTTTTGGGTCACCTACCAATACCATGCTGACTGCCAGGGGAGGAGTTTCCTTTCTCACTTCCAAAATCATTGTCTTCAATTTCACTCCCATCTAAACAAACGAAGCTGTTTTTGATACTTGGCTCTGAGCTAGCATTGCTGCTTGTGGCAAGAGGAGAGTCAGCAGCACTCACTGTCCTTATTGTGGAACCTGATCTCACACTGTAAATAGAGGAAGCAGGAATGTTTGTCACGGATGGGCGTACTTTAGCCGGGATGCTTCGTCTTATATCCTGGGGTAAGGAAATCCCAAACCATATTAGGAATTGCTACACAAAAGATGAATTGCTCTAATATCATGTTCACATGACCGCCATATATATGCATGCTAAAATAGTCATGAAATAAGCCTCCAATTAAAATCATTCAACATAATAAGTTGCATAGGACAAAGTTTTTTCTCTAAACTTTGTCCTATAAAGTATGAGGTGGATATATTCCAAAAGGGATCTAAGGATTTGAATACCAAGAAAATTACGTATATTGTCCTATTGTTGATAATAGGACAATATCTACCCAAGCATGGATTCATTTAACGGATTGCACGCTTGCAATAAGGATAGAGATACATACCATATGCCTCAAAGCCATATCAAGGGACTTATTTGAAAGCGTTCTTCCAAAGCCCGAGCTGTTGGTGGAAAAAGACTTGATACCTTCGTTAAGTATAGAGTAACTGTCATCTTGTTTTGGTGGTGCAAGTTTCCTCATGTTTACTAATCTTTCAACCATCTTTGTTCCAATAACTACAGGGCTCTCTGTTTCATCATCTTTTACACGTGACCTACTCTTAGCCAGAATGGCCTTCCCATTACTATAGGCACTGCCATGAGAAGATCGTCCTCTAGAGGGAGAGGATGATTGCTGTCTCGATTTTCCATTTGAAACGGAGTCAATAGAAGACGACCTAGCACTTGGAGCACCTGGCCTGCCCTTAGAGGCTGAAACTGGCCTTTCCTGAAATGATGTCCTCAAATTTGGAGGAGCATCAAGTGAGAAACCAGGCATCTCAGAGGGTTTCCTAGGCCTAGATTTAGCTGGCGGTGAACTTCCACGTGCTGGCAGTGGCTTTTTCAAAAATGCAGGACCTGACTTTGGCGCTGAAGAAGATCGACCAGGAGGAGCAGATAAACTAGGTTCAACCGAGGGGGCTGATGGTCCACGGTTTGGTGTGGCCGATCTTGATGTTGACTTGGAAGTTGGTAAGGAAGGTCTGGCAGTTGGTGTTGAAGACCGAGCAGTGGATCTAGTAGGAGTTGAAGATCTCACCACTGGAGGCGTGGAGGATCTTGAGGGTTTCGTTTTAGAAGGTAATGTGGGATGTGAAGCAGGTGTGGAGGATCTTGAAGGTTTCATTTTAGAAGGTAATGTGGGCCGTCCAGTTGGAGTTGCAGGTCTAGAAGTAGCTGATGTGAGCCCCACAGATGATGGTGGCCTTCTATTACCGTTGCTGGAAGAATTCTGTCTAGAGGGCGAAGTAGGCTGCTTAGGGACTATAATACTCCTTGAAGCAGGTTCTTCCTGGACCTTATCTAGCTGCAACCAAATTATATAGAAAACAAGGCAACACAAATTTGCAAATTATGATAGAGGAAGCGAAACTAGAAAATACCAAAACATTAAAAGAGGGAACCTATTTGATTAAAAACTAAATGTTAAAGACATCTGATGTTACTAGTAAAAAAAGAGCCAAGCTATACTCTACATTAGTCAAATGTTAGCAAGTTGCACATACAAGGGGTTATCGTACCAGTTAACAAGGCCCATAAGCATCCAGAATCCAAAGTAAATAGAGCTCTTACCCTAGATTTCGGAGCAGTGGGACGCACATTAGGAATCTCAATCTGACTCAATACAGTTTTCTGTGAATCCTTCTCTGAAGGAGGAAAAAGTGGTGTGCCAGGTGGTGTAAGAAGCCTGAATTCAAAGGAGACTTCCCATAAATACCAAGGCAAAGCATATAATTCTCCAACAGAACAATATAGAGGCATTATGTAGCAATAAAGAATACGTCAAGACACTGTGTGTTTGTGTGTATCCATATATTATGCAAGTAGATGTATTTCTTCTCATTTTCAGTCCTAAAGCTTCTGGAACAATCCAAACAAGAAAGCTCAGCATTCTACAATCCAAACAGGATGATAAGAAACCCAAACCCCTATTTCTTCATAAATCTAATAGGTTAATTTCTGAATTATATGAGAAAAAATGGCCTGAAACTAGTTTTGTTCAGTTTCTTCGGAGAAGACACATGCAGTCAGAGACGTGCATGAATAAAGCTTTAAAAAAGAAAGTGACTAGTTTAACATTTTCTTTGTGAGACCATTAACTTCAATTGAACTTTAATCGTCGGTCATAAGAAAAGGGACAAAGTGAAAAGTTCAATTGAACATTTCAGCATAAGAATTAAGATGCATACGAAATGGCATTGGTACTTTAAGTGGGGTCCATAAAAAGACAAATACCATCCTGAAAATGTAACTTTTTTCTTTTGCGTAGTAGTCTAACATTGCCCAATGATATTTTGCCCACTATTTTTCTTGATCAATCTTACAAGCTATTTCGACTTTGAGTCCCAATTGTTGTCCAAGTCTTCAATCATTAGCTTTAATCAAACTTTAATCGCCGATGATTATCAAAAAGTGAGAGAAGAAAGGCAAAAAAAATACTTGAGAACTGTGAAAAGTTACATTCAAATTTTTAATCCTCACATTCATAACAAAATGGCTCTTTAAATTTGAGCGGGGTCCATCAAAAGACAAATATCAATCTAAAAATGGAACTTTTTTTTTTTCTTTTCCAAACATTGAGTAGTCTAACATTACCAAATATCTTTCTGCTCGCATTTTTCTTTGATCAATTTTACAAGCTATTTGACATTGTTTCCCCTATATTCTAACATTGATGTCAACGTCTTCGATGCAGAAAAAAAATTGCAAAATAAATTGTTGGAAAAAAAAAATCGAAAAAAGAGATGGAGTGAGTTTGAGTTTAAACATATACCAATCATAATCAGATTTGTCATTTTCCGAGTTCAGGAACTCATCGGCGCGTGTCTTCCTGGGAGGCATCGACTCTGCAAAATACATCATCATCATCCACAAGAAAAAAAACAAAATTCTCTTACATGCACAAAGAATGTGAAATCTGTTAGAATATGATTAAATTTACCGTTCCCTATTGACTTAATCTTTTGGAACAAGTTAACACGGAATCAGTAATGGTCCAAAGTTCAAACCCTAACTCCATAATACACCTCTTGTTTCAGTTAAAAATTCTACGTGCTCAACGCTTTTAGCAGAAGCAGATTTATCAAAATGGATTCAGAGCCACTGGAGAAAACCTGACCTGCGGGTGAGGGAGTGAGGAGCTCTTCAGCGTCCATCTCACGCCTCCGCATCTGGAGGAACAGCGCGAGCTCTTCGTCTCTCTCCTTCGTCACCATTTTCCTCTCTCTCTGTTTCTCGGTCAGTACGGACAGTCTCGCACTCTAAAAACTGAAAGGCGACGAGTACTTGAAAACGAACTGAGTTATCTTTTTCGATTGGAAACGACGACGGATCTGATGCAAAAGCTCCGAACGCAGTAACAGAGAGAGATTGTGAATTTGTGAGAGTCTGAGAGACGAGACAGAGCAGTGGCAGCTCGAGCTTTAGCTGTCAGATTTTTCTAAAGAACAAAATAGAGGATTTGAATTGCAGATGGGGAAAAAAAAAATGAAAATATCATGAGGAAAACGACTACAGATTTGAGAAAAATCACGAAATTGCCATTTCAAGGCAATCTATAGTTAACTGTTTTGAAAGAGATGCCTATGAAGAGTACTTAATTGTAATAAATAGGAGAAATATTATTATTATTATTATTATTATTATTTTTTTGTATGTGAGAAGTACAATTTTTTTTTTAAGAGATAAGTTCACAAAATGGTATCGAATTATACGCCATTTTAAGAAAATAGTACTGAACTATCAAACGTTTCACTTAAGGGTACTTCGATAAGATTTGTTGTCAAATCCTGTCAAATTTTTTAAAATATCCCTATATTTATTTTTTTAAAAAAATAAATTATAAATTTTTTCAAAAATTCAGCCATGAGTATTTTTACAAATTTCTTTAAATTATGACCAACATCTAAATCTGAGCATTTTTTTTCTGTTCTTTTTCAAAAAAAGAAAAAAAAAATGGTATTTTGAGAATTTTGATAAGATTTAACAGCAAATCCGAATTAAATACCCTTAATTAACGTGTTTAGGACGTTTGATAGTTCAGTACTATTTTTTTAAAATAGTGTATAATTCGAAAGGTATCTATTGTTTTAATTGTAGGCCACACATTTATTCAATTTTGTTGACAATATCATATTAATAAAGTGAAATAAAAATCCAATATATGATTTCACAATTATTGTTTGGCGGCACTGCATGATGGCCTTTGTCATGTTTGATAAAGTTGAGAAATAAGAATTTATTCCTTTTTGTTTGGCAGGTGAGAATTTATTCGGTAGGAAAAAAAAAAAAAAAAAAAAAAAAAAAAAAAAAAAGAAAAGAAAAGAAAAAGGTGAGAATTTATTCACTGCCATGTTCAGTGAATCGCCTTGTTTTTTGCTTTGTCTCAAATATAAGTTTTTGTATTTAATATAATTGCAATATGGTTCATCCATTTTATTTAGTATGACTTATTGCGATAATAAAGTGTAAAGAATTAGCAAGTCATAATATATACTTTTGTTGTAAAGTCATTATTGTATTAGAAGTACTTAGTTAATATCAATTCTTATATTTTATTATATATTAGCGTTGCAGTTAGATTACATATAATAGTCATATAGTTGATTACATATTGTGATCTTGCAGTTTGCTTTATCTTTATTATTAGTGTCAGTGTGATATTATAATTAAATGTTAGAGGCATTTTGTATACGTGGTGAAACTCTAAGTTGTGTAGGAATTATCTTCTAGTTGAGTGTAAGTGTAGATGTCATTAAGGAGTTCTAATCCAAGTCTAAATCTTATATTCCTTTTATTTAAACGATGTCATTGAATGAATAAAGAAGCAGAAAATTAATCTCAAGCCTTGTGTTTGAAAATGTCTAAGTTCCCTCATAATTTAAAAAATCTAAGTTTCGTCAGAATCTAATAATTTATTACGTTATGTGTTTGAGAAATCATTCGCATAACAATGACTAACTTGGCATTCTTCTTTCGTATATTTATTATAAATTTCTTCGTGAACTACTATATTAATTTGTGAGGAGTTATAATACAAATATGAGTACTCAGATATATTTTTTAACATGCTAGAAATTAAATTTTTATCTCATCACTATTTCACCCGTGCTAGTACCATTCAATTTTTTTATTTTTTTAATAAAAAAATTAATTCAATAATTAATAACCCAATTTATAAAAATATAATTTATAATCTAAGTTGGTTCGTGGGGGTAATATTGAGATTTTAGCTCTAAATCAAACCTATTTTTAAAATTGCCGAGGTGGTTGTTAATACCCAGGGGAATTCAAACTTGGTCTATGAAAAGATACCGAGATTTAAACGTGGGCTGTTGGATTTCTCGGGATGTACAACCTCATATCTAACGGCCACGGTTGAGGGGGGGAAATTCAATTGCACGACGTGGACCTCGTGAATCGTGTGGTTTAAAATTGGTGTCTGCATCTGCGTGCGGACCCCATTCAACTTCGGGAAATTATTCCCAGCCAATCAGTTGGATTGGGCCTCGTAGACCCACTTTGATTGCACTTCGGCGCACGAAAAGATCATTATTATGCAATAACGCATGGTCCAATTAACGACAGCCACCATACGATGTCGCATTAACGTATCAGTGACAATTCTCTTGGTTGATATCATTAAGCATCGAGTAACGTGCTTATTTTGTAATCATTTTATTTATATTATTGACGTGACGTTTTTAAAATAATCTTTTTAATTAATTAATTAAAATTTGCGGTCACATCAACAAATATAAAATATGTATAAAAAATAGCATTAATTTTGAATTTATTATTAAAATAAATAAGATGTGATATTTAAGTTTGGTTTGAATCTAATTTTAGTTGGAATCCGACTCATTAAAGTTACAATACGCGTCTCATAACACAATGCAAAAAAACACGTGTCTCAATCGCTAAAGATCCAATTTCGGTTGTAACTCAACCGGAGTTGAATGCATAATAATTTTCAATTTTATAAATTATGGAATAATTATAACAATAACAAAATGTGAGAAGACAATACAGCTGTTGGGGTTTCAGTCTTTCAAACATACCGGGAGAAAGGAAAAAGCTAAACAAGAGATATAGTCTATGGTGGTCAATAGTAGCGGTGAATGGTGATGCTAGTAACGACAACGATTATAGTCGTCGAGGGTGGGCGGGGAAGAGAAAGAAAATGGTGTCGGTAATCGGTTGAGAGAATTCAATGTGGTTTGATTAAATTGTCCACCACTAGTTTAAAACCTCAAAATTCATTTAGTAGACACCATAAAATGTAAGCCACAAATTAAGAAAGGGGACCTAACTCGAGGTGAGCTGCTCTCCTTACAAATATATTACAATCTACAATCTTAAATGAATTAATTAGATGCTGGTACTAATGAACTAACTACATGACCTCAATTAATGCAATTTGTCCCTTTATATTCCCTCTAAAATTGTGATGTTGAAGCACGGGATGTTGCACGGTGATGTTAACTTCAAATGGAGACCCAAGGCGTAGGCCATGTGCCACGCTCACTCTTTGAAACCCACACCTAGCTCCCATGTTTTATATATAAGAACAAATTGAAATGGAGAAAATTGATTACATTAAATTGACATTTGTCTGAATATGTAATTTTCAGACAAATTTTAGGCTAAACATGGATGTTAATTTAATAGAACGGTTAAAAAAAAAAAAACTTATTCAATATAAGATTTTAGGCTAAAGTTTGTTTTTCGTTGTATTAAAAGGGATTTGGATAAGTCCGAATTGCTGACAATTCAGACAGTAAATTATGAGAGGTAATGCTAGGATGAAGACTTTTGTCCCTCCAAAGGTGACGTGGCTTTTAAAATTACCATTAAATCAAAATTCAATAGTAATTTATTTTAAATCTAATAGTAATTTAAAGGACACATCACTTTTGAAATGACAAAAGTCTTCATTATAATACTATTCAATTATGAGAGAACCATTATGAGATCTATATGTCCGAATAGGCCTATATCCAAATTCATATTGGAAGATAAAAGAGCCACATATGGGCGTTAGTGACTAAGTCCCTAGTCCAACCCAAGTCTGATTGCGGGAAATAAACTCTTTTGGCCCAGGATGTATGTCAGACTAAAAAATGAAGAAAAAGGCCCTGCTTTAATGCATTCTTTTACTTTTCTTGGGCCAAACATGAACCATGCTACAAGACACTTGTTCCAATTCTAACAGATTCAGTACCAACTGAAACCGAATCTAAGCCGAACACGTTTTAATAGGCTAGGTTTGGATTTCCTCGGTCTTTGCCCCGGCTAGAAGTGCAGCCTTTATGGGAAAAGAATGTAACAAGAAATGTCAAAAATCACATTTTCATTTTACTTTTATATCACTGTTGGAGAAATTATCATTCCCAAAGTTAAGTGAGCCCATAGCTGAACTAAGGGCCCAATTAGTTTGATCGACCTGGATCGACCAGCTCGGTCACCAATGTCTCGAATATTTACTACAGAGTTATGTGGCTGAGTCATCTCAGAATACACATGAGGGCGTTTGAATGTCTTTTGTGGATTATGTCTGGGATTTACGAGTTAAGGTTAAAATTTGAAACTCTCCCTCATCGTCAAAAGAACTCTATCCTGAATATCTTGGGATAGGCTCTTATCCCATAAATCATGGGATAAGGTGTTTATTAGTATGAAATCAACTGAAGAGTTAGTGTTTCAGACTCCTAATCCAACTGCACTCTATCACTCCAGTAATTTCATAACTGTGTGCCTATAAAAAAGCTACTACCCCAAATATAAATTTACACTCTAATCTTTGAGTTTACTCTGCTCTAGATACTCCCAAAATTGTCTATCAAAACTGACTTAGACATTGGAGTGGGGACGGTCGGCACTCCCAACGAGCTTTTTATTATTTTGCAGGTCTTAAAGAAGAAGGCGAACTACGAGGCAACGAATTATTAGGCAACACAGAATCACTTTGTTGATGTGGCATTGCTATTGGCCCTTATTAAAAATAAAAATCTAATAACTGATTGACAATGCCACGACAGCAAAATGAGATTTAACTAAATAACTTTCTTGTGAATCAATAGAAAACCTGTGTTCCTGCATTATATGCACGCTATTAAAAAATAATAATAATACTAACTAAAATTTAAATTAGAGAAACGGCATTGTGTTCTAATACTATCTGCAAAACTGGTCTACGAAAGCGGAGACAAATACCAATTCTGAACCAAGATAGCAGCAGAATCAAAACAAGAACATGGGGGGCAGAGAATGTACAACAAAAAAAGATTTACTTTAATAGTGAATGGCTAATCAGGCATCATCAGCATCGCTTCCAACAGCTTGAGCTTCCTGACTTGACAAGTAGTTGCTTCCATCAGGACCCAACATCTTAAACCTGTTCAACAATAAAACCCGGGTCACTCAGAAAGTTATCGCTGGTTTTGTTCGATAAAACTTTTTCAATTTCCCTTGTGTTTTTTCTTTTCAAAACAAAAACATTAACCGACAACCAAAAACACTCAAAACTACTTTTACGTTTATGATGTCACATCAAAACATTTTTCCAAACAAAAAACACCCTCTGAAAAGGGTTAACAAACAGAGCCACTGTGTAATCACCACAAACAGTAATCAGTTACCTCTCAAGGATGAATTTCCCCTCCTTGTACTTCTGGTTTTTCTCATGTGCAGCCTCCTGAAAATGAGTGGCAAAATTTAAAGAGAATCATTCATTAAACCATGTTGACAAGAGAATAAAATTTATAAGCAATAAATATTAAACATAAGATGATGTTACATATTTCCATCCCACAAGTGAGCAGCATCCAACACAAAAAATGTCAACAACCGTGTGCAATCCAGTAATCATCATGCGCTCCTCTTTCTCTCCAACTGTGACATTCACGCTGTCGTGCAATGGAAAGCAAAATGTTACTTGAAACATTCATATGTAAAATTGTCAAATGATATGAGCTATGATGCATGAGTCTGCCTAGGATGCAAGTGATGATGGGATTGGCCATCTACCAAACAACTTGTCAACCAAAGGGGAACTGGCCAGCTCAACCATGGAATATAAAGGGAAGACAATGTTTAAAGGAGAACACTGTTTACACAGGAACAAGATTTTCAACTCATTGGTGGGAATGAAGTCCTTCTGGCTACTTCATAGCTTGCTGGTTTTTCAGCATTCCTTTTTCCCATATCATTTAGAGCATTGATTACTGACAAACAACATTTTGGAAAATATAATGACCAAGTAAAACATTTTGGAAAATATAATTATCTATCCTCTCATAGCAAAAATACTAAATGCTCATTCAAGCAGCTTCTCACACCAATATAACCAGATTTTTCTGTAGAACCTATAGAACATTGATGAATGGTTCAAACTAATAAGCACATTTACTTTTTAAGAATCTCGCAAGCATGCATTACTTTGATTGATATTATACCAATATTCAGACATTTATATACAATAATAGTACAATTGTAGGTGCAGAAAGAGATTCTACTGCCAACACTTATTTGCTGAATACTAACTAGTAACAGATGTCAAAATCAAAGAATACTTACACTTTGTCGAAGAGATAAGCCTTTCCATGTCTGCAGTGGAAAGACTGGGACATAGGAAAACAGAGGGTTAGAGCATGTTGCTATATTTCAGACATGATTGGACACTGAAACATAACAATGAAAAATGGAATACACACCCATAGTCTCTGCCATATTTTTATTATTTTATTTAGAATCCCAGGAAAAATTAGACCGGTTATTTAAGCCATAAAAAAAAAAAAAAAAAAAAAAAAAAAAAAAAAATGGGGCATAAAATCCCCAGGTCTCTGATGGTTGACATAATCAGAAGACAATAATATAGCCTTTAATAAGAAAAAAGACTCGCACGCCTACCTAAACAAGTTAAAGTGAAATAAAATAAAACAATATAAGTAAAGGCTTTACAGTCAGAAAACAATCCAATGAAAAAGCCACAAAAAAAAAAAATTAAAAAAAAATACATGATAAAATAAAATAAAATCTGGTGGGCAGCCACAATGCATATAAAAACTGGAATTTTTTAATCAAGAATCTTGAACGTTTAAGGGACTAATATCATTTTTACATGTCTGGAAGTAAAATTGGTAAAGAAGTTAAACAAGGAAAAATTCTGGGAGAATTGGGTGACCTAATTCTTCTGGAAAGCAACGACCCCAAAATATCAAATAAAAATCAACCCACTCCCCAGTTTCTGCATTTGCATAGTCAAAGCATGACAGTGGTCACATTGGTTTTATCTATCAAGGTTCTGATAGTATGAGCAAGTATACATGCTGCAGATAGACCATATATACATAATGTCCTAGTGAAATGTGACTCATGGTTTACTTATCAAAAAAAAAAAATGTGACTCATGGTATAAATCATGTATGAGGTAAGAGCATTCACACAGGGTTCGACAATTTTCATCTCAAATTTAGCTAAAAAAATCACATTTTTTTTTTCAATTTTAGCTACCAATTTTTTCAAAACACTTCATCTCACTCTTAATTTTAGCCATCAACTTTCACTATTCCATTTAAATATTTTTTCAAGGATAAATTTATTCTCTCTATTACAAAGAGAGAGAATGATAGAATAAAATTTATTTATTTATTTATTTTTCAAACATTTGGTGTCCACTTGCCAAATTTTTTGTTAAAGTTGCTAGCAAATTGGGTCCTGCTTTGACTAGCCTGTGTGAATGCTCAAGAGAACCAACAAAAAAAGTATGGCATGGAAAGAACAATAAACTAACTGGATATCTTGCAATTCCTCCTCACACATGAAAACACAATATCATACCAGGAAGCATAACTCAAATTATATATTTAAGGGGGAAAAAAAATCAACATAATATCTCCAAATTAATAAACCCCGTTTCTTTTCCATCTTGCGGTACTTTGAAATAAAATATACATAATAATAACCCCCCCCTTTTTTATTATTATTATTGTTTTTAACCGATTTAGGGTCTTCCTTGTGCCTTATATCTAACTCCCTATTGAGAAAGTCACACATTAACAAAGCACAACAATGCATAATTCAGCATTACGTCATGAATATCAAGAGCAGAGCAAAAGGATCAACAATGGGTTTGAGACATTGTGGGTAAACGGGAAAAAAATAAAAATAAAAAATAAAAAAACCTTGGAAAGAGTATCTTCAGAAAGGGCAAGGTGTGTTCGGCAGTGCTTGCAGCTATAGAAGCTTCCTTCGAGAGTGATCACAAACAGCCTTCCCATCTCTTCCCACTACCAATCCCTCTGTTTCTCACCACTGACACACACACACACACACACAATCGAACTTTCTTTCTCTGTTTCCCTCCTGAACCACCAAAAACCGATCTCCATGTTAGACAAACGAGTAAAACCAACAAAACCCACAAACTAAAATCGAACAAAGTTCATGAAAATCAATCAAAGACAGCACAAAACGAAAATCAAACAGATGGGCTATCACAATGCAGACTTGTGTTTGACGCAGAGAATGTGCTACAAAAAGTAAAAAGGCAGACTTTACCAGCAATTACAGTGAGAGCCACGAGAGCAGTCGAATGGTATACCATTGAGCCAAGTTGTGTGCCCCTATATATATATATATATACACACACTGTACATGTTGTATTTGAGTCAAATTCGAGTTCCTCAAATTTCATTATTTGAGTGAAACTCGAGTTCCTCAATTTCAAGAGGCCTGACCAGTGACGATTGTTAGATATTTGTCGTTTAGATTTTTATATTTTAAAAGATAATCCTGGATAAAGTTTAAATATTTAATCATTACTTTTTAATTGATTTGTTTAGATTTATCATCTCTCTTATTGTAATTGAATTATTTAAATTCAAAATAATTATTAATATTTTAATACCTATATCTTAGCTAAACAATCAATTTTAAAATAAACACTAAAGTAATGCTACATGCCACACAATCATTTTGTAGATATCTTATAAAACTAATGTGGTAAAGTCTAAAAGTCATTGAATATTTTTTTCAATAAGGGCTACCCATAGTGCGTTTTACGCACTATTCCTTATAGGTTGATACGACATTGTTACCTTCGTCAAAATAATTTATGCATTCTCTCCGAGTTAGCGCCACATCAAATGCTATAGGTGTGGTGCGACCACCCTTGGAGGTTCAATTGGGTGGTCGACCACCCTAAGTAGGTGGGTAGCTTCTCTTTTAAGTTGACATGATAATGCCACGCTAGCGTGTAAATTAGCCGTATGTAAATTGTGCATCATGTAAAGTAACATTTTTTCAAAGATATTAGGAATCTCAAAACATTTTTTTTTATTTTTTGGGTGACTCTTTCTTTCACTGGTTTTGGTGTTCTTTTCAAAATTTGCATATTGGCTATTCATGGTACCGAAAGGTCTCATATGAATCATATTCATTGTTTCTTTAAAATGCTTCATTTGTAATTATTTATTTATTTTTATTATGAATTATTATTTAATCCTATCTCTTGGGCAATGCTTTGCCAATTTCTTTTAATTGGCATAGTCCATGCGAGTAATAATTTGTCATCGAGTGATTCGAGTTGTTTAATGCCGGCACGCCTGGTGTTTCTTATTTGTTCTTTTCTAATTCACGAGAAAATTCACTCATGCCGGCCTGCAAAGCATGGGAAGACCTGTGTTATAGCTATCCTCCTCAAACCTTTTGAAATCCTTCAAATGTATTATATTTTGGGGAAACATATAAACCCCCAAATGTGATATTTTATAGCTCGTAAGGAAAGAAAAAGCAAAAAAAAAAAAAAAAAAAAAAAAAAAAACCTCTGAAATTGAGTGGAAAGAATTTCTTCAAATTCAGTCTACTAAGCATGTGATTCGTATAAAGAGTTGTAGAGAATAATTACCAAGATTTGCAAGTTAATGAACTTCTCATCTAATGTGATTTTCAATAATACCATGAGTCTGTCGTCGCGTGGGTGGATATCATTTTAAAAAATGTATGTAAATTTAAAGACATCCCAATTTTGAAAAAATTTCCCCTAATTCAGTTTGGAGAAAACAGTTTGTCTAAAAAGTTACTTTAGAACCTTCCGCAAAATGACTATCATGTGAGAGAGATATATAACAAGTAATGGTGAACTGATTTGGTAGTAGAAGGTGTTACCCATTCATTGTTTCTACAATACATTGGAACAGACCTGTTCACTGTCACTAATTGTTAAGGGAAAATGGGGTTTAGCGGGAATGGAAATTCAGAGATGATAATGGAAAGTAGGAATTTGTATTTAATGGAATTGGAAAATACTGATACGGCAGATTCGAGGATGCCAACCTCTAGACAATTCACTGTTTCATTCCAAAGATAACCTAGACAACCCGTCCCTGGGACTTATATATGTCCCTTACAAAACGCATCCCATTAAACATAAAACGACTATCTGAGGAAAGCACAAAACGACACTAATAAGCATAAAACGACTATCTGAGGAAAGCACAAAACGACACTAAAATAAGCAAACACAGGCTGCTCAAAACGCACCGCATGGCCCATCTAGCTGGACCACACCCCTCAGCAACCCACTCACAAACTGCCACGCAACTGGCACTTCCCAATCCACTCTACTATCTTCTCCCTTCCTTCTCTCAAAGTCGCACATTTTCTCCCTTCCTTCTCCATAGAATTGCTGTGTGACAATATCCCCTCCGATTAAAACACCTTGCCCACAAGGTGTGGGTAAGCATCTTTGAGGCTGTGGAACGCCTCCCAGGTAGCATCAGCAGCGGATTGTCCCTCCCAGCGGACCAAAATCTCGGTGAAGGCTCGGTTATTTCTTGGGCTGGAGCGGAGGCCCAGTATCTCGATTGGTTCTGGTCGAAGGACGCCATGGGAGTCGACTGGCGGAAGCTTGGGTAGGGCGGTGGAAGCAGATCCGAGCTTGGGTTTCAACTGGGAGACATGGAAAACTGGGTGGATGTGGGCTTCCAGTGGTAGATCGAGCTCATAAGCCACCTGGCCCACACGGTGGAGGATTCGGAAAGGCCCATAGAATCGGGGTGACAGCTTGAGAGACCGGCGGTGCGCGACAGACGCCTGCCGGTAGGGTTGCAGTCGCAGGTAAACATACTGCCCTACTTCAAATTCCCTTTCTGTTCGCCGTAAATCTGCAAACTTTTTCATGCGTTGTTGGGCCTGTTTAATGTTCTGTTGGAGGAGGTTGAGAATCTGTTCGCGGTTGCAAAGCACTTCATCGACCGCCTCAACCCTAGTGGTCCCCGGGATATAGCTTAGGAGTCTGGGAGGGGGAACCCCGTAGACAGCTTCATAGGGTGTCATCTTGATGGAGGAGTGCCAGGTGGTATTGTACCAATACTTAGCCCATGGCAACCACAGGGTCCATTGGGTAGGCCGATCTGCTGCAAAGCAGCGGAGATAATTCTCCAGGCATTTATTCACCACCTCCGTTTGACCATCGGTCTGCGGATGGTAGCTTGTACTGAGCTTCAGTGAGGTTCCCTGTAGCCTGAACAGCTCCTGCCAGAACAGACTGGTGAAGATGGGGTCCCTGTCTGAGATGATTGACTGGGGCATTCCATGGAGCTTAAAAATGTTCTGTATGAAGAGTTGGGCTACTTTGATGGTGGTATAGGGGTGGGAGAGGGAGGTGAAATGGCAATATTTGGACAACCTATCCACCACTACAAGAACTATCGAATGTCCTTGGGATGGGGGCAACCCCTCCACAAAGTCCATGGTAATATCTGTCCAGATCTGATTAGGGATAGGTAAAGGCTGTAGCAAGCCAGCCGGGTAGGTATTCTCATATTTAGTCTGTTGACAAATGTCACATTCACGAATAAATTTCTTAATCTCCTTCCTCATCCCCTTCCAATAAAAATTTCTCTTGGCTCGTTGGAGGGTCTTGTCATACCCAGAGTGCCCTGCCATGGGGTCACTATGCACAAAATTAAGTACCTGGGCCTTGAGCTCTGGGGACTGGCCAAGGAGGATTTTTTGTTTATAGAGTAGAAGTCCATCTCTGACAGAATACCTTCGGGTGTCCAGCTCATTCTTGTTCCACCTCTCCAACAGCTGCTGAAGTATCTCATCCTTCTCATACTGGTGCTTCAGTTGCTCCACCCAGCCAGCTATGGGAATAGTTAATAAGGATATGATAATCCCTTCCTCCCATCCTTCCTTGCGGGATAAGGCGTCAGCCACCCTATTTTCTACACCCTTCTTGTACTCAACCACAAAGTCATACCCTAGTAGTTTGGTAATCCACTTCTGCTGGAATGGAGTTCCCACCTTCTGTTCCAGCAGAAATTTAAGACTCTGCTGGTCAGTTCTAACCACAAAGGACTGTCCCAATAGGTAGGGCCTCCATTTTTGTACAGCTGTGACTAAGGCGAATAACTCCTTCTCGTAAGTAGACATGTGGAGAGCCTTCCCTTTAAGTGCCTTACTAAGGAAGGCAATAGGCCGGTTGTTCTGCATAAGAACAACACCAATACCACTACCACTTGCGTCACATTCTATGAGGAAAGGTTGAGAGAAATTAGGTAAAGCGAGGATTGGGGCTTGGGTGACAGCCACCTTGAGGGCTTGGAAAGCTTCCTGTGCTGAGTCTGTCCAGGAGAAGGCATTTTACCTAAGCATTGTTGTGAGCGGCGCAGCTATAGATCCATAGCCCTTAATGAACTTTCGGTAGTATCCGGTTAATCCAAGGAAGCCCCTCAATGCCTTGATGGTCTTAGGAAAGGGCCAGTCTACCATCGCTTGTATCTTCCCGGGGTCAGCACAAACTCCTTGTGGTGTAACCACATGCCCCAAGTATTCCACCTCCGAACAGCCAAAAGTACACTTGGACATCTTGGCATAGAGCTGGTGGTGCCTTAGGAGTCCGAGGGTCTTGGTAAGATGGGTGAGATGAGTCTCCATATCCCTGCTGTAGATTAATATATCGTCAAAGAACACCAGAATAAATTTCCTCAAGTAAGGCTGGAATATGTGGTTCATGAGGCATTGGAAGGTGGAAGGAGCATTGGTTAGCCCGAAAGGCATCACCAAGAACTCGTAGTGGCCAGCATGTGTTCGGAAGGCTGTTTTAGGGATGTCAGCCCCTACCACCCGAATCTGGTGGTATCCAGACCGTAAATCCAGTTTAGAAAACACTTGTGCCCCACACAATTCATCTAGTAACTCGTCCACAACAGGAATCGGAAATTTGTCTTTAATAGTCACCTTGTTCAACGTCTGGTAGTCTATGCACATCCGCCAAGTGCCATTCGCCTTGCGCACCAATAGAACCGGGGAGGAGAACGGGCTGTGGCTAGGGCGTATGACCCCTGACTCCAACAATTCCCGCACAATCTTTTCGATCTCCTCTTTTTGATAAAACGGGTACCGATAAGGCCGGACTGAAACTGGTTGGGCGCCTTCGATTAAAGGAATAGAATGATCATGTGCCCGGTGGGGTGGCAAACCCTTCGGTTCTTGAAAAACATCCTCATAAACCTTGAGGATTTGGCCCACGGGACCGGATGGCCCCAACTGTGCAGTAGCAGAAGTTGAAGGGTGTAAGTGCAACCCTAGTGTTGCTGGGCTCAGCATCTGTAGCAACACCCCTTTTTTCTCATGTCTCGTGAGCTTAAAGGAGGACCCTTCTTCCCAATGTAGACCCTCCCCTTGCCTTAGGCCGTGTAGGACACAGGGGGCTCCATTGAAGGAAAACTCCATCTTGAGGATAGAAAAATCCCACAATATAGGCCCCAAGGTTCGGAGCCACTGTATTCCGAGGACTGCATCGCACCCTGCGAGGGGCAAAAGGAAGAGGTCTATGTTGAACACATGGCCCTGTAATTTGACCTCCACGGCTGTGCTACGGCCCGGGCTTGTCACCTTCTGCCCATTGGCAACCTGAACAGTGATGGTGTCCCATTGTTGAGGAAGTATGCCCACGGTGGCAGCCAATTTTGTGTCAACAAAATTGTGGGTGCTGCCTGAGTCAAGTAGAATAATAACCTCCTTGAAACGGATAATGCCCACGATCCTCATAGTGTTTGGGCTTGGGGTTCCGGTGATAGTGTTTAAGGAAATCTCAGGAAACTCTTCCAAAAAGAATTCCCCAGGGTCTTCGTCAGGGGGCTCAGCCTGCTTCTCAGCCTCTATCTCCTCCACTGCCTTACCCTCAATGATGAACAATTTGGGGGACACACAGACATGGCCACGGGACCACTTGGCATTACAGTAATAACAGAGCCCTCTCTTCCGCCGATCCTCCATTTGAGCTTGAGAGATCTTCTGAACCGGTACAAGGGCCTGGCTCCCAT
Organism: Alnus glutinosa; assembly: GCF_958979055.1. NCBI lineage: Eukaryota > Viridiplantae > Streptophyta > Magnoliopsida > Fagales > Betulaceae > Alnus > Alnus glutinosa. The sequence goes on from NC_084892.1 coordinate 27,559,428, forward strand.
TGGAGGCCCTCTATGGGGTCTGCCCTAACCGCCCTGGCAGCATTACATTTGGTTTTAAGTAGTCATGTTGCACCCCCCGGTTGGTATTCATCCCGGAGGCTCCCTTCATTGCTCCCCACGGCAGCTCCGTACTCATGCTACGGTGGGAATGAGAAAACTGGGTGGATCTCCAATTCTGCCGCCTGCCCTTAGAATAGATACTCACACACTCCTCCTGAATACGTGCCAGAGAATAGGCATCCACCAAATTCTTGGGGTGGAACATCCGGAGAGGCAGCCGGATCTCTTCCTTTAACCCCCCCAGAAAACAGCTCAGTTTATGAGCTTCAGGAAGGTTTTGAACCTTCAGAGCAAGGATATCAAACTTGTTTTTGCAGTCCTCCAACGACCCATCTTGTTTCAGATTCGACAGGGTCTCCATGGGATCATCGTAAGACCCCTGTCCAAACCAAATCTGAATTGCTTCGACAAAGTCTAGCCAAGAGGAGACCGTGTTACTAGCCTTAAGTTCTTGGAACCAAACAAATGCCTTACTGTCCATGTGAAAAGCAGAAATGGATAACCGTTGAGCATCCGGGGTCTCATAGAAGTCGAAAAACTGCTCTGCCCGACAGCACCATGTTTCCGGGTCATCTCCGTCAAAACGTGGAAACTCCAAGCGGAAGGGTTTTGGTTTGATGCCCTCATCAGTGCGAGTGTCATCCTTGAAGCCACCACCCCCACTGCTGGAAGCAGCGAAAGAATCAAGGAAGCGCTGCCCAGAAAGTATGCGCCCCTTAGCTGGAGTAGAGCCCTCAGTGATGAGTTGCCGCACAAGCTGGGTGAGCTGATCAATCGCAGCACGAGCTTCCCCTTGCGCCACCTGAATCTGGTTTATCTCTGTACAGGTAGCCATTTCAGCCTGGAGCTGCGTCATCTGACCCTGTAATACTTCCAGTTTTTGAGTTTCTTCGGCCATGGTAACGGATCTAGTTTTCATAAGATTAGAAAAGGATCAAGGGCTCTAATACCAATTGGAACAGACCTGTTCACTGTCACTAATTGTTAAGGGAAAATGGGGTTTAGCGGAAATGGAAATTCAGAGATGATAATGGAAATTAGGAATTTGTATTTAATGGAATTGGAAAATACTGATACGGCAGATTCGAGGATGCCAACCTCCAGACAATTCACTGTTTCATTCCAAAGATAACCTAGACAACCCGTACCTGGGACTTATATATGTCCCTTACAAAACGCATCCCATTAAACATAAAACGACTATATGAGGAAAGCACAAAACGACACTAATAAGCATAAAACGACTATCTGAGGAAAGCACAAAACGACACTAAAATAAGCAAACACAGGCTGCTCAAAACGCACCGCATGGCCCATCTAGCTGGACCGCACCCCTCAGCAACCCACTCACAAACTGCCACGCAACTGGCACTTCCCAATCCACTCTACTATCTTCTCCCTTCCTTCTCTCAAAATCGCACCTTTTCTCCCTTCCTTCTCCATAGAATTGCTGTGTGACATACATCCTCGTCAATTTCGCCACAATTGGTTGGGCTATCAAAACAAATGAAAACAAAAGTAGACCTAAACTAAAAACGTTGATCATCTTAAGCCCCATAATGTTTTTCTTGTATTTCAGTATTTTTAAGAAAGTATACACAAAGTCAAGAACATATCGTACCACATCATTTAAAAATTTCAAATAACGTGACAAAATATACACCATTAGATCTATGAAATCTAATATTTACCATGAAATTATTCATTTCATGTATTTATTAGATCTGTAATATTTAGTCTTGAACATGAAATGGTTCCTTACATTGAAATGGAGAGGATCCAATTCCCAAACGAGATGTGTTATTTCTACATCATTTTGGTTTACATCAAGACACATGGGACGTGGAACTCATGCATATGGGTAGAGTTGATGTACACTAACGTGATGTAAAAAAATTATTACCCTTCCCAAAACGAAGGCAGCATAGATCTCACTAAAAGAGCCTAAACGTACAATGGGCTCATATCAACCATCATTGACAAGATGGAAATCCAATCAAAAAATGCTTCCTCGGCAAATGCCCAAAAGGACATGAATCAGGAAAAAAAACAAATTGTTTTCCCTCGCAAAATGAGATCCACAGTCGACATACTATCAGAGAGAAGAAACTCTTTCCTCAGGATATCTTCTCTCGACTGCACCTATTCTCTGAGGAGGCCATACGATGTGGGTCACCCTTCCTTGAACCAAACCCAAAGGAATCTGCCAATAAAAGCATGGGCAAGTTAGGCTCCATGTTACCAAGGTGAAGGGATAAAGACGTTCAAATGAAACTTTCAGAAAGGGAACTCCAACACGAGTAATTTCCCAAGAAGATACATAAACAAATAAAATTTCCCGGTTAATGCATAAACATTCTGCATCTACTGCCACTGGACCAATAAAATTATGGCCATGTGAAGAATTATATTGTCAAAGGACCTTTCTTTTAGGTGGGTGAGAGGAAGGGTGGCCTTCTTCCATACTAAACCTTTATACACTATCTTATTCAAGCAAACTGCAAAAACAGTGGAAAGGGCAACTTACTGGGCCAAAAGATCTAGAATCCTTGCTAGAAGCTGAATTATCACCCTCTACCCAACAATGTCCATCTGGAATCTTCAACATATCATAGGAATTATGAGTGGTTCCAATCCATTCACCTGGTAAGGCAATTATTCTCTTTATGTGTTTCTCCTTGTGATTACTTGGGGAGCTGCAGAGGATTGAAACTACAATAATATCATAATGCAGCACTGAAATGTTGGCATCCAAAGAATACTTAAAAAACAATAATAAATAAATCACCAGACCTTTTGTATACTTGGTCAATTACATAATGTCAATATAAGCATAAGAGGGACAAACAAACCATATGTGTAAACATTAAAGCACTGATGATGTTGCACCAAATATCGGTCAGAGCCCAAGATTTAAGTCAAAGATGGGATGCAACTCAGTCGGGGTTAAGAATTACCTAGGCTGCAGACAAAAACAGTCCAGTGCAACTCATCTCTACTGGACAATATAGGCTGCTTGTCATCAACAAATCAAGTTAAATCTCAAACTTTGACTTAATGCTCATTTTTTTAGTTAGCTGCTAGTCAAACACAAGCAAACCTAATATCAAGTCAGACAGGCTCATGAAAATAGGATAGTAGGGTCTCAAAAGCATTTTAGCCATTATTTCAAATAATCAATTAGCTCAATCTACTGAATTATCACGAGTTATTCCCAAATTCACTGTGATGAAAAGAATAAAGCTCAATACCATGGCTTGGGTTTGGATGTGGTTTGCTCCACTCAACAAGCCAAGTCATGGCAATTTAACTTGGATTAGTAAATGATCCTTTGAGCCATCAAACCAATACTCAGCTTCGCTTAAGCTTATAGCCCTTTTTCAAAAACTGACTGTATTTTGGCGGAAAAGCAATCTCACAAGTACACCAGCTCTCCTCACTCCCCCAAATTCATGTAACTTGTAAATCTTATAATTTTTAAAATGTCCAAAAAAATCCTAAATAAAATATATAATTGTCAAGTCAGAAAGAAAGATTGTTGGGGGGAGGAAATAGCATTTGTCATAAGATTGCAACCCCCTGTACTTTGCCCTCACCCTTATTTACACAAAACTTAACAACCAACAGTTACAAGAAATCCCACATTTCCCTATTCACCAAATATCATCTCTCTAGATTAGTTATTCATTTCATTCCATTTTCAGTCACAGCATGAACTCCTAAATTGAACAAAACGGATATTTGTAGAATCCAAAAGATCCCAACAAGCCAGTTCAAAGAACAAATTCCCCCCACCCCCCCTTGTAATCAAGCATTAATCCAGATTGCTGTCAACTGGAGGGCCAAATAGATTAGAGCCACTGGCAGCATTTTTCAAATTTAACACAAAACTTAGGTAATCACAACTTTCTTTGTGTAATACAGAATTATTTAGCACTATGAAATTGAAACTGATTCTAAACTGTATTATTTTCAAACGCCGATGCATGTTTATATCAAGTTCCATATTGTGCAGAGGCTCTGCTTGTAGTTTGAGCTAATAGAGCAAAAGAGCTATTTAAGCAACACCAAAGGCAAAACAAAGTACCGGAAAACTACCACATCGCCATGTGAAAACTTGTACTTTTCAAGGCAAAACTTCTCCAACAAAACATAGTCATCTGCGGCCAAAAAAACCCATGATCAGACCCCCCCCAAAAAAAACCACCCTTGTGACATAGCACATTGTTTAATCTTTCTCTTAAGAAATATACCCGTAAAACTGCTGGCTCGAGGATTAAATGTGGGAGACATAGAAGCCCCCCGTACAGGAACAATACTTGCATATCGATCAGAAACAGTAAGGCCTATGAGCCCAAAGGTAAAATACTTGTTTGCCAAACTCCGCAAGAAATTTCGAGTTCCCATATCCAAGTTTCCTCATATAAACACATATCAGGTGCAAAACGTAACCATCTGTACCAATCACCATCTTTTTGTTCAGCACTTCAACCATATTTATATAGAAGCAGTTCAAAGTCGTGCAAATTCTCTAAGATTGCTTATGGCACAATAATTCAAAGTCAATACAAAGTAGTGCTGTTCCAAAAAACTACCATATATATATGTGAAACAAAGCCCGAAAAGAAACAAAAGAAAAGGAAAATCAAAAATTTTTCCTAAGATAAGCAAACAAGAATAGCCAAGCATTTCTCTAGTTAGAAAAAACTCAGAAGCAATGACAATATAGCAATGAGAACAGAGCACCAGATCCACCGCAGCGACTGAAATCAACTGCAAAACGAAAATGAAAAAGAAACTCACAAAGGAATTTGCGATGATGAGCTTTACCTTGAAGAGATTGCTGTTCATATACGGGCGGGAGAGAAATGCCTGGGGTTTTACCGATTGAGAATTATGGAATACCAAAACCTATTCTTTCTCCTCGCTCGTGCCGAAGGGGGTAAAAACTAAAAAGCCAGCGTAATCGCAAAGAGCCAATCTACAGTAACATTTCCTTTCAACAAGTTCTATATATTTCCCCTGTGATGTGTCCACGTCAGATCTGAAATAAGTCAGGTCTCTTTATCTAACGGTTCCGGAATGTAGATTTGGTACGAATAGGAATATCCCATAACCTTTATTTTTCACTTATCCTCCATTTCTTGTAAATGTTTTTTTTCTATTTTTTAGTATTTAATGAAGGGGAAAATAATGATCAACGGTTGCCGAATTTCATTTTACACCGGTGATAAATTTTTTTTTTGTACGAACCAAATATCAAAAAATATTTTTTTAAAAAAATAGTTAAAAATAAAAAAAATTTACAACAGAAAACATGATATGTCAAAGCATTAAAATTAAAAATGAGGAAATTTGATTGAGAGTTACAAAAATGAGTTCAATATAGGAAAAGATAAAAGCAAATACTTCTACCTACTCCTAATATTTAATATGAATCTTAATCTCACAAAATATTCCTTTTAAATATTAATATATGATTGGGCCCATCCCTATCTATAATTGTATCTAATTATAAAAATATTTTGACAAAAGCATTTTTTTTCGATTATTTTATACCTACACTCAGAATATTCACAATGGTTACTTACTTTGAAATTGTATGTAAAATGACTAATTAAAATCCTAAAAAATGGGGGACGGACCTTTTACTTTAAACTAGGTCAAAAAAACTCCCTCCAACCTAGTCTATAAAAATGATATGTGTCATTTGTCAATTTGCATAGCATTTGCTTCTCATATGTCTTTTTAATAAAATTTTCAAATTTGTCATTGCAATTAAAAAAAGCACGTGCTTCTTATATAAAAATGGACACGTGTCATTTTTATAAAGTGGTTGAAAATTATAAAGTTTCTTCAACCTATTAGATTCTCTAAGCCAAAAACATTTTGCATTTATGCTTAAATGCTTCTCCAAAGAGCAACTGTGAATATGTGATAGACATATTGTTAAGACAGTTTCTGGTTGGCAACACAAGCCTCTATAGAGTTTTTGTAGATTTTTTGCAAAACAATGAATGTCGGTAAGGATACATGCCAGGAGTGCTAGCTGATCCAACTCCGATACTTAAGTCAGTTTTCAAGAGAATGTGTATTAATGCATTAATCAAAATAATTTCTAACTAGAGTATACCTGTATGTCTATGGGTATTTATAGTGAAGGTGAAAATCGGTTTCTCCAGGATATGGATGGAGCTAATCCTCTGATTGTGGGTCTTCCACTATCCGAAACGTGGGATCTCTACACATTTGGATTGTAAGTATTCCATTATCCAAACGTGGGGTTTCTGCACATCTGGATAGTATTTCTTCGCGTGTCTGGAACATTACATAACATGGGGTTCTTATGTATCCAGAACGTGGGTCTCCACGTCCCGAGACATCTCCAGGTGTCTCAGGGTCTCAATATCTTCATGGGCTTCTTGCGGATTATTTCTGAGTGGGCTTGGCTTTGCCATGCAGTGGACCACGTAGCCCAGCCTTTTCGGTGGTCCGGTTAATAAACCGTATAGCTTGTTTTTCTTGGGATTGTAATTTGTAAATAGACCGACTTGAATTGTCGGGTCCATTTACTAACTACTGGGAATATTTCCCAACACATATTTTTTAAGCTTTGGTAGCCATTTGTAATAGACCATTTAAACGTTTTTAGGATACCCTCAGACCTCAACTGTATGGTAATTTATAAATCTTCTCTTATGCTGTTGCTCTTACACCCATTGCAGCTACACAAATTTGTATCCTAGATTACAGCTGAATATTATTCTAATAAGACAAAATTTTTCTTTAAACATCTGTTGGAATAAATTTTTCTAACTTAATTTATTAAACTGGACGTGTGTTTAAAATGCATGTATTTTTTAAAGCATTTATTTGAATACATATAAGTTTAATAGACTAATTAGAATAATTTCTCTCATCTAGTAAACAAAATTCATTCTATTCTCCTAAAAAAGTCTTATTTTCAATTTTACTCCTAGCACCTAAAATTTTAATTCCGCCTGTGATTTCATCCCCTGCATAACCATTTCAAGCATTATATATTGATTTCTAATTAGTCGCTAAGCCTAAGAGCACATTTGGTATGAATAATAGATCATTGAAATATAATAACTATTCTCGAAGGAATAGGCACCAAAAAATCAACATTATTTATTTAATTTTTTTTTTGTTGGGGAAATAATTACCCCCAAAGCTGAGCGGGCCTATGACCAAATCGGGTGCTCAGTTGGTCTGATTGACCTAGCTAGACTCGCTCAGTCACCAAGGTTTCGGATATTCATTACAAAATCCTATAAATGAATCGTCTCGAAATACTAACATCTAAGATATTCTATGTCGTCACGGATAAGCTACAAGGATATAATCAATATATTGAATGATCGTATTTAAGTGGCCTCAGGAATGACCACTCGAGATGGTTATGAAGTTGTTTAAAGATTACTACAGTCAGAATTCGAGAGATAAGGAATAAAGTTTGATCCCATAATCATAGAAGGGCGCAAAAAGACTATATCTCAAGTTTTCCCGATAAGTCTATTATCCGTAGAAAAGAATTCTATCCCAGGTTTTTTGGGATAGACCCTTACCCTATAAAATATGGGATAAGAGACCTGATATCTATCAATAATCAATTAGAAGGGAGTGTCATACCCGAATTAGATTTTCAAGAAGTTAAGTTTGATTTTGTGCTATATAGCAATTAGACTCCTAACAAAACTATATGGGATTTGATTCTTGTACAACACAAATACAACAACCGTACAATAATCTCTCACATGAGGGTGGACTCCAGTATGGGGGACTTACCCTCATGTGAGGGATTGTTGTATAGTTGTTGTATTGATGTTGTAAATCTAACATTTTTCAAACTATATTATAGCAACCCAATAATTCTAGAGCTGTATGCCTATAAATAGGCTACCACCCCAAGGTGTAAATTTATGTTATAATCTCTGAGTTTACTCTCTCAATACTCTCAAAATTGTCTATCAAAACTGACTTAGTACGTCACCGTACCGAAAATTGTATCTAACATTTTTTAACCCTACTTTTTGGTCTTGTTGACCCCCGATTCTTCGGACCTCTTTGAATTTTGCTTCAGATTGTGCACAAACAGTTCAAGGATGCTTGCAGGCATGCGCATGGGAGTAATCACGAGCCATTCGGTATTCACAGACGATCTCCACCGAGAAGCTCACAGGCTAACGCACAGCTAGAGCATTAGTTTGCCCAACAAGTTATTTGCCATAACCAAGGAGAGTGAATATGGAGATGAGCTCGGAGTTCCTTGCAAAGTTGCAATCTTTGCATGGGTCTCTCGCAAATTGTGAGAGGCCTTCCATGGAAGTTTTGGGCAGGTGTTGGATTGCCCGATCACCCGTCCAAGTAAACCTATCGAATGCTTCTTTGTTTGCCCGATTGAAGTGTTTCTTTAAGGGTTCAAATTTATGCATCTTGAAAATAAGAAGTAACTAAACATTCTGCTTAGCCTATCAAATGTCATCGATCTCATATTTTACAAGATAAAAGAGTACAAATCATAATTCAGCCAAGTAAAATGCTTATATAGACCGACCAAGCGACATATATAGGAATATATATGTAGCAAGGTAGGTGCTTAAGAGGAGGAAAATGCGTCAATGATAGTGGTGTGGAGAGGGTCACTCAAATGGGTAGCCCAGTTGTTGAGAGGGCCTTTTCCGGTGACGGCAGCTTGGACAGCAAACCCAAGGAACCCAACCATGGCGAGGCGGGCGTGCTTGATTTCTGCCAATTGGAGGGTGGCCTTCTTCTCTGGGTCAGCGGCCAAGCCGAGAGGGTCAAAGTACTTTCCACCGGGGTAAAGCCTCTTCTCCGGGTCGAGCTCTGCATTCCTCTGGAACTCGATGTACCCAATGACCAGAACCTCAATCCATATCAATGTGGTGATGGAGAATGGAAGAGGTTGGCCAAGGTAAGATGAACCTTCAACCAGCTCCACCTGAAATGGCAACAATTACACATGGGAATTTATGAAGTGGTGGAGAACCACACTGCCGTGATTGGGTTTTTTGCGTACCTTTCCAGCGTCTTGCCAGGTAACTCCGGTGAGCCACTCAACGGAGAGTGCGCCGAGTGTAGCCAACATGGCCCACCTTCCATGAATGAGCTCGCACTCTCGGAACCTCTGCAACCCGAAAACCTCGCTGTACGGCTGGAACGGGGTCGACTTCACGTCAGCGTTCTCGAACCGGGTCCCGATCACATCGCCGGCCAAGTTCTTGGCCAGGTTCTGGTCCAACGAGTCGAGGTCGAACTGCAAGTACTCCGCGGGCTTGCCCAGACCGAACGGGTCGAACCCGTAGTCCCCCACCAAGCTCCCGTCCAGATATTCTGGAGCCTTGGCTCCAGGGAACCAAAGTGGGCGGTCGGAGATGGGCTTTGTGGCTTTCCTGGGTGCGCTTTTCTTGCGTCCGAACCCGAATCGGGCTTGGATCCTGCCCGAGTTGGAGTACGCATCAGTCAGACGCGTCCCCATGAAGGACGATGTAGCTGCAGCGGCGGTGGTGGCGGCCATGGCGTTGGGCTAACGTGCGCCGGGTGTGAAGTGAGTGCAGGTTGTGAAAGACTGAATTATATTTAGTGGTGGAGGTGACTCGTGACTGAATTTTTATCAAGGTTTGGTGGATAATCCACGGTGAGGCTTTGTGGCCGTTGGATGAAGGAGCGTATCCATCTGACGGGTGTGAGGGTCTTCGCCTTATCTTTGCCTTATCTGGTAGTGGGATAGTAGGGTCCGGAATCTGACCGTTCTCTCTCCGGTCCACGAAACTGGACGTTTTCTGCGTTCTGTGGTTTAGATTGCTAGAAAATCCATTCTCTCTAAATTTCGACCACGGAAAAATGGAAGAGATTCTTTTTTTCTTCTAATTCAGATTATTATATTGACACAGTATAAAATGTATTATCTTACACTCCGTTTGTTTCGGCGTTAAATAATTTTTAAAAAATAATTTTTATATTTTTCAGTGTTTAGTAGCGGCAAAAATAATGGTCAACTGAAAAATAATTTTCGTTTGTTTAAAATTACTTAGTAAATTTTAAAAAATAATTTATGCTTTTTAAAAGTGTAAATCATTTTCTGTAGATGGTCGACCATCTTTTTAAACGATGTAATCGGCCTTTACGTTCAAGCAGTCAACTATCGCCGAATTCCGACAAGCCAAATTTCATAGATTGTCGGTGCTGGAATCTAAAAAATTATGCTGGAATCTGACGACATTTGGCTTCAGTCCCCGAATTCGGCCGGAATCTGGCCAGAACGGCTGGATTCCCGGCCATCTGATTGGGATCCTGGAAGAATCCGATCATTCTGGCTAGGATCTTGCCGGATCCGACCGTTATGGTTGGGATCCTCCCATAACGGCATGATCTCTTCCCGTTGGTAGGGATTTGGCCAGAACGGCCAAATTCCGGACACTTTTGTCGGAATCCAATGCGTCCAATATATATATATATATATATATATATATATATATATATATATATATATATATATAAAAAAAAACACATTTTTATATTATTTTATATTAATATTTTTTTTTATGTTGTGAATAAAATTTAATTTTTATAAATTAATATGATTGAATAAAAATATAAAAAATATTTGTAATTTTTCATAAGCACCAAACACCAAAAAATGATTTTGACGGAAAATATTTTTTTAAAAAATAACTTCCTTAAAACTATTTTACGACGAAAACTATGTTACACCAAAACAAAACAAACGTAGCATTAATTTATTAAATTAACATTTATCAATGCATTGCTTTTTTAAACATGTATGTGATGCATTTTAAATACATGTTAGTTCTTATCTATGAAATTGAACGTTTTATATGTTATGTGTTGTTGAGGTTGCTAAAGAGGGAAAAATCGATTCTCTCTTAATGAACATAGTTTTCATTTAAGTTGGATTATAATTTTTTTTCAACCCTGTTTATTATAGTGACACATATTTAAAATGCATCATCATAATCTATTAATTGATATTTATCGAAAATAAATGTAAAAATCACATACACTATTAAAAATATGTGATAATGTCTATAAACCCTTGAATATATCTATAACTAATCATTGGATCAACCGGTATTAAAAAAAAATAAAAAAAATGAATCCAACAATTATTTGGGATTCCTACATCATCGTTGTAAGAAAGTTATAAAATAAAATAAAAAAATATAGTATATAACTTTTTTCCCATTTAAAAAAATATAATTGTTCTCCGATTCTACCCAAAGCCATTGCTATGATTGGGAATAAGAATTATTGTTGGACATCATTATGGCATTAACTAGAACCAACATAGGGTTTAATAAGTTTAAAAAATCATTGCAGTTTTGGTGTCATCAATCATATTGACTGGGGACTAGAGAATTTTTCCCCTTCTTTCTTTGAGCTCCTTTATGCCCCTTAGATTATATTTTTAGTTTTCTTTTTTCACTTTTAAGTAAATGTTAGAATATATAATATTTTCTAAAAATTCCAAACAACCCTAAAAGGCTAAAAGAGAAGTTCAGGCGACAAAATCAAGTTAAAAATAACCTTCTTGTATGGTATAGGTTAAGAACATGAAACCTTATTTATTTAATATTCTCTTAATTCACGTATAGGATTAAAATATCACGATAATTATCCCACATGTTGGAGTGGGAGACTACGGTTTTGTTTTAGGAATGTTTTGTGTCCACAATGGAGAGCGGATTTAGTAACCGTCCACCCATAACTGTCCATGGAGAAATGATTGTTGGGCAAACTCCTCATTTATGTTAAAAAATTTGATTTTAATAAAAAAGTTGTCTATGATGTCACACCAGAGACAACTTTTTTATTAAAATCAAATTTTTATAAAAATCAAATTTTTTATTTAAAATGAGATGACAGGGTACGGTAAACCGTCCCCCGTATATCATGCCTCCTGCCCATGAGTGGGCATTTATTTTTTATTAAAAGGGTTATTTCAAATAAAACCATAAAATGTTTTATTAAATAAATAAATAAATAAAAACTCAAAGAAAATGAAATAGATACACTTACCATAGACGGATTACCCAAACGGCGATGGCAAACAACAGCAAAGGCCGAAGGCGAGATTGGGAACTAGAGAAGGGGTGAAAGAAAATTTTGAGTGACGGCGGGTAAAAGATTTTTCTTATAGGTCGTTTTGGGATTAACATTTTAAAATGAATATATATATATATATATATATATATATATATATATATATATATATATATATATATACCCATATTTCATATCGACCCACCCGGATTATCGGTTGAAAATTCACCCATAATTAACATGGGCGAGCGGATAGCGGATATGGGCCGGTTATGGTAATGAAACCAAAACAATTTTCGGGCCGAATAGACACTTAGATTCTGGCCCAAAAACAAAAATGCAATTACGCAAGGAGGAGGAGAGGTATTTGTCGATGCGGTAATACTATGTGGACTCGTAGTTGGAAGTGTCAAACTCCAAACAGTTGATTGAGTTCAATGCCACAGGTGCCGGAAATAGCCACGTGTCAGCTAGTAGAAGCTGACACAAATATCTCCCTTGTCCCGTTTCCACACACAAATTTGATTGTTAAAATAATCAAGCGCACCGAGAAAGACGACATATAAAACCCGCACCAGAGCCTTGGAAACCGGCTGTAGTCGGTAAAAGAGACTTCCCTCTGCTTGACTCCTGTGGCGGCAAACTCTCAAGGTTTACTGGCTCTTCCGGTTGCTCTTTTAGAATTCAATTTTCTCTCTCGGTCGTCGTCCTTTCCTTTCCTATTATTCTCTCTCCTTTCGACCTTGGCTTTTCATATTTTCTCTCGCTTTGATTCTCCGTTTTCGGTTTGTTTCTGATTCTCGCGGAAGAGTCGCCTCTCGGTCCCGTTCCTCAAAGGTAACGTTGTTGCCCTAGAACTGTTTCGTTATTTTTTCATTCCTAATTCTCTGTTTGGTTGATGAGAAAGCTTAAAAAACCAGAAGGAAGTAGAATATTAAAAGTCGATGGGTTGCTTGTTTCTTCAAAAAGCGAGAAAAAAAAAAACGAAAAAAATATAATCAACGGCGTGAGTCTTTTATTCTTTTAGTCGCTTTTTATATATTCGTTTGTTTCGGCGTAAAGAACTTACTCTGAAAAAAAAAATGTTTTTGGTTAAAAGCAGCATGGAGAACTTGAAAAACTTTGTCTATAGTCATAATTTTTAGTAGAATATTTCTGTGACTGAGACTCTAAACTTATAGTTCTTTTTTTAAAAAAATAAAAAATAAAAAAATCCAGAATTTTATGTTTCAACCTCTGTCTATAGCTATAATTTTTGTTGACTCAGTATTTATTGTTCGAACTCTCTGTGCAAGTATGTGTATTTTTAACGTGATTTACGCGTGTTGTGCGATTTTATTAATTTTGAAGTTGGTGTGATTATACATGAAAAAGATAAACAGAGGAGTTTAAGTTTGGTTCCTTAAAAAAGTGTTAATTGCATATAATAGTTCAAACCCTGTGAGCTTTTGATTCCTTTTTTTTTTTTTTTTTAAAAAAAAAAAATATATTAATATTGATTTATTTCTTTCTATTCATCATTCCAGCTATTGTTGTTAATTTGAGTGTGTGTTATGTGTTCAATTTGCCTTATGAGGTTGATATGCGTCTGCGTGATGCATTGACTGTTATTGTTGGAACACTGGCCTGGCTGCGTGAGCTAAGCTTTTGCTTCTTTTCTATAAGCACAATCAATGTTGTTCAGCCTTTACCGCACAGATTTGATATCATCTGAAAATGGTGTCATAGTTAACTATAGGCCGAGTAGCTCTACATTTTGATTTGAGTGTTTATTTGTGCAGGCGATTGTAACGATGAAGGGTCCCAAGGGCAAGGGGACTGCTAGGAACACTAGGGAAACTTTGAAGCCCGTGGATGACAGGTTAGTTTTTGTGTTTTGCTTAGATTCAACTCTTACATTTTATTTTATTGTTTTAGGCTTAAGATGAACTTTCATGGTATTGGTTTCACGGCCACTGTCATGTTTATATATTTTTCGGTATCTGATGTTACATACCCAATGGTTTATACAGCTGTTACAGGAATATTGTAGTGATGTGTCATGTATATTTGGCTTTTCAGAAAGGTTGGGAAGCGAAAGGCCGTAGCAAAGGCTGACAAGAGTAGCAAACGTCAGCCCAAGAAGCAGAGAGATGCCAAGAAAGACCCTAATAAACCTAAACGGCCTCCTAGTGCTTTCTTTGTATTCCTGTATGTATCACTTTCTCTGTTGATTTTTCAAGTAGATTTACTTGGTTTTGGAAGATATGAATTTGAAGATATATCTGATCCATGTCTTGTTAATGCAATAGTGAGGAGTTCAGGAAGGACTTCAAGAAAGAACACCCTGATATTAAAGCTGTTTCAGCTGTAAGTTGCATATGGATTTGCTTTCTTTCTTTCTTTCTGCATGATAACACAATTTTCCCCCAAAAAAACCTACATATTTGTTTGTTTTACGCTTTAATTGAAGGTTGGGAAAGCTGGAGGGGAGCAGTGGAAATCCTTGTCTGCTGCTGTAAGTATTCTTATGTTTTATACTAATATTGGATTTTGGGAGTTATCTGGCCTTGAAATTATGTTCTTTGACATGAAAACTGAGTTCTGCCTGAAAGCCACCGCAAAATATATTGTTGTGTGAAACTGTTTGATTTGATACCTGACACTGAAATTCTCTAGAAGTCTTTGTGATTTGGCTGAATGACTGTCGACTTGACATATGCCAAATGATCCATGGCTATCTTCCCTCCTCAATATGTTGATAAGGTGGGTGCTTTTTGAGGTTGAGAATGGATGATGGATGTTAAACCAGTCTTCTTTTAGTCAAGTTATGATCGTTAGTGTTGAAATACAAGAGATAGTATTTCTTTATTAGATGATATATCATAATATCAGAATGTGATATTTATCACATGATTTACATTCCTTATATTTTACGTTCATATGGTTTATCATGGGAATTATCATTGTATTATCTCAATCAAGTCAAGAAGATCAAAATGTAGCCCTAGTGGGATTAGAATTGTGGATGTAGGCAAAGGCCGAACCACTTCAAAATTCCTTGTCTTTCTCTGCTTTCTTTCGCCTTTCGCTATTCTTTTCTTATTTTTCATTTTATCATAAATTTCTACAATAAGTTCTGTCAAGATAAGATCATTTAGTGATATAGAGATGGTTCTTTTGGTGAACAACTTCTGTAATATTCTATTTGATTAGATTATCGTGAATGAAGTATGCGTTATTTACTTAAGCTTTATTGCCTGGTTTGAAAGGAAAAAGCTCCATTTGAAGCCAAGGCTTCAAAAAAGAAGTCCGAGTATGAAAAGCTTATGAAGGCCTACAACAAGAAGCAGGTGAATATATGACATCTAGTACTAATTTTTATTTTTCTCACTCAGTACTTGTTAGGGCTTTTTACTAGCTTGACATTATTATCTTTATGTTGATAGGATAGTGCGATAGATGATGGTGAAGAGGAGTCAGACAAGTCAAAATCTGAAGTTCATGATGAAGATGGTGTAGCAAGTGCAGAGGTAGTCCTACTTCTATAATTTTTTTTTGTTTTTGCTGCATTACCAGGCATGTTTGTCGTAACGTTATTGGTTATATAAAACGAGTACTTATTGAGAGCTTTGTCCTCAATTCTCCTTAACTTGTTAAGGAGGTTAACTATGTTGTAGAAGAAAAGCTGGCTTCCTGTTAAGAAATGGTTAAGTTCAAGTATCTCGAGTCTTGAATTGCTCCAACTAAATATTCAGGGATATTAACATGGGGAACAGAATGAGTGTGGCCCTGAAAGATAATAGGGACTATGATGGGAAAGTAGCTTTTACTCGTTACGGAATTCATGAGGAAACCCAAGTAAACGTATGGATTACATAAATTTGGTGCTTTGCCCGAAATGCATATATGGGACTTGAACTCACAGTTTAAAGTTCCATGGTTTTGTAATTTTCTTGATGCAATGATTGGCTTGTTAATTCAGTGGTCAGGTTAAGATGCAGACTTTCCATGTCTTGTATTGTTCATGTAGTTCTGATGGTGACTATATATCACTCTGCAGGAGGAGGAGGAGGAGGAAGAGGATGAGGAGGATGATGATGAGGACTGAAATAGGATGCTTTGTGACTCGGGCATAATGGTTGATTGATTTAGTGGGAAAGGATTGTGGATTGTGTTTAAACTCCTAGCTCACTTTTGGTGCTCCTTGAAACAGCAAACACTTTTGGGTGCTGCTACCACTTTCCTATTTAGTCTGTCTTGTATGCTCAGAAGGAGCTTTCCTAATTTGGTTAATAATAGTTTTGGTTCCTTTGGTATGTGATGGCTAAAGATTATGTAGTCTCTCTCTAATCAAAAAGTTGACATCTTCATGTGAAGAAATGGTAGCTGAAGCAAAGCTTGTGATTTAGATGGAAGCCGTTTGTTGAATGTCAACATTTTTCATAATGGACCATTAAATTCGATAATAACATGTAAAAACTACCTGGGCTGTGGTGAAAATTAGCAATCAGATTTGTGTATTAATACAGAGAGTTATGTCCTGCAAAATCGTGGGGCCAATTCTTTTAAATCTAGAACCCTTATTGGAGGGTAATATGTTAACTGTGATATTAATTTCTCCCGACATAGTCAAGCTTAAAGGCCAAAAAAGTTCACTGAAATTTTAACTTCTATTCCCACACCAAAATGCAACAAAATTGACCGCGAAGCTTTCCCTTCTCCTCTGCGTTTATCTATTTGCAGGGACAGAACTAGAAATTTTTATCGAGGGAGGCCAAAGTATGAAGACAATAACTTAGAGTCCTGCAATAGTATTGAAGCTTATCTTCTTTGTGTATTATTCTTTTTTCATTTCTTTGGTGTTTTTGGGTTTTAATTTTCGTCTCATTTTTTTTTTTTTTTGTTATTCTTTCTTAGGAACTAAAAACTATTATAGTTATTAAACAACAATTAGATATATTGTAGTATGCAATCAATTAACTTAAAAGCCCCGTTTAATTTTTTTTGGTTTATTTTAAGTTCTTTTATTTTGGTTGTTTTGGTGCCTTAACAATAGTTGACACCCATATGATAATGTGTTTCATATTGTAGGATCATTAATTGACTTAAGACCCCGTTTGATTTCCGTAGAAATTTATTTAAATTTAAAAAATACTTGGGTGTAAAATGTAAAAGCTTATGCTTTTCCGGAACTACATCAATATGATATGTTTATTGGAGATTCTAAAATTTAGCATCTAATATTCATTAACACTTCAATATCAATAGAATTCATCAAGTCTATTAAGTTCTTCATGTCAAAAACAAAGAATAAGCCCCCCCCAAAAAAATAAAATAAATAAAGGACAAAGAATCATGCAATTATCCTACCTCAATATGCAGATAACAACATTGGGAATTTTCATATATTGTTGCGTTGCTAAATGGGCTAAGATTGGGTCTTTTTATGAGTATCTAAATGAAATTTAGGTATTTATAATAGGCCATAAAAGGGTCGAGAATATATATTTGTCACTATATATATATATAAATTTTGACATTTTTTTTTTCAAAAAAGAAAGAAAAAGGAAAAGAGTTTTGAGAAGTGGGGCTTGGCCATGTCCCCTACGGGCTAGGGGGTCACCCCCTTGTATCCGTCTGTGTGTATTTGGCTTGACAGTGGAAAGAATCCCCTCCACTTTTCTTCTTTGTCGTCTTAATAAAAAAAAAAAAAGACACAAATTAGACAGTTTTTTATTAACATATGATAAACCTACTTTCTTTTTTTTTTTTTTTTTTTTGAAATTATAAACTTACTTTCTTAATAACAGACACACGCTTTAGGAACACGACTTTATTAAACTGGTTTGTAATAATTAGCTACAAACCAGTTTATAACTAATTTTTGTCTTTTTCTACAAACATGATTCAGAATATGAAATAGAATGCAAATGAAGAAAAAAATGAAATAAAATAATTTAGTGTTGAGGTGTGCTGAAAACGATTTACAGTTTCAAATGCTTCTTGGGAGAGACAAGAATTATGTACAATCAACTAGGTAATTATGTACAAGTTGTTCCCAGCCCCTGCAGATAACACTGGGTCAACGGTGACGAGGGTCATAAGAAACAAATGTAGGATCTGGAACAATGAGAGGCAGTTTATCAATGTACATAAAAAGTCTCTTCAAGTTCTCCCTGAAGATTGAGGACAAGTCAACAATTTCGCTGCGACTGATGCAGATCCAAAGGTCATCTGAGTCGACTCTGCTGAGACTATCCCGGCAAAACGGGCATGACTGCGATCGCACACGCCTAGAGAGCAACCACCAGTAAACAGCAAAACAGGATGAACAACTTAACTAGTATAGTTACAACAAGAAGAGAAATCAAATCTCCAGCACTCAATTCCTTGAAAAAAAAAAAAAGGAAAGAAAAGAAAAGAAAAGAGTATACTCTTTCTGAGATTCATACTTTTCTGGTGGTGGTTGCTGTTATGATAGACAAATTAGCAAAAGGCCCCAAATCAAATGGCACTATTTTATTTGGTAGCAATCACCAGATTCACCACAAGCAGTAGCTGCAGAATCTATGGCCATAAATGAATGCATTCAATATTGATAAAGTTGAATTTATGGCCATAATCTTTGCTGACATTATAGAGATGAGACATAAAGTTGGGCCCTAGTCATAAAAAAGATGCCATTGGAAGCTTTTAACTCTGTTAGAATGTTCATTACTTTGGTTGGAATGCCAAAAATCTATCTAGTAGTACTGCACTTCTGTAAGAAATAAAAGCCTGCACATTGTAATAAATTTTTGCTTTCCAACAAAGAAAACAATAAAATATGTAGTAACTTTGTGATGTGTTACTTACCAAAAGAAAGCTGTGAGATTTGTTTAAGAAATGAGTTTTGGATTGTTTTTGTATGAGAATTGTGTAACATAAGCAAATAATTTTTGTTTTGATGAGTTTGAACATAGCATATAAAATATGTATAGTATTTTGAGGTTTGTGTAATAAATCAAGTCTCGATTACAGTGTAGGGAAATCATCTCTGGCTAAGAGTAAATTTCCAGAATGAGCAGACTTTTAATCTACAATATGCATATTTAGGTTCTGATGATCTTACTTATGGAAACCTCGAGCTGATTGCATAATTTCTGGGTTATCCTTCCAGGGCATGAATCAATGATCATACCATAAATGCACTCTAACCAAGTTCAATCATTAAACTGGACAAACATGGTGCGTCTGATAAACAAGTTTGATAGACAAGAACTAATTGTGCCCAGGAAACTGTTGAGGATAAACTAGATTCTTCAACATAAAGACCTTGATGATGATGTCAAAAAACATGGTAAATCTGTAGGCAAGTTGCAATTGAAAAAAGAGTGAGAGTGCAAATTTGGTACTGGACATTTAGTTAACAACAGGGCTAAAGGTCTAGCTGAACAGAATCTAGAATTCACAAGCTTTGAATTATTACATGGTTTTCCTCCTGTGCTTGTGCATGCGTGTGAGTGAGAGAGTCTGTTAAGAATTGTTGGTCCACCCAAGAGAACACTCTATGATAATGATCATTGATCTGTTCAGTTTCTCTACAAAATGTCTCAAAGTCTGTAAGCAACAACAAAAAGTGCCCTTCAAATGAGTTTCTTTTACATTTTTTTTTCCCTTTCTTCATCTGTTAAGAAAATGAATGGTCTGCTTAGACTTGCTCTTATCTAATAAATAAATACATGATCTTTATCATTTTCATAGGATAACTGCGCACAGATGATAGATTGCTGAAATATATTATACTAAAAGCTACCAATTCATAAAAGTTAGCATACCAATTTCGGTAGCACATCATACACATTGAGTGATTGCAAATGGGCAACACGACCTTGCTGTTAATCTCCATGCAAATACCACATTCTTCTTCTCTCTCTAACTCAATTTCAGAGAGCTTTCCTTTTTCCGACTCACCCTTTCTCTTGTATTTAGTGGCACAAGTTTCTCTCTGTTTCCTGTCTTCTACATCAGTGATTCCTCTTTGAAGTTGCATTAAAGAGGGAAATATCACACCTGTTCTCCAAGAGCCAAAATCGTTAAAAAAAAATGGATTGCCAGACAGTTGGAATTCGTCAGAGAATACATATGCACACTGAACTAAACAAAAAAGTAGAGCATTTCAACTTTTCAAGAACTTGACGGAAAAAAATTCAATTCCTTTGGAACCTAGTTACCGTAGAACTCTTTTAGAGTGGCTTTCCTTTCATGAATATACATGGTTGTCTTCCCATCTTGATAAGCCTGTAATAAACCTAATACTATCACACCCTTGACAAGATAAAGGGACCGTGTTCGACACTATTAGACTAAAAGGAAAAATACCAGTTAAAAGGACTGAAAGAAAGATAAGAAATTGCAACTAACCTTGTATATAAGAATCCTAAGCAATCCCAAGGCACCAGCAAGGTTACAATCAGTCCACTGAACAAGAAAGAGAAAAAACTGAGCAGCTGGACAGTAGGATAATCTCATCTGAAGGCAGGCGCCGTCGTATTCCCTCGGATAATCAGAAGCCCTGTATCACAAGATGTACTTTACACCTTAAAAACATCGTTACTAATATAATCTGTATAGTGTACATTCAGTCCCGATGGATGCACCTTGCAGATACAACCCTCCCCCTTCCCAAAAAAAACGCCTCCCCATTTTCTCTCTTTCTATGAAGAACAAATTATCAAGAGCAGAAGACTTATAATATGCAATAAACATAGTTCAAGAGCCCCAAAAATATGAAAAAAAAAAAACCAAGCAATGGGCTCAGAGAGGTGCAAACATTGGCTGCAATGAGAATGGAACTAGGCCCATCTCCTAAAAGGATTAAAGGCTTAGGATGATAGATTTAAAATAATTGCAAATGGAGCTAAACAAGCTTTGACTGGTTCTTTCTGACAATCCAGTCTCAGAACCTTAAAAAACTAGTACGTTATGGTGACTCCTCTGGGTTTTGCATTGCTGTCAAACACCCACCATCCAAATCAAGCATGTGTCAATAAAATCAAAAGTGGTTGTGTATAAATCAGGGTTAAGCATTCAAACTGCACAAAATTACAACACAAAATCACTGTAAAGCAAAAATTATCTTCGAAATTCAAGAAAGAAAAAAATGCTTGGAGCCCATTGAACACACAGAGCAATTATCAGTAGTTGGAATGTACCACAATTTTCTCCAATTGGGGCATAAGCATATTACACATACCACCGTCATAACTTATAAATTCTAAAAACCATTCCTTTACATTATGCGTCTCCAGACAAAATTCCGAAATAAACCCCTTTACTTGAATTGATCAGCTTAAAACAGTAAAAAATGGAGAAATACAAAAAACAGAGGAAGTGAATTATTATTATTATTATTATTATTATTATTTTAAAAAAAAGGACTAAAAATGTAACACATATTTCACAGCTAAACAAACAAGAGGAAAAAAAAAAAAAAAACTTCAATAATTTGATTCTCATACTCTGACTCAAAAACCCAGAATTTTGTTTCATAAACTAAAAACCCACCAAACACCCCCCCAAACAAAAAAAAAAAAAAAAATTTGAGAGGGAAAGAGAAATTTACAGGGTATTGGCAAACTGAATATCAGCTTCGAGGGCCTTAAGGGAATCCTTGAAAGTCTTGCGCATTTTTTTTTTTCACTCAACTCATCCACCGCCAACAGAAGCTCACCCAATTACCCTACCAAACTCCACCACCACCATTCACTCCCCACCTTCCTCCAACCTCCAAAGGCTAAAAAACCAACAAGTCCAAAACAAACCCAATTCTACACCTTTCTCTCACACTTTCTGTAAACACCCAAATAGCCCCTTTTTCTCTTCCCCTGATAATAATCTTCCAGGCTTTTAACTGTCCAGCGTCAGTCTCAGAAACTCTTGAGAGAGAGAGAGAAGAGAGAGAGGTGGGGCTGACTTGGCTTTCGCTTGGCGAACACGTAAAAGTAATATATATATATATATATGAACATCTCAACTCTTTATTAATGCGAGGTAGCGGCAGCGGCATTTAGATTCTGAAATGACCAAATTGCCCACTAGCATTCATTGAAATTCGTTTCATTATCACTTCCCGATGTTGCTGTTCACCACCTGCCAGTGACATCACTTAGGTCACTGCAGAAACACGAAAAGTAATATATTTAAATTTAGATGAAATAATAAATTAAAGACTTTTTGGTTGAGTAATTCCAAAATTAATGATGATTAAAATCTTAATTGATGAAGGATCTTTAATTGGGTCTAGTCATATTCAAATCAGATTCAGAGTAAAGTTTAAAATTATTAAGGTAAAACGATTTTGAAACTTGACTATTAAGTGTTAATATTTAATCATATTTTTAGTTATGATCAAATTGATTCAACAAGAAAAAAAAAAAAAAGTTTTGATGATGTGATATAAAAGTTAAAAGTATAATTACATTAATATTTTGTTTTTTGAAAAGTGTTTTAAAAATAATTTTATATTTTGAATATTTTTTAATAATTTTGATTCTTTTATTTTAAAAAAAATGTTTTGATATTGGTTCGGAATAGATATGCTTTTTAACTATTTTTATGTATGAGTTAACGGAATATGAAAGTCATATATAACACGTTATTGTAAGAATTTTCTTTATATTTATGACTTTATAACCTCATAGTATATAGTTATGATTTTATAAAATTTTATACTTTATGATGTAGGAGTTTTATACTCGTAATATTTAATTAATGAAATACTCAAATATTTTGTGTATATATATATAAATGAAAATTATATTTTGTTGGGATCAACCTTTAAACAGTGTTTTATATTTTTAATTATTAGTTTATATTTTTGAAAAAAAAGTATATTTTTTTTAATGAAAAGGAAAATTTTTTTTCAAAACCATTATTAGAGGTCACAAAATTCGTCTTCCATTGATTTAACATGACAATTCTGATTAATTTTTGGATTAGATTTGGTTAAAAAAAATTAAAATTATTTTGAAAACCTTACGTCAATATTATAAAATAAAATTACGGTATATTGCATTAGTAATGAAAAAAGAAAATATTATTTGCACTTCAGGTGCACAATATGGGTACAACACCCCCTCACATGGGGGTTGGCTCCACACACTGAGACCTACCCCATGTGAGGAGGTATTGTACCTCTTTTGTACACCTAATAGCAAATAACAAGCCCCAATAAAAAATATCATTGTTCAGTTTTTATTTTCTGGTTGAGGTGAGGTGTCGTTTTGCAGCTCGTGGTTCATGGGAACTGCGTGCCTCAGCGGGTGATGATGTGAAAGATACATTTTAGTCTGTATGAACAGGACAGAGACAGAGTAGTTGGAGACGGTGGTGGCGGCATCTACTGACACGTGAAGGGCCTGCACGAGCTTAACCTAACCGTTACTGGCGGATCCCACCGTCGTTGGTGGTCTAGCGTACGTGTCGTGAAAAGCATGGATCCCACAAGGTCCTAAGATGTATAATAATAGAGTGCTTTGAAGGACTTTAAAGGCGTGTTTGGTAACCATTTTTTCTTCTTTTTCTCAAAAAAAAATTTAAAAAATAAAAATAAAAAATCAGACTTCACTTGTACACATTTACAAACAATTTTCTTTATTTTTCTCCTATAAAAAAATTCAAAATTTCTTTTTACTTTTTTATTTCTCATCTCAAAATTCTTTAAATACTACAATTCTTTTTACAAACTTATCAATCATAGACTTTTAAATACTTCATTAATTATGGACTGTCATGTTAATTTATTTAAAATTGTAGTAAAAATTGTGGTGCCCAAACATTTTTCATAATAATATTACTAAAAATAAAATTTTCCTCCGACCCTGTTTATCAATATGAGATTTATTCTTAAAACATGACGTGTTCTATTAAAAACACAAATGAGAATTACAAGCTCCTCTAAGCACAAATACCAGTTTAATAACTAAATTAGAGCATTTCCATCTACCCATTTTGCTGAAAACTTTATTTATTACCAAAAACTTTGTGGTCCCATTGATTACATCAAAGATCAAATTTGACGATTAATTTAGTATTAGGTCTCAGCTTAAATTATAATATTTTGTTGGCTAAGTGGCTTTAAGTATAATATAATGATGTATGACAAGGACAATGCTGTTGCTTATAGATAAAGAAGGGCTACTCAAGAAGTTATATCTTATCCAATGACTATATTATATTATTTTTTACAAGTTGGCATTTTCTCCTCTCTCCCTGCACATCCAACTAGTGGAAGATTGCAAACCAAAGTTAAGTGAGGCCTATTTTTTATTTTTATTTTCTTTTTTTTAAAAAAAAAAAAACTACATTTTTATTTAAGAATAAATTTTTCCAAAAACCTTTTTGGGATGCAAAATTGTTGTCTTTTTAAATTCTGAATGAAATTTTGACTGTTTAATGCTCATCACAAGGACCAAAAAATCTCTACCCACAACATAATTGAATATTATTATTATTTTCATTATTTCCAATAATAGAACCTTTAAAGTTGATAAATGGATTTTATTTAAATATGTCTTTAATATTATTTAGTTATCTTATTTAATACTATTAATTTTTTAAGACTTATTTTAAGAATTGAATGTTGGAGAATTAAATGATATTAATGCATTTTTAATTATTTATTACTATAATTAGGGCTTAATTAAAGACTATTAACTATAATTAAGCATTCAAATATTTTTTATTAATATTCATTAATTGGAACTTTAAGCGACCGCCTAGTTTTTTTTTCTACATAGAGCCACTGAGTCAGCCTTGGACCCTTCATTTAACTTTTGTTAACTATAGAAATGGAATTCTAGTCTGTTTATTAATGTGTTTAGACGTGACTTAAAAGTAAAATTTGTATTTTTTAAAAAGTGTTTTGTATTTTAAGCTTTATGTTAATATATATTTTTAAGAAAAAAAAAAAAATTAACCAGAATTGCCTAAAAAATGGTAAAGCCAAACAAGTCAAACAGAGGTGCTCACTGGCTACTGCTCACTCTCACTGTTAAGAGATGGCTATAGTCTATAAAGGGGGCAGCAAACCCGAAAAAGTGTAGCTTTCTCTGCGTGCGCCGACAAAGTAGAAAACATTTTTTGTTTCTGTTTTTTGTTCATATATAATCATGAAGAACCTTGTACTTGCGCAGTTGCGTGTACTTTAAGAGTTGTTTGACAAGTGGCATTACAAAATATAATAGAATAGTAAGTTTTTAATTTTTAAAATTAATAAAAAGTGATGATGTGATATAAAATAAAAAGAATTTGTATAAAAAAGTGAAAAAATTTTATATTGTAGTGAAATTTTTTATTTAAATAGTAATAAAAAATTATTGATGTGATATAAAAAAGTAAAAAAAGTAAAAATGTTTTGATGTTGATTAGTAGTGAAAAATATAAAAAAATTAAAAAAAAAAAAGTACATGTAATGTATTGTTCCTTAACAAACAAGCTACAAGGCTCCACTGCAAAGTGGTAGATACTTTTTAAGGGAAGAAAAAAATATAAAAAATAGAGGGTTTGAATATAAGAATATACATAATTTTAATTTTTCAAGGAAATTTTAAAAATTTGTGTAGCATTATAATTAATTAAAATGCTTAAAATTTTTTGGCAACTAATATGTAAGATGAGTAAATTAATAGATAAATTTTTTCTTGAATATATTAAATTGATATATATCTTTAAAGTACATTTATCTCAATTATATATTTTTTAATAAGATTAACAGGGTATATAATTTCACTTGCATTTTTAAAAATATATATGAAAATTACTTTAAAGATTTTTTTATCCATAATATTAGGTTTTTTTTTTTTTTTTTTTTTTTTACATGTCCACATAAGAGGGGAGGAAAAATTCAAACTAATAACCTCCACTTGATGAGATGTGATTCTCACCCGATTGAACTACGTACCCAAAAAAAAAAAAAAAAAAAAAAAAAAAAAAAAACTATCCATAATATTAGTCGATCAAATTGCTGGGGACAAAAAAGGGCAATGGGAGAATTGCATTGGAAAAAGTATTGCGCAAACGAGAGCATGACGAAAATAGCAGAAGGTGTTATGCAGCTGGTTAACATCAAAGTTTTTAATTTAAAAAATAAACAGAGGAAATGATTATCTACATAATTCATAATGATTAACAAAAGATCAGACAATGAAATCTACAACTAGGAGTAGGGAATAAATAATCATAATTTCTGAAGATGAGCCAAAACTTTTATTTTGGATTATTATATGGCTGTGGGCGGCTACGAAGGGATACAAGTTACAACTATCGTGAACCCATATGAATCTTAAAATAATGATTTTTTTACAACTCTTACACAACTTTCACATAACTCTAAAATATTTTGAGTGGGATCCACACGTGAAACTTTCACCCAATGTGTGTGGATTGTGTGAGAGGAGTTGTAGGCCTTGCTGTGGTAGTTAGTGGGCTTTGGGTTATTTGATTAGAAAAATGCTAAAACGTATTTTCTATCTATCTACTCTTAAGGGCTTATTTCTTAATTTGACAGTGCTTTTTTATCATTGATATGTATAATCATATACAAATTAATCCGTTCAAAATTTAACAGTGCAAATTATTGTCACATCGTAGAGGGGTGTACAAGCAGAACGATTATTAACCGAAAATAACCAGTAACTGTTAATAACTAGCAATAACCGCTAATTGAGAAAACCGAAAAATCGAAAAACTATAAATAATATTGCATTTTAAAAAACAGGTTAAGACTTTAGAATATGATGTAAAACCATCTTTTCTTGGGTATGATGTTTGGAGGGAATCATCAAGTGACACTATACTAAGATGCAACGTTGGATCAGCTTAAGGATTTACGTTCAAAGGAAAAGATTCTAAGAACTGGCAAACCCAGATTGTGGTGCAGTGTGTTTGCCTAATTGTCACACAAATCACATTGGAGATGGAATTTTATTAAGAAATTTTTTATGTGAATGAAGAAGCAGCATTACTTTGGCTTTTTTTTTGTTTTTTTGGTGTCCCCCCCCCCCCCCCCCCCCCCCACCCCACCCCCCTTTTGTTTTTGTTTTTTTAAATTTAAATATTTTAGTGTTCAATAAAATAATTATTATTTTAATATGATACAGTAAAAAGATGGTGACTTGGCTTTAACGAGCAAAAAGATAGTGTTCAATAAAATAATGACTTGGTTTGACTAGCGACATGTTCTCGCCCGATTGATCTACCCCTAAAAACTATCCATTATATTAGTCTGCCAAATTGCTAGGGACAAAAAAGGCCAATGGGAGAATTACATTCAAAAAAAGTATTGTGCAAACGAGAGCATGACGAAAATAGCATAAGGGTGTTACGCAGCTGGTTAACATCAAAGTGAGGAAATGATTATCTACATAATTCTATGATGAATAACAAAAGACCAGACAATGAAATCTACAATTAGGATTAGGGAATAAATAATCATAGTTTATGAGGATGAGCCAAAACATCTATCTTGGATTATTAATATGGCTGTGGGCGGCTATGAAGGGATACAACTATCATGATCTCCGTATGATACAACGTATTTGATTAGAAAAATGCTACAAAGAGCTTATTTCTTAATATGACAGCGCTTTTTCATCATTGATATATATATATAATTATATACAAATTAATCCGTTCAAAATCTAATGATGCAAATTACTATCACATCGTGGAGCAAGCATGTAGTATTTATCATCTATATGATTATAGTAGAAACAGATTTTGAACAAGAAAAACAGTAAAAAGATAAAGGGTAAATGTAAAATAAATCATTAAATAAATGTGTCATTTGGTGAATTGTGATAATTCCTGAGGTTTTAAAAATTGAATTTGACTATGTAGATTTTTGCGTATTTCAAATGGGTTATTCTATGTGTTTTCTAACAAATAAAGTAACGCATGTTAAGCCATGCCAACATTTCTTGCCGCATCATAATAAAATAACAATTATTTTAAGGATAATTGCACCGTTGGTTCCTGTGGTATGTCATAATTATTTTTTACTCTTTATGGTTTAAAAAGTTCATGAGAGGTCCCCGTGCTATGCAATAATTACGTTTTACTCCCTGGGTCGATTTTTCGTCCACAATTTTGACGGAATCTGTTAGCTCTACACGTCAGCGCCACGTGTCGCCAATAAGATGGCGACACATGTCCATCTTAATAAAAAAAAATAAAATTTTATTAAAAAATAAATAAAAATACTTATTTTATTTTTTAAAAAAAAAGGAAAAAAAAAAAAGAAAAGAAAAACAGGAAGCAAGGGGTGGCCGCGCGCCACCTGCAGTGGTTGCCGGGGGTGGCGCGTGGCTACCCCCAGTGGCATGGGTGGCCGCGGGCCACACCTTGCTTTTTTTTTTTTTGATTTTTTTTTTTTTTTTTTAAAATAAGTATATTTATTTATTTTTTAATAAATTTATATTTTTTATTAAGATGGACACGTGTGCCATCTCTTAATGGCGACACGTGGCGCTGACTTGGTATTTGGCAGAATCTGTTAAAAAATTTAACAGAATTTGACGCTAGGGATCGATTTGTAATTATTGCATAGCACAGAGACCTCCCATAAACTTTTTTAAATCATAGGAAGTGAAAAATAATTATGGCATATTACAGGGACCAACGTTGCAATTATTCTATTATTTTATTCTTATTAAATAAAAAAAAAACCAAAAAAACAAAAAAAATAAACAAGGGGTGGCTTTGTCAACCCTGCATCCTAGAGAGAGTGGGGGAGAGCCCCCCCTTTCCCCTTTTGAGGGTTAACACAATCACCCGTGTGGCTGAGTCATGCCACCCCCCACTCACCCACCCCACTGCACACTGTCCCCACCCCACCCCACCCCACCCCCCACTTTCTTTTTCTTTTTTTTTTAGTTTTTTTAAATTTAAATATTTTAGTGTTTAATAAAATAATTATTATTTTAATATGATATAGCAAAAAGATGGTGATTTGGCTTAACAGACGTCGCCTTATTTGACCAAAAACGCACGGAAGGTTAAGAATAAGTATAATAAACAACAAATAATAATAATAATAAAAAATTAATTTTTTGTGACTAAATAAATAGTAGGGTTAAAGACATATTTGACACCTGTGGTTTAAAAATTTTACGTTTTGGTATCTCAGTTTCATTTCGTTTCACATATAATGCTTGGGTTTTGAAAAAAGATTGATTTGGTACTTCTGTCTATTTTTCTGTCTAAATTTTAACGGACCGCCACGTGTCAACCAATGAGGGTTGACGAGTGACAGAATATAAAAAAACTAAAAATATTTAAAAATTAATTAAAAAATAAAAATATTTAAAACTTTAAAAAATAAAAACTTTTTTTTTAAAAAAAACCAAAGATTGGCTGAGCCATCCCTTTTAGTAAAATAGGGGTGGTTCGGCTACCTTAGAGGGCTAAAAAGAAAAGAAAAGAAAAAAAAGGTAGGAACATCAATTTAGGCCCTTGGAGGTGGCCGAAACACCCCTAATTAAATTTTTAATTTTTATTTTTTATATTGTGCCCCATGCCGACCCTCATTGGTTGACACGTGACAGTCCGTTAAAATTTGAACAAAAAAATAAAAAGAGGTACTTAGTCAGTTTTTTCGTAAAATCTAAATATTTCCTGTGAAGCAAAATGAAATTGAGGTATCAAAAATTAAAATTTTTAAACCACAAGAAACGAACGATTTTAACAATTCAACAATTCGGAGTGATTCAAAACTTTTTGCAAATGATTCAATTTGTACCAAACGATACACGAAAAGACTCATACAGATTCTGGTACATGGGGCGTTTTTCAGAAAGAGGATAAGAAAATCTTCACTTCATATAATTGTACGGATTTAAGGTGATATCGGGTATCGGGTGTGGGGACAATAAATTATGCATCCCTTTTTCTCCTCTTGAACTAATAATACTAAAATAAAAAAGTCACAGTCAAGCTCATGCAACTATTCTGAACAGCACAAAGAGTTGAATTTTCAATAACGACTAAACAAATGAACAATTACATAACAGCAAAGCTTGCAATTCACAATGAGTAGTTTAAAATAACTCACGTCATCTCAAAGGACACAACTCACAAGAAAAAAGAGAGGCGGCTAAATGGGATAGTCCGACTACCCCTAAAACACGCTAAAGATAACCGAGCGCCCAAAAACCACGTTTTCACTTTGACGGGTGGTCAAAACAGTTCCTGTGGTGGTTCGTATCCAGCCGTTCATTACAAACGAACAGATGGTGATTAAGCAAATTAGAGATCCCTGCAATTCGTATTTATACAAAAAGTAAAAATCTGCCTAGTTGTCTAATTAGCTAACTGCAGGGAACACCGAACAATGATTATTTTGGTGACAATGACATGTCAACCTCTGATGGGAGATGAGAGAAGAAAAGAAAAGAAAAGTAAAACCCATCTATGGCGGGTCTTTTGGAGTGACATGCCTTCTCAGCTACTCAACCAATTAATATAATTATATGAAAGAAAATTGTTGTATGCAAGAATTTGCTAGTCTCCCTGCAACAGTGGGAGAGAGATGGGTGGCCACTTAAGAGAAGAATAAAGATCCGGATATTAAGCTAGGACTGAACCAAGAGAAAAAACAGAAAGAAGTTAAAAATAGAAAAGAAGACTCCTTTGGATAGACCAAGACCAAGCAGAGCCCAAATTGCCTTTCAGGAAATAAGCAAAAGGAAAAAAGTAAGTTTTCAAGTTAAATCAAAACCAGCGTTGGGGAATTCTCTGGCAGAGCCACAGAATCTGTAAATGAAAAATATGCCAAAGCTGTCATGCTCCACAGTGTCAGTGTGGACATGGTCGAGAAAGAAAATTATGACGATAAATAAACACCAGCATGCCATGAAAAACAGACACCAATTACCAGATGCCAAAATATCTCAATCTACATCACAGAACTGCTACTATCTAACCTGGAATAGAAAAAAAAGGTTTTGTGACAGTATAACGGCATGACAACTTTACAACGAATACGCTTGCCAAAAAATAAATATGATATCTCCATGCAGCTTTTAACACTCAGCAGCAATGCAGTCATTTATGAGACGTTATTAATACCTTTAAGATATTATAGGATACTATATGGTCAGGTCAGTGCAGTTAATGTCATCCCAGTGATCGATCTAGCAGACTCTCAAACTGGTTCCAGAAGAAAACTTCACACTATAACAGAAGCAAGAATCGAGGTTCTTTATAATGACGAACATGGTATAGGGTGCCTCTGGAAGCAACATCAACTTAGTGATTGCACATACAAATTCCCAAAAAGTAACAACTCGTTATGTAGTCTCAATGAAGTGAAAATTTACCTTTTGGATCAGGAGAGTAAAACCCCATGTCTCTGAATGTTGGAGGAAAGACATTAGCTTCTTTCTCCTAAAATTTGAACTATGATCTCTACCTGAAAAGGAACAATTAAGGACATGTTCCTCCGGTTAGTGATTAGCCAAGTGCGGCTACTCAATTCCTGAAGTTCTTCAATAATTCCACTTGTAAAGGCAGATATTGCAAAGTTCCCCAGAAGAGGTCTAATAACAGAAACACCCAAAGCAGCATTCAAGCCTCCTGGTGAATCAGTCAGGACTATGGTAATGGCTCTAATTTGACCAGCTGATAAGGGAAAATAACTGTCGTACTTTCTGAAAAGGTAAAAGCACTAAACTATATAACTTCACAATACACCGCTTCAAATTTGACATGGCATCATTTTTAGCATATATACATTCAATATTTGATAAATTGATAAGCATTTTTTTAAAAAAAAATTGATAAATTGATAGAGATCAAGTCAAAATATTGCCAAATAAAAATTATAATGAAAGAAAGGACCCAAAATTCTGTGGTCCATTAAATAGATCACTTCAAAACTTTGAATAAGCCAAAATTACTCGTTTACATTAACAGGACCTAAAGTCCATCTGAATTTCTATAACTGTCCTTCCAGTGCAAAACGTCACAGCATACCAGCCAAGGCATTCAAGTCAAAGAACCTTTTTCTAGCCAAATGTTTCCATGGCTCCATTCCCCTTATTTTCGGATAAAATTGGCAGAGGGAACTGGACACCTTCCTCAAAAAGCATTGTGTTGCACGCCACCAGCATGTCCATTTTGGTTGAGTGAGAGCCCACATTATAGGCGCATAAGGGTACTTAGGATCAAACCCAAAAAAATGAAGACATTTTGATCACCGATGCTTGAACAATCAAACAAGACCTGATTCATCAATGGTAATTTCCTTAGGGACCTTCAGATTTATTTGATGTGTATCCCATCCAGCTCTATTTAACTGTTGGATAAAATCCTCAAATCTATCTTCCATCTGCAGTATGCTTTGTGCGAGCTGATGGAAGACATCTTCCGAACTGTCCCAGTTCTCATGTAGCCAATAAGTCTGCCAAACACTACGCAAGACAGACACACTCGTAGCTTCCACCTGCAGTGGAATCTTGATTTGATTAAGCTGAGCCTGTATATCCTGACAAATATTTTAAATGCATACCTTGAATGAGACAAAGACCTCAAAATCTCCTTGCTGTTGGTTCACCACAAGAATATATTGCTCCTTTGCATATAATTTTAGAAGTGTTTTCACCTGTTGCAATATAAACAGAAATAATAGAAATGACCAGTTTACTTCTGATGGCACCATTAAATTGTAATGAAGGGTAGCAGCATAATTATTGTTGCAATACCATGGAAATAGATCTCTCACCACCAACCATCTCCTCCAAGGACACAGCAAATGTTATCCGTGGTTTCATGAATGTTTGCCATAATAAAATATTTTCATCCTTGTTGCACGCAACACATTCTGAAACCAGACTATCAAAAAGATTTGTCATTTTTGTAAACTAAATTACTTATGTGATAAGCAAAGGACAAAAAAAAGGCGTGAATTGTACCTGGAACAACTGAGTGTAAAACATGTGATTTTACCAGCAGACGAGCACGCTTGAGGTTTATCTGTCAATAAATTTAAACAAAGAAAACAGTTCAACAAATCAGAGAGGATCTCCTGCTTTCTTTGTACTTTCCCCCCTTGTCACTCGTTTATCTAAATATTTTTTTTTTGATAAGTAATTGCAATTTATAAAAAAGCGCAGAGGGGTGCAACCCTTATACACGGGAAGTATACAAGAGAACCCCTAAAAGGGACGAACATAGAATAATTTTAAAAAGTCTACATAAGTAAAAACGTTCAAACTATGATGGGATGCTATCCAAATATATAACGTATTGAGCAACCGCTTCAATCTTAAGGAAATGAAACAATCTTATATACCTTCCCAAGAAAGAGGTTCCTCAACTTAAGCTTTATTTTATGTCTTATAAAATTAGGAACTGATTATAAAACACTCTTACTGTGTTAAATAGTAGAACCGAAAGTGATTGATAGCGCAACCAAAGGTGCAGAAGCCGCACGCTCATCCATGTCAATGACAACACTGGATATGATTTGAGAAGGCCAGGTGCCTCCTGCATTCATAACTCTAAAATAAATTAAATGCATTAAATCAAGAAGTATGTTAGTTTCAAGTGAATTGACATCACTATCAAGGGAATATATGAACATCATCTTGGAATGACATAATGTACCAGGATCAGTATGCCCAGAGCAAGGCCAAGAAGCTGTGCTGCTACTTCCCAAACTTCCTCCTAAACCAATTGATCAATCAATTAAGGGGAAAACATTCTTTTATACATAAGAACTTACTATCTATAGAAGGTGGAAATTTGTTGTTAAAAGTCCAACCCAAAGGGATAAACTTTTCCACTAATCATGTAATGATATGGCATTGTGGTAGTAAATCAATAAGAAAACATGAAAAATTCATTCTGCATCAAGAGAAGGCTTATAATTTCCTCTCACAAACAGAACCATTGAGTAAATAATTTAGCTGAAAGGGATACGTATATATTTTTTAAATAATGATCATGGATTACTGATATTGCCTCATAAATCATAATTGGGTAATGCAAAAAATCCTCTACATTGAACAAGAAAGTCGAGGTATCAATTAATGAGGGCAACAAAGACTTATCATTGACACAGTTCATTCCAAATAAATGTGATAGTGAGAGAATTTAATTATCAGAAGTTGCATTAAGCTTCAGAAGAGACATATACAAAGTTATACCTTTGCTGCTACCTCTCCCAGATTTCCTGAGATTGCAAAATGGTTTTGAATCACACGGAATGAAGGATCTTTTAGTCCTCTTGCTACAGCCTGTAAAAATTTAAATCTCAAGTATATCAGCAAAAATCTAATCATTCATCTCATACCTACAGTGCACTTCTGCACTGGTATGGATACGATCAACATATGTTTCTTAAACATAATTGAGGGGAAAAGAAGTGCTTGCTGAATAATATTACATATTTGGGGAAAAGAAGTGATTACCAAAGAATGTTAAATACTTGGGGTTCGATATGTAGTCATCAAAATGTTCAAGTGAAGCCTCTGTAGAACCAAAGGGGAATAATACCTTTGCAAGATTTCCAAGAGATGCCAGTGGTAAAAAATAGGCAGGATACAGTGGCGTACTTAGATTGAAAATGCTGCATGATAAATTTTTTTAAAAAATTAGTGATATATATTGAATACAATCTAATATTAACTTACTCTACATCTAAAAGAAAGCCTCTTACACAGACCTTCCTGCACTACCAATGAAGTCTGCGTACATGCGCCATTGTTTAGGATCGTCATCAAAAAGATTTCCAAAGCGCCCACCTGGAAAATATAGTGAGAGTCACTGATAAAAATTTCAGCACATAATCTTCTCTTTCTTCTAGCTATTTTTATTGTGCCAGACCAATGAATAAGCGTCCAACAGCTCCAATGCCATCCTTCAACACCCATCTGCAGAAACAATTGCATAACTTGCAGTTCAATCCAATAAAAGACTATTTTGATACAGAAAAATTGTCTACATATGCAGACGTACACACTAAACAGATATATGTTGACATAAACAAAGTACACAAACACTCACACACAGAAAAATTTTAATCAAATTAAGTAAAATAGAAACATGCGATAAAGAATATACATAAAATCAATAAAAGAGGAATTCACCTGATGGCAGCAGCTGAGGCGGCGGCAGTAGTTCCTGAGAAAGAGCCAACACCAACAGCCTGCAAGGGAGTGCATAGAACAACTTTTGTCAGAAGAAAAAATACGTCTAAAATATTTTGAAGGAAAAAGGAAACTTTATGAAAATTCACAAATTGTAAACATCATTTCAGCCAAAACAACACCTCACCAAATAAAAATTTAACGATACCAGATAAACTTCAATAAAAGAAAAAAAAGAAACATAGGATCTACTACAAGATATTTCTCAGACTGCTAACAAGACTAACAACAGCTAAAGGTTTCCCTCTTCCTAATAGACATACCCAAGCAGAAGTAATGGCCTGAGTTAGACTGACATGCCTTAAGAAGACTTGATGTGACTAATGTGTCGCAGATCCATCCAGTAACATTGGTAGGGAACTGTAACAACATGTACTGCAAGTAATCATCTGACACTGATCCTGCATTAAATGCCAAAAATGAAAGCACATATTCTCGTGAATCACACAGATTCTCTTACTACACTTGGGCATTGAAAACACAAAAACTCAACTCAAAATTCTCTAATTCTATTTGTGCATCCATAGACAACCATATTTTTTCACAATAGCATATAAGAAGTAAGACATTCGCTGGTGAGAAACAAAGTAAGAATGCTTTCTTTTTTTTTTGATAAGTACTTCGCCCCAAGGGGAGGGGAAAGGGAGATTTGAGAAACAAAGTAAGAATGCTAATGTTTGTAACCTGGGAATTCTGCAGGTAAAATAAAATCTTTAACAATGTCCGGAAGCCACGATAATGTAGTGTCAGAGGTATGAAAGTCCTGTAACCTATTAGTCTCTGAACTAAGCTCCTCAACAAAAGTTCTCAATCCCGATTCTTCATCTAACATGTACCTGCTTGTGATGCCACAGCTCAATGATAAGCAAAACAAGTCACAGCCTAAACCTGAGGTTCCATCGTGTTAAAATATTAATTAAATTATTAAATCAACAATTTCCTATCGGTTTAAGCTTTTGGAACAAATGGTGACTCAACATAGTATCAAAGCAAAGATCATGGGTTTGACCCTTGTTTCCATCATTCTCCTCACATTTCAATTACATGAGTTACTTGTTGAACTTCACTTATTAAAGGGAATTATTAGTATTAAATCAACCATCTCCTATCAGCTTAAGCTTTTTGGACAACCGGTGATTTGAAGCAACGAAATAAGCCAATACTGAAATATCACAAGTTGCTTTCGTATCTACTAGTACGCTCATTTTTTTCAAGAATATCACGATTAGTGAACTTGAATATGCAAACCAAGTCTTCAATAAGCTAGAATAATTTAGAAAATTTTACTAGTAGCAAAACTACAGAGACGAGACAGAACAAAAGAAAGAAATTTGATCAAGTAAAGACCTCTTAGCAGTGCCATTGCCATATCTCTCCACCAAGATCACCTGCCTAAACGCCAAAACAAAACCGTGAGCCTAACACAACCTTCTTAACCATTTTCATACTTCGAATCTTTTTTTTTAAAAAAAGAAAAAAAGAAAAAAAGAAATTACCTGCCATGACCAGCCCCGTCTTCTTCTTCTTCTTCTTCTACTCCTTCGTGAAGATTTGGCTGCGAAGAAAAGCATAGAATTTGAAAACGACGGCGTGTTGCTCTCCTAGTCTTTCTGGAAGATTCAAAGGCGCGTGTGGGAAATGAGACACGCAAAGTGCACGACAGTGACGACATTTCGCAAAAGAAAACGAAAAGGCTTGGGGTTTTATATAGTTGTTGCAGAAGTTTTTTTTTTTTTTTTTTTTTTTTATTATTATTTTTTTTAATTTATAGATGGTTGCAGAAGTTTTTGGTTTGTCCCCCTTTGCCGTTGCAAAGAAAGAAAGAAAGAAAGTCCAGGTGTCGCCTATCTTGGTCTTTGTGGTTCCACAACCACCCAATAGTACGGCTCAATGTGACACGAGAAACGGCGTCGCTTAAAACAGTGGTGTGAACGAATCAAAACGCCGTCGTTTTATTATGGACGACAATGACAAGTGACAATAGCCCGTTGTAAACGCGACAGACAACCCAAGGCGCGGGCCTAGGCCCAATAAATTTCAAAGTTCCATGATAACAAACAAGTGGGAAAATTTCAAGTCAAAGGATAATACATTAACTCACAAAATAGAGCCCCTGGACAAGGAAGCAGTGGGAGCTCAAGAAGTTTTTGGTAGAACATAATCCACATAAGGAACAGGAAATTTCGTAGGAGCTTGAATTCCACAAAAAATTGGCATCCTAATTCCTAATTCTAACGTCGTGTTAAATTTCTTGGATTTTTTTTTTCTTTTTCTTTTTTCTGAGCCTCATGAATTCTTAGAAACTACAATACAGAAATAATGGCTAATTCTAAGGGGACATGATCTCCACAAGAAAAATGAGTGGGAGTAGACTATTCAAAAACAATACAAAGGCATCAAAAACCCAGGCTCTTTCAGTTACTGGCACTCTGGCCATGTTCACTGCGATTTTCCTCCACGATTCTCTGGAACTCTTTTTCACTGGCTGCGATTAGGCGTTTAACAATGTCAAAGGTGGTAAGCCTAATGCTGCAGTAGGAAAAAACCACAAAAAAAGAAAAAGAAAAAGAAAGAAAAGAGGATTCATCAGGTAATAAGTGTAGGAACAATGATAATAGAAGTAGAAGCTTAAAAAAAGAAGACAATGGAAGTAGAAACTAAAGATAAGAATAAACTCAATTATGTGGCGTGAATTTTTATAAGAAAAGATCCAATTATCTACACAACTTCTCAGGGGTTTGGATGTCCCTTGGAACCTTGATCATGTTGGTTTTAAGAAGACAGAAGAGAGAGATTTCATCCCTAGCATGGAACCATAACAACAAATGATGGTAAAAGTTGGAACCATGTGAAATCCAAGCATCATAGTTATCCTTTATACAAACAGAGAACAGAACAAAATGGACAAACCAAAACAAAATTAAATAATTTCATTTCCATGGGAAGGCCAAAAATACACTAATTATTCTATAAAATGTAAAAAGAATTCGTTAAAGAAATATTTCTTGTTTCATAGAAGCTCTTCAAAACAAATCTAAGTTAATATTAGCTTCAAGAAAACTCAGCCAAAGGCATTATTAGCAGTACTAACTGACCAATACAAGAACTAAATCCAAGGTTACATAATAGATAAGATGAAACTGCTATAAATGTGAACCTGCTATTTGGTAGGGTTTTTAAAGCATTGGGAAGAAAGCCTCGGTACAAGCCGATTATTCCATCACGTGCCACAATTCCTGCATTAAAAATATTTTCAGATACAATGATCTTGATGCTTGACGATAGATTTAAAGTTTTATCTAACCCACAAATAAATGACGACATGGGACTTCATGTTTGAGAAACCATTGAAGCTTTTGCAAATATCAACAACTGAAGAAAACCTGTAAACTTAATACAAGATGTGCAATCTAAATCTCCTTGTCTCTCGGTTTGGTCATTACACTCAATAGTCTTCCAAGAAGTGGGATAAATATCACATCTTTTTTAGATTAATGACAACAAAATTACCCTACCCAAGAAAAAGCTTGAATGTTCATACATAAAATAGAACATCCACATGCATGCAAAAGTCTATATATCTTACCAACCACTGAAAAGGAACAATTTCAAGGATGGGAAAAAAAAAAAAAGACCAAGAGAAATGCCATTTCATATATAATGTGTGACCACATTTGTTTATGACTAAGCACATATATCCTAAGAGGAGAAGTTGAGGGACAGGTCCCGGACCCAAAAGAGATTTCCATTTCTTGAGTACTCACCGTCTAAACTTTGAATCCATTTGCATGATGACATATTGTGCACAACCAACCACGTAAGTGACGTAACTGATTATTTTTACTAGTTCTATAGAGCTTCCTCTATATCGCAATTATTGATGTCTAATGCTGGTACAATGTGCGCCAATATTATTTTTCTGTAGGAGAGCTTAATTAAGTAACTTACCCGGAAAGGCATCCAGAACAGTCTTATAAGGTGTGCCCTTCATTTGCATCTGTCTTCTCACGGTGTCCAGGGGATAACATGTGATCGTGGCAAGAGAAGCTGACACCACAGCAGTTAGTAGAGATGCTTCGGTCCTTTTCTGATATTTCTCTGGCAAAGACTTCTTCACCCTAGTATCCACAAAAGATATGAATGTATAATATACAACATTCCACTGTATTCTCCTTCAATATGCTATAGAAAACGGGGCATTAGTGGACTCACAAGTCAAAAACACAAAAGTTCACAGCAATATACGGTGCTATTCCGAGAAGGGAAGGCCCAAGACCAAAGTAAAATGAGGCAAATCCTTCTTCTCTGAGCATGTTTAACGCAACCTGGAAACAGCACATTACTCTTCATATTTACATGGAAATGTCATATTGTCATATGTACAACCAGCAGGCTAATCATACCTCAGACATAGTTCGGTACCCTGGTTCAACTGCTAACCGTAACCTCAGGACATCTAAAGGGTATGTTATCTACATAGAGAAAATAAAAATAAAAAAAGTATTGACATTCATATATAGACATACAGAACAAGTAGAACCAGAGATAAGCGGCAAATATACAGAAATCCAAAAAAGAGATAACTCTCCATAAAGTATTTCCAAGTGGAATAACAAGGATATACATAATCTTATTAAGATAGAAACAATACACTTCAGAAAACCCAATATAAATTACAACATCACTTACAAAAGTGGACGTCATGCCAGCACATGCACCTGCCGCAAGTCTTCCAATAACAGAGAGCTCACCATCCTTTCCCCTAAATAGTTTCTGCAAGTTCAAATGTAGAACATTTAGTTTGAGAAATATAGAGTCTTGCGTTAAGATTTTCTTAGAGACAGTTTTAGAACCTTGTAAGTTTCATAAGCAAAAAGCTGGACGGCACTGTAAGGTATGACCCGTATCACCTGCAACATTTAAAACAAAGCCCAATCAACATTGCTTGGGGATAAACAAATCTGAACTACAGATGGAAAAATCCAAAAACCTGAGGAAGGTTGCCTTTCCAGTACCCTTTGATCCCTTCTTCCTTCCCAATCAATGTTATGGCCTGCACACCATCATTGACATGGGATAACTAAATGATATCAAACATAGAGTTTGAGAGGATGATAAACTATGCATCTCTAATAATATATACAATCCACATGGATTTATCACATAATTAAACCATTTACCATAAGAGAAGATGACGAGAGGCATAACTGAACCACTTAATTAGGCAGGTAGTGTTCTTTCAACAATTCGATTCTCACCAATTTCCTCTTTCCTTGATGCTATCATCATTAAAATATGCCATTTAAGTATGGTCATATTGTTAGAATCAAAAGATATAACAAACAGACAAGAATAGCAACAGACACAGCAATCCCGTCTATCCCACCTTTATGGGGTTGACCATAGAAATTTAACTTATCTATTCAACTGTGTAGAGCAACAACTTCTTCAGCACACACTAGCACTTACCAAATATTCGTGCGCTTCATATTCATGAAAATTTTGCAGTTATTGCGTTGGTTCAGCCGTCTAACACTACTCTGGTCCAGTAGTCCCTCTCTTTGTTTGGAGTGGTAGAACAAAAGATATTACTCTAAGCACTAACAGAGGCTGAATTTAGAAGCTGAACCTTAAGGTTATTCATTTTAACAATTATCAGGAAATATTTAATAATATCAAATCACCCATCTATAGTCTGACAACATCGAACCCTAAACCACGGAACAAAAGCACAGAAATTGCCAAGTTATTGTGTCCGTAGATCCTTTAGGCAATTAACTTAGACTCAGAGGCAAGTGGTAATTGATCAAATAACATCCTAAGTTCCCAAAACAAGATGCAGAACAAGAAAATGAACATGTTATAATCTCCTATGGTTATAATCAATATTTCAATTATGCTAATTATTAGTTTCGTCATATCATCAATAAAATCAGATTTTGCAATGGAAGAATGAAGAGCACATGTATCATGGCCCATATAACTTTGAATCAGATGCATTGAATTCCTGCTATCTGACCATGACATACAAAAATGTTAAAATATTAATTAAATAATTAAGCCTTTATTGCTGATTGTATCAGACATATTTAGGAGAACATATTAGAAAATTAAATTAAATAATTAAATTCACCGTTTGGTATTAGCTCAAGGGTTTGCCACAACCAGTGCCTTACAAACAAAAAAATAAAATAAAATTGATGAACCATATCATACCTCGACGAAACCAATCGCTTTCTTAGCACTTTCTTGCCCAACTCGCACACCGTGAGTCTGAGACCAAAAAAGAAAACCACAGGCTATTTCAAAGTAAAGAGAAATTCCAATTGAACTAGAAACTACCTCGTTTATGAGAATTAACGCCCACATTTATAATATCTTCAAGCAATTATTTTGAATTACAAAGAAAACAAAAAAACGCGACGAAGTTAAGATGATAGTTGACAAAGCACCTGCATGAGGAGCTTGATGCGTTCGAGCGGAGCCGTGACGGTCTTGGCAGCGGCGCCGGAGATGGCGCCGGCGGCGAAGAGTGCGGCGTCCTTGGGCACGCAAGCGGCTACAGCCAGCGGGTGCTTCAGGAGCTGAGCCAGAGTCGGCTCGAACTCCCTCTGGTATCTCTTTTCCGCCACCGACACGCAGGCGAAATTACCGCGGCTGCCACTCGCAGTACAGCTGAGCCGCGCGGTCTTCCATAGCGGCTCGTGGTCCGTGGTCTGAGTGAAACCGGAATTGAAGCTTTCGCTAAGGCTTGGGATGTTGCGGCACACTAGAACGGCTCTCTCTTCGCTCATGGCTTTGAACGGAGTTTGCAGTGTTGAGTAGGGGAGGAAAAGAGATAAGGCTGGGAGCCAGTCAGTTGCAGAGAGCGAGAAAGGAGCTAGACAGCTAAACGTGTTTTAATTCTCCGAATATCCTCCGATTCGCTGTGTACCGGTGTATTTTACTATTGTAAGCCGTTTTCCGTTAGCAAATTGACCTTTCGGTTCTTAAGATTAAAAAAAAAAAAAATACATCTAAAACCAACTAAATAGCCCCATTAATGGCTTCCATGTAGGCTTCACACTAGACCGAAAGTTGTTCTTCTTTATATTTTTGTTTAGCATTTAGGTACGCACGTCCACGGATTGGTTGACTTGATCCGTGACCCGGTCCATCAGGATCATGCCATTTCGGCCTATTATCAACCCAGTCCACCGGTTTTGAGACCCAACCGGCTCAATCAGTAGTCCACGGCCAAAATCCCAAATTTGGCCAAAGCCGGCCCAGCACCAGCACCAGCACCAGCACCTGACTTTTTCCACCTCTTTGGAAGCCTCCTCTGGCCACTGCCACCGGCAACCTCCTTTGGATTCTGCCGCCGCCATCACCTCTTCTGGCCACTGGCTGGCAGGCTGCTGCTTCTAAGTTCACAATCAGATTTTTCTCTACGTCACATTGAATCTTTTCCAATATGAGCTCACGTTCACTTCTATTCTCTTGCTGCACAGGATCATCATCAGTTTCATTAACGGTTCTGAAGGTCGAGCTCACGCTCAGATTTTACTGCTGTTTGCACCAAATTCAGTTTGAGCAAAAAATAATAATAATAATAATAATAATAATCAATTCTCTTTCTTTTCAAAACTCAAGCTTACAGATTGATTTTGATGAGGAACGTTTTAATGTTTTCAATACTATAATTTATAGTTTCATTGTAAGTTTATTCTATTCCTTATTTATTATAGGTTTCTTGTTCATCACCCTTACCCTCTTTATAAATAGATACCATCGTAATAAAGTTTAATATACTTCAATATAGTTAAGATGTAGCCTTAACCATTTCATCTGTATTTTCTTTTCTCTCTGCTTCGGCTCTATCTTTCTTATTATATATCATATTATATATTTCTACAATGAGAAACATATAAAAAATAAAATGAAAAGAAAAATGTCACCTTAATTGTTTTCTAGATTTGCTCGTTGAGTTGGCAAACTAGAATGTACATCTTTGGTAGTGTAAAACTCAGTTGTTTGGGAGTGGGTTGATGTTGCTCAG
Organism: Alnus glutinosa; assembly: GCF_958979055.1. Taxonomy (NCBI): domain Eukaryota; kingdom Viridiplantae; phylum Streptophyta; class Magnoliopsida; order Fagales; family Betulaceae; genus Alnus; species Alnus glutinosa. The sequence goes on from NC_084892.1 coordinate 27,602,802, forward strand.
AAAAATTGCTAAGATGAGGTTGACATGTAGTGATATGACTCAAACTCATATTTAATTGAGTTCATGTAACTGTTAGACCTATACCTACCACCAATCTTCCCGGCCACCAACCTTCATCTCAACAAACAAGGCAATTCCTCAGCGATTACTTTTCCGAACAAAATCAGTCTCAATTTAACAAGTGTTAATTTTAGACAGAATAACCTAATAAATTCTTCGAATATCACAAAATTGCCTCTTTCCATCCGGAGGGCGAGGCATCAAACCACCACCACTAACTTGAGCAACTATCTGGCATTATCGCATGTAATGTTGGTCAGATTCAACCTTTTAAAATACAAAGACTACACTAAATTATTGGTCAAACTCCAATAAACAAGGAGTCTATGCGATTATTAGTGCGAGTTCGAACATCTCTCTAACCAGATAACTAGCCTCAAAGAATCGTTTCTGGTGAATTGTTTCATCAATAGAATGTACGCGCGTCTCCGATGTTCACTTTTCTCAACAAAACCAATCTCAATTTAATTAGCAAGTCAATCTTAGAATGGCCTAAAAAATTGTGGATTACATTGCCATGTACACCTACAATCAATTCTCTTTAACAATTACGTATTCTCTTTAATTAGTTTAGTACTTCGAAAAACTAAGTCTCACATTAAATAAATAGATTATGATAGTGTTATATGGATGCCGAATTTTACATTAGTTCCTCATTAGATGAGATTATGCTTTTATAAATAATTATAGTAAACTTTGATTACAACATCAACTAATCCTTTTGAATTACAATGCATATTGAAAGGTTACGACAAAAAACTAGCATGTATAAAGCTTTGAAAGGCAAAGTAGAATTGCAAACCCAAACAACACCAATTTCCATTTATTAAAAACAATTATTAATATTGCAGTACAAGAGTGAAGCAATCCAACCCATATATATGTGCCGTATGCCAACACACTTGGGCATTTATATGAAACAAAAGCACAAAAACATTATTAATTTTTTCTGATAGAGCTACTACAAAATCATTATATTACGAGACCATACATATATATATATATATATATATATATATATGTGTGAGCTGTAGCCGCGCGCTCTTCATCAAGCTTCGATGGTACCATATATATAAAACCCATCTCAACTTTAGGGGCACGACAACTTCCATTCACCAGCAAAAAAACACATGAAACTGTTGTGGGCTTTCGGACAGGCGAGTCCAATCAAAATCAAAGAATAAAAATTCCGTTGAATCTGTTGAAGTTTCAATGGAGCAATCCTTTTCTGGAGAGTGACCCCGCAAGGCAAAGCCTGCATGCATTCAAATTGCTCACTTAAGTTTTCATAAAATCCTATATATATATAGTTATATATGTTAATTATGTGTAAATGATTAATGCTTGTGCTAGAAAAAATTGAAACCGGCAAAGTTTTCAATTCTTTCAAAATTAGAAGCAATTTCTTCTAACCTAATCTATAAAACTGACATTGTTCTTAGAGTACTATTAAAAAATATTGCTAAAAACCACACTTTTATTTCACCTTGTTAACATGTCAGTGCCAATCAATCCTTTTTAAGAAGGCCGAGTCAATGATTGATTGGCAGTACCACGTTAGTAGCGTAGGATAAAAGTGCGATTTCTAGCTAATATTACTTTTATTATAAATAAATGTGAGAATTACGTGCTCTAAGAACAAATTTCAACTTAACATATTAAGTTCTTCTTATATGATTTAAAGAAAAACTTTGTCGCATTGAACGTACCCTTAGCTTTAAGCTCTGAAAACTGCTTCTGTTGTCATCTTAACTCCCGAGTTGATGACATTTGCTTGGTCTGGTGTTAATTAAGAAGTAGAGATTTAGATATTTCTTGGACATATATATATAATTAATGATAGATGCGTAGCATAAAAATCAATGATGTAATTAAGTCCTTACTCAATGGTGGTCTGGATACGAAGAAGCATGCTCCAATAACAATGTAGCATAATAGGAGAACCAATCCTTTCATATAGTGAGAAGTTCCATCCTATGAAAAATTCAGAGTCGAATCTTCAATATAAATGATTAAATTTAAATAATAGAGAGCAGAGACATATTTGTGTATTAATTAAATGACTAAATTTATTATAATAATAATAATAATTATTATTATTTTGTAGTTTAAGTATTTAGGATAACTTGAGACTTGAAGTCTTGAGTCTGAACCTCAATTCTAAAATTTATCCTATTTCGGTTAAATATTTTACATATTCAGCTTGGTTAATTATGACATAGGCGTTAAGACTACTGTCTTAAGAATTATAAGAGTAAGCCTACGTAACCTGCGAAAGTCAGCTCGAATGGTCGATTTGTTTGGTTAATATATATATATATATATACTATGAGATCGGCCGTTCGAATCCTCACTCAACCGATACACCGTTCTTGAAAGCGGGATCGTATATTCGAAATTTATCTGACAAAGATGGATGATGAAGTAAGTTTATGTGAGATTAATATTCTTACCTGCAAAGTGAAGGCCGTAGCAATTATTGCTAAAGCAAGAGAGCCGGTCTCAAGGATATTGAAATCAAGATCCATATTGATGCCCATAATCCAAGCGATAACCACGCACAATGGAACCTGAATATTTAGAAAATATATATATTTAATTAGTATAATGTTTTTCAAAAGATTGCATAGAAAACTTCGATCAAGCTAGGCATTAATTCCAGCATCGATCGATCGATGGCTTTTAAATTCTCACCACAAACATAGCAATTTGAGTCGCAGACCCCAAGGCAACACCTAAAGATATGTCCTGCAATATTTATGCCCAGCAATTTCACTCAGAATTTGTCCTTATTATTTGCCAACCAAAGGGGCAAAATATATATACAGGCCTAGGCCAAGGCCAGCATAGTATACTCACCAACTTGTTCTTAAAAGCAAATATGACTGCTCCGGCATGTTCTGCTGCATTTCCAACAATTGGTAGCAAGATTATGCTGAGGAAGCTGACAGACAAGCCCCACGACTCTGCTGCATCCTGAAAATTAAGAATATTTAAGTTTTTAGGACAATTAGTGATTTAATATGGTATTAGAGTATAAATTTTGAGTTTGAATTTTTAAAATATTGATTAAATAATTAAATTTATTTATTTCTATTCGCTTAAATTTTTTAAATAAATAATAATTTAACGTGAAATTAGACCGGGCTTCTCCAAATGCTATGCATGTCGATGACAATATTGGAATATTTTCATTCTATTTGATGTTCAATTTCAATCACAGGCTATTGGAATACCTGAATTGTACCCACGACATATTCTGACAACAAAGCTATGATTAAGGTCATCCCGACCAACCAAGCAAATCCACTCCAGAATCCTATCACCGCCGCTTCTTCTGGAACATCGTCATCATCCTCGGATTCCTGTCCGTCCGGTTGCACCAGAATTGTTAGCATATCAGTATCAGGGAAAGATTGACCAGAAAATTCTTTAGCCCTATTTGTAATACAAGTTTATATATATATATATATATATATATGATGATTCATTGTGGCATGGACTTAAACCTCAAATACTTTTCTCTTTACTTCTAGCTAGCACTAAAACTGCAGAAAATTTATTTTCTTTCCTTTTTAATAGATTTGAAAGTAAAAATACCTTCACCCCGGCTACCTTTTTGTGACACTGTATCCAAAAGTTGGTCTCATATTAGGTGGATTGAACGTCCATATTGAAAAGTTGGATTAGAAAAGTAGTCATATGTATTAAGTCTCATATTATTTCGCTACTAAGGACTATATAAAGATCTCCAATTTCAATTTACGATACGATACACTAATCAGACATTGTTTTACGGTGAAGTACACTTTTTTGATAGGTAAATATTGATCTTACCTTATTTATGGGTAGGAAGGATTTGGCTAAAAAATCATAAAATAAAAAAATAAAATGTACCCAAATTTCACTTATAACCCGTGATCTTTCATCACTTTTGAAAAAATGTACCAAAACTTTAAAAAGTGTCAATTTAGGGTATCTATCTTTCAAATTTTTTTCAATTTCAACCATCCGTTAGAATTTTCCATTAAATTATATGAAAATTCCCAAACTACTCGTGTTTATTTTTTTTTTAAAAAAAAATATTTAAAATTTCCAAAGATTCAGGCATGATATTTTTTCAAATTCTGTTAAATTCTGACCAACATATAAATTCTAGAATTTTTTTTTCTTTTTTTTCCTAAATAAAAAAAGAAGGGTATTTTCAAAATTTTGACAGGATTTAACTAAAAATTCTAATGAATGGTTAAAATTGAAAAAAATTGAAAAATAGATACCCAAAATTGACACTTTATAAAATTTTGATATCTTTTTTAAAAAATAATGAAACATCAGAAGTTATAAATGAAGTTCTCAAAAAAAAAAATTATAGGATATTTTTTGTAGTTACTTTAACGGTACATATTAATTTCACTCTTTATTTGAAATTAAATATGGACCGTTGAAAAAATTATAAAAAATTTGTTATAAAGACCCTTGAGACTTTTAAAAGTACTGCAAGATGTTAAAATAATAATTATTTGATTAAATCAACTATTTTTTATTGGTTTAAATTTTTAAAATATGTGGTACTTTAAAATTATATTTTTTCAACGTGATTCATTGTGAATTAAATTTGAGACATATAATTACCTCCGGGGCTTCAAACAATTGGCGGTGTGTCCACATTTGGAAGACGAGGTACGCAGTGTATGCAATTAGCATAACGATGCTGCTGGCTCTCGACAGTTGGAGCGTTGGGTCGGCTGTCAAAGCCGCCGAGGCCCCGGCATACCGAAACAACATCGGTAGCAAGTGGCACAACAACGCCAACAGCAGCAGGAGGGAGTTCACATCCGCTTGTCTCTGTTAAATCATGCAACGGCCGGCCGGCCGTCCGGTCAAGAAAACATCAATAATTTAGCACCACAAACTTCAACCATGTGCAGGATAATGTACAGTAACTCACTCTGTCGTATTTTTGTTCGCTTCTAAGGTTGTAAAGGCCACCACAAAAGAGAGAAGTCCCAAGAACCAGAAGAAGGTTGGAAAGAATTGAGCCCAAGAGAGAATACTTGACCAATGCTATTTTACGTTCCCTCAGAGCAAAAATTGCGATGATCAGCTCTGTGGCATTCCCACATGTTGCATTAAGGAGCCCTCCAGCTGCAAAATCACAGAAATAAAGTTAACCTTTTTCATATTCAAAAAGCTAGAAGTTTAAAACTGACCAAAACAAGAGAGATCAGGGTTTTCGTACCTGTCGGACCAGTGTAATAAGCTATTTGTCTGCAATTTATGATGCAAGAGAACTTGAATCAGCATTTATTGTAGATGATGAACAATGAAAAATACATGAAAGTATATATCAAATTTGAATGATGGGAAAAATATACAAGTAATTACTTTGAGTTCTCCTTAGTTTTCAATTCACCCTCTCATTAATTTTTATAATAATATTTTGGGTTTTAATTGTTTTTCAATCGTACACTTAGTTTCGTCCGATTTTTCGTCAATTTCTTTAAAGAAATCATCTGAAATCTCTATTATATTCCTTAAGAATTAAAAACAATTGCTAAAAAATGGATGAGAGGATGGTCCGACAACTCCAAAATTAAGGAAAAAACCTTCTCAAGGCCTTACAAAAAAAGGTATAATTCAGATTTTACATAATTTCTATTAAAAAAAAATTACACAAAATCTTGCAGAAAAGTTGATTGAAAAATGATTAGAACCCATAACTATTATTACAAAAATTAAGTCCCAGAGGGTCAGGGGGTGGCAATATTTCCGGTTAATGGATCGGGTTTGTACGTATCGGGACAATTTATATAATTATGATTATATGTGTCCATTCATATTAGAATTGATCATTTAATTAAACGAATCAAATTTCTCAACTTGTATACAACGTGTTTAGATAAACGAATGAAAAAACTCAACCCGTGTAACTCGTTTTTAATAAACAATTATATTGTGTTGATCGACTTAACCCAAATGTTACCCATTTCAACTTGTTTTTGACCTGTTTAATATAATTAGGCTCAATTGACCCATCTCAAAGTAGTGAGATGTGTTTTTTCCTTGAATATTTTGACTTACTCTGTCAAGAAGCTGACACGTTCAGCAAGTGGTACCAGTCCAAGTAAGCTCAAAGCGAAAACCCAGGGCTGTTTGCAATAGAATCAGAACAGTTATGGTTACTAAATAAATAGGAAATTAATAAATAAGAATTAAGTAAATTTTTCGAGAGCATGTTGAGCTGTATACAGTTGACTTACATATTTTGAAAACCTACATGTATAAACTGAATCAGTCATTTTCACACTTTATAATGCATTTAAGAGAGTTGTTTTCAACTAAGAAAATATATTTATATATTATATAGCAACATCACCAGAATAAAAAAGCCCCAGAATTCATTCATAAAAATCTCGAAAACCATATATTTTAATGAATTCTGATTCAATTATCATTAATGTTCCTTCAATTGAGTAATTAAGCATTTTACTGATATATATATATATATATATAAATCATGATTGCAACGAACAAGAACTTACTCTTCCAAAACCATAACACCCGGCTAGAATGGCTAGGGGGACGGCCGGGAAGAGAACAAAAAGCTTAGTCCCAAAAACAACCTCTTGAAGATTAGCCAACATCTGTCGAAGACATCCATAAGGAATTTTTGAGATAAGTGTGAGGTCTGACTTCTTTCGGAGCGACGAGGAAGACAGGTTGTGTGCAGTGCGGCCATGGCCGTGCCGCGTCTCCTTGGTCAAGCTCTTGAGGTTGCCATTTTCCAAGAGCCATGGTTCTTGGTGAGAGCAGTTTGAAGCCATGGTCACTGTTCTATAGCAAGACTTCTTAGTAGTAACTATTTTCTATATCTATGTGCCTCAAAGGGTTCGAGAGAGCTACTGTTATAAATAGGAAGAGATCCTCGACTATTAATAAGGCAGGTTTGCAATTCAAGAAGGGCTGGCTGCATCTTCCTCGAAGTTTCTCATATTTTGTAGCATTTTGTTTTTCTTTTTATTTATGACGGCAAGAGTGGGAGAGGGGAATGAAGGGAATTCAAATTAGTGACCTCCGTGTGATTCTCAGCCAATTGAACTATCTCTTTGAATCATATTCATATGAAAATTTTAACCGCAAAGGGTCGTGCCACGTGTGACTTCCCCCCCTCCCCACAAAATAATTAGATATAATTATGAGCCGGGAGGCCTTGATATTTGTTGCTAAGAATAATGTTATTTTTCACACTCATTTTACATCGGCGGATGTGCATGTGTTTTAGGTTGGTTCTCATGTCAGTCACTTAAAAACAAAAAGAAAAAAAAATTAAAAATTAAAAAAAAAATCACTTTAATCACGTCACATTGGCCATGAAATGAGTGTGATAAATTGGTGTGAATAGAAACATTACTCTTATTGCTAAATGATGTTTGGCAAGATATCTTGCTTCGATCAAAACGGTTTAAGGTTATGCTTCAAGCTTATATTAGTTTAAGCTAAAAATTCTAATTAGGTTGGAAATATAATTAGGATTCAAATTTCGTGCAATGAGACCGCCTATAGCACGGTGAAATGGCATCTAGCCGCATCCTCTTGTAAGAAGACACTCCAACCTTGCATATTCGGTCAGGTAGGACCCAGATACTTATTCGAAGAAGGTGGGATCGGGTGCCCTCGTTGCAATGGGCAAACCTTATTACACCTCTCATATATTGTCTCAAATATTAAGAGCATTTGTATTTGGACATTTGACAGCTCTAGCTACTATAATTAATCGATCTTCATGTCCATAAACATCTTCTGGATGATGCTATTATGTTCTTGCTATTTCTGATATATATATATATTCAAAATTACAGGTAGGAAAACAAGAGGTGTACATACATACACACACTCTCAGATATTTATATATGGGTTGTGATATATGCACAACTAGTGCACTAGTTGTATTTTTAGTATTTCCCCTTTATATATATATATAAGCAAGGATCCTAAGACTTTCAATTTCTAGCTTAATTAGTTATAATTCTCAAACTTGGATCTTCTAGCTATCTTCTAATTTTATATTTCTATCAAGGTCCAAATTCTAATATAATGTAGAGAATAATTTATTTGCACCATGTTTATCTCTATCTTGTGTTTACATACTTTATCAGTATCTTTAATATATATAATAATTCAAAATAAAAATTATTGATGAGAGAGATGCATGCTCACGACACTTCAAATAAAATTTTCCAATTAATAAAATAAAATGTAATTACCACATGTAACTGAATCAAAGTTAGCTGTAACTTTTTCATCGTTAAAATATTAAATGCTCAGGAAAAACAATAAATAAATAAAAACAAAACAAAACAAAACAAAAACAAACAAACAAAAAAGTCAAACTCTCTATGAAAACAATCAACAGTGAAAGTGTAAAAAGTTGGGTTTGACCATTCAGCAATTCTTCTCATGAACTTTGGGTCTTCTGGAAACAAAGAAGATGCTCAATTATATACTAGAAAACAACTTTAATCTTCGTATTAATGAACACAAGTCAGAAACTATAACGGCAGATGGCTAGGTTTCACCTACTGATGTGACAGAGCTAAACCAGGAGCATTCTTTACTGAAGCAAGAAAACATTGTAAGCCACGCAACTTTTTCTGCTCTGTTGGGTTCACATGCGAGATACGTCCAGAACTGGACGACTGACGAGTGTTTTTTATCCGCAGAAGCATCTTGTGGTCTCAACGAGCTCCATATATTTCAGTTTTTGCTATTTTTAAGTATTTCATTGTCTGTATATTAATGTCATTTTCCTTAGTTTTTTTATTCTAAAGAAGATATGCACCGGAGAAGGAGATATATATGACGTACAACTCACCGTACTGTACTTTGGCATGGGAACCTTCGTGGAAACTTCGCAAGCCCGTACAAATTAGATGGCGGGTTAAGGCGGCAATGTTTTATCCTTTAATAATATTGCTCCAAGCGGTTTTAGAGGACAGAACATAACTGCTTTGTCATCGTTTAATGGGATTAACTATTTCATGCATGGTTGGTTCAGATATTACATCATGTATAAATTATCATGTTATTTAAATTTTTTTTAACTCAGTACAGGGTTTAATAAACATGTACGTGTAACAGTAATTAATTAACCTATTCTTGTTTAAAATTTGACATCTGTTTATAGTTAGAACACGTAATTTTCCTATACATTTTAATAGATAGAATTGATTTATGCATTTGAAAACCACGTACTTTAATAATAAAGTATATGTTAATTTAATAGATTAGACGAGTTTGAGAAAAAAAACAATTAACTTTATTCCCTCCAACCCAATTTGTTTAAGAGGAATATTAGGGTTTCCCCTAGCTAGCTAACATCAAACTCGCTAGCTGTTCTCTCTAAACTACACTGTTTTAAAGTGGCTAAGCGCCAAGGTAAGGAAGGTAGGAAGAAGTTTCGTTTCGATCGCCATGGTAGAAGAAGATAGATAGAGCAAAAGCTTTCCCAATTCCGGGTGTCTATATATTTGCCACTACTGCAATTTGAGCCATGGATGAATTTCGGCAGCTCAAGTTTTCTCAAAGATTTTACTCATGGAAGGTTGGTGCTTATATATATTACCAGTATGCTAAATGCTTATAGCTTAATATCTAGCTTTAATATTTTACTTTAAATGGCCACGAATAAATGCGCCCACATTTCTATTTGATACGCAATCTCGATCCCTTTCTTTGAGTTTCTTGGTTAGGTTGAAATTATTAAGACCTATTTGTAATGGCTTATAATATCTATGTTTATTTTTCCACATAGATATTATAGAACACGCCATGCCCAATTATTTCTAAATGTTTTGTTGTTAAGTACGTACTAGTTGTCTCACGAATGATTTTCTTCTCTCAAATCATTGACTAAAGAGCTAGGTACAATAGATATGTTAATTGTTTTCTTGGCCTAAATTTTTCAGGTAGGGATAGAGAAGTTCGCGTACGTAATCAATTATATATCTACATGTAGTTACAATAATTAATTATTCACCCCTTATTCATTATATATGGCTTATTTAATTTCCTCCATATCTCATATGATTTTCTCAACAAAAAAAAAAAATAATAATTGGCCAAAACCCATGCATATTCTTATCGTTTTTTAAGACTCAGACTTGGCTTGCCGGCCTCGAGTTATTAAATAATTGAAGATTTCTTGAAGTTCAAATATATTGTAAGAGGATTGTAAGATTAGCAGAGAACTCACTTACAATGACAAAAGCTAAGATTCATCTTATAGCACTCCTCACGGTAATAACCGTAGGCAAGCTCAATCCCTTCTTCTCTGCATCATTACAAGGGAATTGAATTGAGATTTTCTCCGTTTCAAGTTAAATGGAAGGAATTCACTAGAAATGAAAAACGTAACACTAATTTCATAGCCAATGTTTTATTTGTTGTATTTAACATGTATGTATATGATGTGACATCATTTAAATTTTTAACATATTTACCATGTGATCATCCTTTTTTTTGGGCCATGTATAATATATATTTTGATGGCCGGTGGGAATTGGGAAATGGCAATATTTTTTGGGCCCAAAGATCTGTGTAGGGAAGAGAAAATATCTAGAGTTTTTGTTGTCATCCTCAACATGGCAATACATCATCCGTACATGGGCGGCCAGCGTGTGTTGTAACCCCATATGCTGCCGCGTGATTCCCACAGTCCCCCAAAAAATGAATCTCCCTCCCATCACATGATCGATCGCTTCGTTCCAAAACCACCGCACATGGACACAGAGTCCCATCCCAATCTGGATTAACATCGATCATATCGATCGCGGCTGAGCATCCACGTCCAGAAGTTTGCGGCGCCCACATGCATGTAGTGTAGTGTACGTTACGACGCAGCTAAGCAGCTTCCGCGAAGCTTCGTCTTTCTACTTCAACATATACAGACGACGTTACTAGAAGTTTTTCTGTACGGATAATTGCAGTATCTTTCCATGATCGACTGACTTGTTGTACAGCTACTACTGACACAACGTAACGTGTGTTTCTGCAAAGATTTTGTGGTGTTGAAAGACTCTTAACATAATATATGTTTTTATATATATATATATATACACAAAAGTAATGCAATATTTGTTTTGAAGTAAAATATTTTTAATGAAAAAAATGATAATTTTTTTGAAAACATTTTCTGGCATAATGTTTTTTGGAGTGTGTATATAATATACAAGCTATAAGTAAGTACTTCTTCATTGATCCTCTACGTCGTTGTTGTTGACTCTTCAAAGGAAAATATTTACTTTTCAATTTTTATTTTCTCAAATTATATGTCACCGAGGTAGTACGTGAGATAGGGACACATTAATATTGTTTTAAATGGTAGATTTGATCTATGATTATGTCGAGGGAATTAATGATATATTATTGGCAACTTATTTTAAATGCTTTGAAATTATTTTTATTATTATTTTTAAAGTAAAAGAATACTTTTCCTAAAATTATTAAATATTTCATGTATTAGAGGAAGAGTTTAATTTGAACGAGCTAATATTAAATTGTTGAATCACCATTTTCTACAAGAAAAATGATAGAAATACAACACTTTTACAATAAGTGTACAACAGCCCTCTCACATGGGGTGAGCCCCACAGTGTGTGGGGTCCACCCTATATGAGAGGACTGTTGTACACTTGTTGTAAAAATGTTGTACGGGAATCGGTTCTCTTTCTACAAATAATTCAGAAATTAACGTACAAAAACCAAACAAAATTCTCACCTTTATATCACAATTTTCTTGTTTTAATTTTGTCTGCAGCAGCCAGCAGTAGTGGGTGTCGACGTTTGTTTGTAGTACTGGAACCTCTAGTGTCTTGTCTGTAATGATAGATCATAAAGAATAATTGTGTAATTTATTCACTGTATAATGATGAACTGTAGAGAGTTGATCGGTCTATTTTTATTCTGATCGAATGTTCTAAGAATGTTATCATGATGTTCTGACATTAAATATCAATATATTGTAACAATATATACCCAATTAATTCGTACAGGCCTAGCTAGGGGGATTACCTTAAACTAATCAAACCGGCCTCCACTTCAGCCAAAGCCATCGAATTCTTTGAATCAAATGCTTATTTATAGATACCAAATTTCTTGTTGATAAAAATTTCCAAATTATTTATGTAATTAAAAAGAAGAAAAAAAAAAAAAGATGTGGTTCCTCGTGCTAGATTGCCACATTCACATCAAAAGGAAAAAAAGGGATTAAGGGCTCATATAAAAAATAAATAAATAAGAAAAAAAAATACAGTTACAAAAGAGTTTGGCTTGTCTACAATATATATATATATATATATTAAAAATCCTTTTATACAAAAATAATGGTGAAGATTCCAAGATTGGGAGATAACTCTGTCATTTATTTTTGCAAAGAAAAATTTTCAGTGATTTTTTATTTTTTTATTTTTTCCAGAAGGTAAGATAGCCAAACTCATTAGACAAGACACCTAATGGAAGGGACGGATTTATGAAAGGCCGGAATAGGCCATGCCCCCCCCCCCCCCCCCCCCCTAAATTCCTAAAAAGAAAAGAAAAAAAAGAGGCTATTAGCCTTTACTAGCAAAAAATTTTGGCTCTTAACTCGATCTTATTCATAAGAGTTTTTGGCTCCGTTTCTATCTGATGAGTAATGAGATCACCATACCAAACTACTCAAGTAAACTTTGTTAACCTTTCCAAATAAATAATGTGATAATTGGACATGGAAGTTTCATTGGAGAAGGACAATGGTTGTGGAATTTTGTCCAAATTGAACTCCAGCCTCAAGTAGGTGGCCATGTGATCCGATCAAAATAAGAGGTATATATATATATACACGTACCAGCAAATCAGCAATAAATAAAAGATGGACCGCTTTAGGAGTGGAGCAGCTATTATTGAGAAGTGATATTGGATCTAATGTACTTTTGCAAACGACTGGTTGAGAGCATTTTCTGGACTGATCCTTCTCAGTAAGTTTGTCTCCCCATCGAGTCCCAATTTAGTGAATAAGATGAGGTCTATCCTCCCTAGTGCAATCTAACCACTAACCATTGGTCAAAAATATCTTCACTAGTGGACACCAACAAACGTTCTATGTGACCCTAAGAAACTAACCAAAATACATTATTTCCGAGTTTGATAGTTTTTGACACGATCTGCAAATTTGATATACGAAATCAATATGAAATTAACGGGTTGGTAGACAGTTGATCTTCTGATGCTTACAATCATTTTTTATATATTTATATGTTTTTGTATTAAGAATGACACGTGTCGTCATTTTATTGACGCTGACATGGCATTTAACGGAATCCATCATCTGTTTGGGATGATAATTAATTTCAAATTCTTGAAGTACATGTTACATATTGCAGATAGGGACTACAAAAACTCTCCCAAGGTTCTTCTACTTCCATAACTGAGAAGAAGAAAAAAATTATTTGTATATCTGGTAGAATTTCTCAAGAGAAAAAATAAGAGTACAAATATTCTGCCAAGCTGAGTCATAAAGGAAATTTCTCTGGTTAATGTACTATGGTGCTGATCTTGACCACGATTGACTCGGGTTGATTTCAATTTCTGAAAAGAGTGTACCAGCTTCTACTATTAGCTTTATATTGTCTCCAAAGCAGTCGTTTCCCTAGGCTTGATGCAATACACACGGGATCCAATATGCTTTACTTCAAGCCCAGCATTCTCACAACCAGTGAAGAAGAGGGACTCATCCTCCTTCCCAATTCTGCGTCTCCAACTCATTAGAAATGCTGGCTTGGGCAACCTGAACCCTGCTTTTTCTACCAGTAAGGGCCATAAAACTCAGCAAGATTACAAATTTCATTCTCTATTACATATAAGCATAGATTCTGCTATTACTTACCACCATTCTGTTCAATCTCCATCAGTGGAACTGCTTGGTTATCCTTAGGCTTGTAAGATTTGAGAAGAAAGGAAAGAGTCTTTATCAAGTTTGCGTACTGTTTCACATCTACAAGCAGACAAGAAGAAACATATTAAGACCAATTTCTTCTTCATTGTTGGAGAGGGGGTTGAAGGGATACAAACACTAAAATTATAAACTTGAGAAGTGTTTTGAAAATTTTTTATGTGATAGAAAGTTAAGAAGTATTTTCGGTGGAATCCACATTTGAAAAGTGTTATCTGTGAGGTCCAAAGAAGAAAATTGTACGGTAAATTTTTGAAAAGTGTGTTTTAATCTTTCTAAAGGCAAAACAATTGGTGGTCTTTAAATAAAAAAAAAAAAAAAAAAAAAGGGATTGCTGCGCGAAGTGGCCACCCCTCTTCTCCGATGGGGGTGGTCCTGCAGCCATCTTAATTTTTTTTTATTTAAAGTAGTAAGTCAAACTCCACACCTGGAAAAAGAAAAACACGTGTTTTCTCAAAATATTCTTATAAGAAGTTGTGAGAAGTTTTCTAAAAAGGAGCATTTTGTTTTTTAAAAAATGTTGTGTTTTTTGAAAAGTGCTCGTTTGGTAACTGTTTTATGAAAAGCGTGTTTTTGTCATGTTTGAGAAGAGAAAAATGTTTTCAGAATGTTTAGCAAACATGGCCTATTTCTTGTTGACGACAAAATAAGTTTAGCATCCATGGAGAGTTTTCCAGCCAATGAGACGAGACAAGCACTCTTTCTCTCTAAAGATGGACATTGTTAGGTTTTTCACCACACAAGTCTCATCAGTTTACATTGTGCATAATTAAATTGTAAACATAATGCAATAATAACAAAACCAACGAGTCAAAATATTGTGAACATACTTTGACATCTTACTAAATGTTCACAAGTCGATCCAGAACTACTATCATAAAGTTTTCTTCTTTTGATGAGAAACTAACTATTACAAAGGAAGAGGTGATATAAGAAGAGATCTGTCCTAAAAGTACTTATGAAATCAAGAGGGAGAGGGGGGGAAAGACTTCTCACTAAAAGAGCCACAAATTATCCAACATAGCAAGATTTATAGATAAGATGGCCAACTGGAATTTCCAGATCTAGGGATCCAGTGGAAAGTATAAAGTATCAACTATCAACACCCCAAAACAAAGATTAACAATGCCATGATATACATGACATACCAGAAGAGAGCTTATCCATATGGCAACAACTGACATTAGTATTGCTTGTTTTCACCAACAAGAGTAAGAGTGACTATGACATTAGCACAGACAATATCTCAATACGGAACTGAGTGCTTCTGTACTCCCCTTTACCCCATCAGGATTGCATACCTCCACAGACCATAATCCAGGGGACTCGTAGCTTAGTTTGGTGGGTTTCTCCCCACTTTGCTGGGTTAATTTTGTATGGCTTTTTTTTTCTTAGCCAGTTCCTCTTGATGCATTTCTTGTACTTTAAACAATTCATTGCATGACAATCCCCCCCCCCCCCCCCCCCCCCCTCCCCTCCCCCACAAAAAAAAAAAAAAAAAAAATTACAGTTTAATTGAGTCAAGTCAGAAAGAAGCTAGCAGAAGAGACGCTTACACAATAAGATATCACTGGCAATAATCAGGTCCCAGTCCGGGTCAGCGACTGGAAATGTGTCTCCCCATGTATCTGAAAACAAAAGCATGGTCTTGAATTAAAGACATTTAATCCAAAAGGCGAATCAATTATTGAAATTGAATAATTGTGAATAAGAAAGTCAACACAATTATCTTCCACTAGCAATCCAGATGAAAAGAACCCAAAGTTAGATATCTAATCTAACTAATGAACACATCTGAATGGAACATTCTAAGTATAAATTTCTTCTCCTCATTAGTTGACAACATATGACTCCCATAACTAAGTGGGCATAGAAGAGAACGCACGCTTTATGTGAGGAAGGACAGGTGTAATCCCATTAGTCCTGCAGTTATGAGCTATGTTCTCTTCAATTTCCCGATCATCATAGTCTGATGTTGTGATGTCAAGCGAAAATGATTTACAAAGATATATGGCCAAAGCACCGGTGCCACTGCCATTGAAAAGAATATTTAGAATCAAAAGACAAACATTAAACCCTTAGACATAAATTTTTTACAAAGATACAGAGAACTTACTAAACTGTGAACTAATTAAGAATAACAAAGTAAACAAGGTATTTAAGTGGAAGCAATACAGAACAAGTATCAGAAGACCAAAAAGCTTAAAACTAGTAACTCCGTTTCATATTAGATGAGGCATTTTAGGTTTACACCTCAAGCCAGGATTCATGCCACAGAAGAATGGGTCACTAATGAAGCACAAATCTCACACATAAACACAAAATATTGGGTCTTGACATGTATTAGTTACCCACACAGATGGCAGATGACAGTGAACAGATGTTAATTTTCAAGTATACCACAGACAAACAAGCTTCTATATAATAGATAGGTATTAGTGCAGTTGCAAACAAACAACAAAGCTAGATTTTTACTGCACGAATCAAGAACAAGATGCAAACACAGATCACTATCAACAGGAGTACAAAATCATTATGATAAAGATTGCTAAGAACAAACTTATAGAGTCGCAAAATCATCTAATAGTAACAAAAACAAACAATAGATGTACCTGCCCAATTCAATGCATCGTCGGCCTTCTACCCACGAACGGTGCTGAACCAACCATTCTGCAAAAGCAAATGTCCCAGGCCAGAGTAAATTGGCATTCAGCTGATGGAATGAAAATTCTCGGACGACCAGTTCCTACATACAAAGCCAAACACATGGGTAGGTGTTAAAAACAGGACACTAGCCCAAAACCCCCAACAACAAACATTGCAGAAGCTGAGCAACCATTTTGGAAATTGTTAACTCCACCACGGTAATCCATCTCACATATTTACGTAGTACCCGGTAGAATATTAATTCAATGATTAAACCCATATGTGTAGATTTGCATTTCAGTTTTCAAACCAACAGAAGAAAAAGAAAATGGCCTCATTGATAGAATTTGCACAAACAAACCAAACCCAATTTGGCAAATCCATCCAAATGAACTGTACAGTGATAATCTAAAGCAACAAGGTTTACCATTCCAGGAAATCCATGCCTCCTCTCCTCGTAGCTTTGCTGGGTCTCTGTCGTTTCCTCGTCTGCAAGGAAAACGGCCAGCTTCTTAAATTTGATATAAAACAAGCAAAGCGAAAGAGCTATAAAATTATAAAAAAAAAAAAAAAAAACAAGAACATAGAGCGAGAGAGTGAGTACGAGAAGAAGCGTCATCGTCGTCTGGAAAAAGCGAAGATGGGGAGAACAGAGCTATGTCCATTGCGTCTCGTTTCTTTTATTTTCTCTTTCGGCTCCAAACTGCTACAAAACACTGAAACAGACCTAGCAAAAGCTATAAGGGAAGGAAATACGGGAAACGACGTGCCGTTGACCATCTCACTGCCCAGTCTGCCCTCTATTTTCAGCGCTAGATCCTCCGGGCTCTAGACTTTACCAGCGATTCCATGTCTAAATTTTAATCAAGATTTTTAAGAAAAATGAGTTACATCTTGTTATCTTTTAATTAATTAAAAAATATTTTTTTTGTTAATATAATAAATATATATATTTTTTTATGTAAGTAATAATATAATAAATATTTAGATGCAAAAACATATCCCATTGAAATACTAATTAATTAAAGCTCAAACCAGCTCTACATCGCTATTCTCAAGGCTTCAGGAGAATTGGTAAGCGCACGAAGCACCGTATCACCTCTCCCACTTGAGTCAAATCTCAATTTCGATGCTGCCGGCCATAGTTCATGAAAAACCATGCAAGAAACGTGAGGGCACTGAGGGGGAGCGTCATGCTCCTTCTGACAAGGCAATAGTCGTGACTCATGCACACCATCGGAAAGACCATCAAGTATGTCCCATGCCAAAGCCTATGACCAAATATCATGGACAACCCACGTATAAACCAATTAATGGTCGACACCTGACAGGCCCGGGCAAGGAATGGTCCATTAAGAGCACTAGCAAAAGACACCTAACCATTTTTCTTAATTTAGAAAAAATTTAAAAAATCAAACCACTTTTTTTTTCCTATATAAAAACGCCCAACAATAACTTCTTTTTATATTTCTCTATATATTAAAATAATATTTTTTACCTTTTATATTTTATTATTTTAAGAAACCAATCTCAGTCTCTCTTTCACACGTCACTTTCTTAATCTCACACTTCTCTTTCACCAACCCATCAAACCCAACACCTATTTCAACTACGCTGCAGCTTCTGTTCATGGCGTGCAGAGCGGAGGAAACCCGCTGCCTCTCCAACAAAAACTTCTTGCAAGCCGATGAGGATACTCGCCAGTCGCCACCTCCTCATTGTCCTCGCTGGTGAGTCCACTCAAAATCGAGGCTACGTCTTCTTCTCCGAGGTCCAGTTCATCCCGGAAGCAGACCTTAAAGCCATCGTCGGCCTTTGGAAATATCATAGCAACAAAAAGTTCAAGTTTAGCGTGCAGAAGAGAGAGGGAAATTTTGCAAGACCTAATGATCAAATCAATCATCTTGCAATCGGCGGCTTCATTGGATTGGATTGAGCTCTGTTTTGGTTCTTTGGGTTTTGGATCTGCATTGGTAGCCTCAGGCGGTTTCGGTTTCGCTTCGGCATTAACTCTGGTTCAGCTGGTTTAGCTTCTGGTTCTAGTTGGGAAATGAAGGACGACGGAAAGAAATGAGGACATGTGAAGTAATTCAAAGGACGCATGAAGGAAACAGAATCTCAGAGAGAGGCGTTTTTTTTTATTATTAAAATATTATATTGGGTAGCTACAGTGCTAGCCAATGTATTGAGAAGTACTGTAGCTTCCCAATGATGACTATCTAAAATAGGGTAACTGCTATGACTTGATTTTTTTTGACTTTTTTTAAATTTTTCCTACTTTACGGAACAGAACTACTTATAGGGCATCTGCTACTAGTGCTCTAAGTCATGTACACACGATAAATCATCCATTCTCTTAAGTTTAGAAAGTTCAATTCATCTTTCAATGATTTTATTATTTGGGTGTCGAATTTTTGAGTCAGAATTGAATTCTTATTCTGTTTACAAATTTTAAAGTTCAACTTTTTTTTTAAAAAAAAAAAAAAAAAATATAATTTATTTAAAACAAAAAAATAGAATCAGAATCATATTCTGTTATTAAAATTGCGAAACAGATAATAAAAGTCTTCGTGCTAATTCTTCTATTTGCACAAGTATTAGAGGCGTTATGTGTTTAGGAGTGATCATGACAGATTTGAACATCATCATTACATGTCCCATTGCCATATCAGAAGTATTTTAAAATGTGTTTATTATTATTTTTTGGACATACATTTTGTGTTCTAATTTATTATTAGAAAAATTATGCCATGACCCCTCCTACTTTTGCACTTTTTGACATTGAGACCCATGTGTTTCAATTTGATGAAATCAAGGCCCCGTGCTTTGAATAACTTGTTATCAAATAAATAACAAAAATATTATAAAAATACAATTATCACCAATTTTTTTTTTAAAAATAAAAAAATTAAAATAATAATAATAATAATAATAATGAAAAAGCGGCTGCCAAGTGACGAGTATGACGACACCTACCAACCATTTCTAATAGGAAGTCTCAATTTACAAATAATCAAACCATGAGTTTAATTTCTTTAAAAAAAATGTTTCTATTTTCTATATTGTAATTTTTTTTAAGTTTATTAGGCGTTATAATATGTTTGGTATATTTTCGATTTTTTTTTTTTTTAATGGAAGAAATCTTTTATAGAACCAAACTCCAAAACATACACATCAGTACAACCTATACAAAGGGCAAGAGAGTAACATGCTACACTTGGACAAAACAGGATACAGCCTGCAAGCTAATTAAACCTCAAAGCCCAACATATGTTTGGTAGTTTAGAAAGGTAAGTGAAGTTAAATAAATAAATTAATAAAAATAAAGGCAGTGTTTGGTAGATTTCTTTTTCATTATCGTTAATTCGAATAATATATAGAGAACAGCTGGACATGGATGAGTGGTGTGCAACGTACCTAATGCACAAAGTACATATATATATATATATATATATAAGATCTCCAAAGAAAACGAAAATAAATAAATATAATAAAATAAAATAAAATAAATTGAAAGAGATCGAGAAACGGCCGAGATGGTTGGACCAATAATGAGACCTCAGTTTGTGCTGTTCGGTTCGTCCATAGTTGAGTTCAGCTACGGTGACCATGGATGGGGTGCTATTCTTGCCGACATATATGCTCGAAAGGTACGTATATACTTAATTCTTCATCTTCTTCATTTTTCCCTTTCCTCCATTTTCTAATCCTTTTGATTCTTATATCGTAATCAAATAGTTAATATAGAGTACAGCTGGTATCCTTAATTTGTTTCAAATCTTAGCTTAATTAGAGCTTAATCACCATCAAGTTCAAGCAAGGAATACTTCTTATAACTTTGAATATTGCTTTTTTTATAAGATTTGCACCTTCTCTGTAGAGAATTAAGGATGCTTTTATTTTCTATATTATTATTATTCAACAAAATGGATGGCAACTGGCTGGGCAAGTAGAGGACAGAGTTTTCCTTCAAATTTGGATATGAGAAAATTCTTTCGATTCAGTTTATTAAATTAACGCATCCTTTTAGAGTACGTGATTTTTTTTAAGAGACTTCTGGGACTCATTGGAATTAAGTGAGTTTGGTTGGTAATTAATTATTGGGTATAATAGGCAGACATATTGTTGCGAGGATACGCTGGTTGGACTTCGAGGCAAGCTTTGCAGGTTTTGGATCAAGTTTTTCCAAAGGTATTTCATATAATTTGTATAATTTACTGTTAAATCTTAGCCATACCATGACTGATATTGTCTTGCAAGTAGGCTGTTCATGATCAGATTGTGGATTAACTGTTTTATAGTCTCAAAATTATGGTTAAACATGGATATGGTATGATTTATTGTTCGTTAATTTCATCTTTTTTTGGGCATTTGGTCATGCAAATGGCAGCGTTTTTGCTTGGCATTTATGCATTTTCACCCTTTTAGTTGTGCTTAAATTAATCATTTCTTATCAGTTTAAGCTTTTGTAATCAATCATTTCTTATTAGTTTAAACTTTTGAAAATATATTTTCTGTATATTCTTATTTGGTTGATATTGAAATATTCTGTATATACGAGTTAATTCTAATCAAATATTGGAATTTGATTACCATAGTTGTATTTACTCTAATTAAACCCTATAATAAGAGACATTTGTATTGTAGACAAACATGTCAATGAGCACAATGTATCCTTTAGAGCTAATTCACAGTGTTGGATGTAAGTTTCTAACACCGAACCACCTTTGATTCCTTGTGTCCTTTTTTCTCTCTCTTGAATTTCCCCTATTCTTCTCCATATTTTACTTTTTCTATAAATATTAATTTTATATGGTATCAAAGCCAAAAATCCTGAGTTTGAATCTTAATTCCGTAATTTACTTCCTATTTCAATTAAATATTTCACATGTTGCACACTTGGTCCCTTACCTATTAAAATGGCCGGAGTTTAAGCCCACATTTGAGGATAAGTATTAAAGTATTAATTAAATGATTAAATTTATGTCTTTCCATTAACTTAATCTTTTTGGATAATTGATGATTTAACATCGATCCTAAATTTAATTTAGGATGCCGCTCAACAACCTTCCTTGGTGATAGTCTACTTTGGTGGTAATGATTCAATGCGTCCTCACCCATCTGGCTTGGGCCTTCATAGTGCTCATGTACCACTTGTTGAGTATGTTGAAAATATGAGGAAGATAGCAATCCATCTTAAGGTAATCTTTTCGCATAAGGATCCTCTCCGATTGAAAATCAATTGGAGAGGAGTCGATCATTTATATCTAGAGATGTTTTTATAATTTTATATAGTATAAAATTATAAAAATACTTCTGAATATAAAAGATCAGCTCCTCTCTAGTTCCTCTCAACAGGAGAGAATCATGATCTAATCTTTTCAAGGTAAAGAAAATTAATGTAAATTTGGTACTTATAATTCTAACACGGATCTTTTTGTTTGCCAGAACCTTTCACAGAAGACTCGCATTATCTTTCTTACTGCTCCTCCTACTAATGCGGCAAAAATTTGCGAAACATATGGGTGTGTATAGTTAGCAACTTAATTAGCAACAATCTTTTGTATTATTTCATTTTAATATTATATTAAATTCTTATTTATTTTAGAAGTTTAAAATGATAAATAATAAAAATAAAATTATGAATTTAATTATTTAAATTAATAGGAGAAACTTCATTACTTCCTCGATGTATCATGAGTTTTACAATGTTACGACCGTCGAATTATCAAAAGTTTCAAGTTGGTATTCTATTTTTCAGCCCCTTTCTAATTTCACTCGTCCGTTAAATTTTCTATTAAATCTTAAAAGAGAATGCCAAAATACTTCTTTTTATTTTTAATTTTTTTTATTAAAAAGAAAAAAGTGCATAGTCTGTCCCTGGTGACCCAATGTTAGCCGTGAGCCTGGTTTAGATTTTTATTTTTAATTAAGGGTAAATTTATATTTTTATAAATCTTATAGGGGTATAAGAGACATTTCACATGTTAGTCGTTTAAGTTAACACAAAATTCTAACGGTAGTGGGGATTGAAAAATGAGATGATTCAACAGTGACATTGCAAAACCCGTGATACTTCGAGGAAGGCAAGCGAAGTTTCCGGAATATTAATATTTTAACATGAGTTTAAACTGAGTTCAATCAATT
The DNA here is from genome assembly GCF_958979055.1 of Alnus glutinosa. Lineage (NCBI taxonomy): Eukaryota > Viridiplantae > Streptophyta > Magnoliopsida > Fagales > Betulaceae > Alnus > Alnus glutinosa. Next base: position 27,625,639 of record NC_084892.1, read on the forward strand.
CTAATGGCATATATATATATATATATATATGTTTTGTTGCTGGGATCGCTAGTGATCAACTAGCAGAGCTGCGTACAAACGAGTTGTGCGGAATATATTCAGAAGCATGTTTAAAGCTGTGTCAAGAGATGGATGTGAAGGCTGTTGATCTTTGGACTGCACTTCAGAAAAAGGATGGTTGGGCAAATGCTTACTTTACGTAAGTTTGCTTGCATGTGTTGTAGGTTAATTAACTTTATATATATATTAATTAAGTAATTAGGCAGGTCTTGGATCCTAATTATGCAGGGATGGAATCCATTTATCAGCTGAGGGGAGCAAGGTAGTGGTGAAGGAGATAATGAAGGTTCTTAGGGAGGCAGAATGGGAACCAAGTCTACACTGGAAGTCATTGCCAGCTGAATTTGAACAGCTTTTACCCAATTATCCAGTGAGTTCTGATGTGAAGACCATGTTAAGTGAGGCCAGCTTTCTGAGATACATGCAATGGGAATAGCTCCTAATATCAATGAAATATTGTAGAAAATACCAAATGTTTGACAGCAGCTTCAAATTTTAAGGTTGATTTTATGAAATTGATAGACATTATACACTTCCGAGACAAGTTTTTTTCATGGAAAATTGGAAATTGATATAGACTTCAATTTATTAAAGGACAAATTGAAAGGTGTCGTGCCTATCTAATGATCTGTTTGGATTCGCAGTTTCAAAACGTATAATTTAAAAAACGTGCAATTTTTAAAAATACAGTTATGCGTTTAGTAAAATCGTAATTTGACCTTTTAAATTGCACTTTAACATTTAAATTCGTGCATTTCTAAAAATAGATACTCTTTCATGCGATTTAAAAATACAAATTTGTACATTTTCAAATTGCAATTTCTAAAAACGCACTTTCAAACGATATGCTTTTTGTTATTTTGTTTAAAATCACACTCTTAACTTTCAAAATTAAAAGACAAAACAGACTATAAACATGACAACATGTATGGATATGATCGAGTTTTTTGCCATTGAATATCATTCTTCTCATAGAGATGCAATATCTGGACATCAACCCAAATCCTCTGGAAGTCTTTGATCTACTCAATATTTTGCGCCATTCTTGACATTGAAGACTTTAGGCATGACAAAAATTACCCTTCGCTCTCTTCTCTCTCCTCTCCTTCAGACAAAGAACTCCTCTTCCCTGACCGTCGAGGAGGAGGTAGTGAAATCCACAACCTCCTCCTCCCCCTTCCCCCTTACTCCCCTCCTCCTCCTTCCCCCACCCTTTCTCGCCTCTTCTGATGCTTTTCGTCTCGTTTGAGGCTCCATCCGCCTTTTCAGAGGCTTTATCAATCGCCTGTGGCAATTTATCCAAGTTCAACAGCATCATTGGCCTCTTCTCCCTTGTGGAAGGTCAGATTTCAGCTTCCATATGCCGCCCTCAGCCTTGGATCTGACCTCTTCCTGAAGTTCTTGGATTTTTTTTAATTTTTTTTTTTTAAAATCAGATATGTCCTCTTCAGGAAGCTCCAACACCTCACACGCCACACCACCGTGATCTGGGCTTCCTCCGCTCTGCTCTGACGTCAACTGCTGCTCTATCCGACCACCACACGCTAGAGCATGTCCTACACGCGCTTGCGAGTAGATCTTACTTGCGGGTGCGTGTCCCGCACGCACTGACCCATGGACAGCGCAAAGCCACGCGTGACAGTTACCTCTGCCTTCCACTACTGCTGTCAGCCTCCTGTGGAGATTCTGGCCTTCGCCGGCACGTGGTGTTCACGCGCCGGCAAGTGACCGCTGCTCCACCGGATGCCAATGTGTTGTTCCATTATTTTACATGTTTTCTATAGTTTTTTTTGGCATTTTTGTTTTATGTACCTTATCTGTGTCCTCTTTATTTGTTACGCAACTGGTGTTTGAGTCATTTGGACTCTTTATACACCTTTAACCACCTTTACTGGTGGCTTGAGTTCTTGGAATCTGTGCCAATAATCATTATACCCGCATCTTAATTTGATGCAATAGGGCTGTCAAGTGCGGAGGAGGAAGAGGAAGAGATTTATATTGAATTGTTTTAATTCTTATTTTATGTAAGTTTAATTCTAATCATAAGATGGATTTATGATATTTTAAGGGTGAAATATTTTAAATTTAATTCTAATCATAAGACGGATTTATGATATTTTAAGGGCGAATTTTCAACCCCTAATTGTAGGCAAATAGATACCATATTCGATATTCCCACACATGCAGACGAATAATAGAATATGAGTAGGTGAAAGTTGAAATTATCCGCCTTCACATATCCATATATATCATTTAATAAAAAGTTTTCTCACATTTTCCCAAAAGGAGTATGGTTGCTGGTGGGTTTTATTGACAAATTGAAATTGCATGAGTAAAACACATAGGTTTATAGGTATTATAGTTTTTTTTGCTTATTGGTAAAACTAGCTCCAATAGGCGTATGACACTTGTCATCTCATAACTTGTCCTAAGCAGCCCATGAGAAGGTACCAACTAAAAAGATATGGCATTAAAACATTGAAGGGCAAGTTGTGCCCTAAAATTGTTGAGAAGCTTAAGGCCGTCAGTGAAGAGGCAACAGACTGCCTTTCCCGTTATGCTGATGATAGTATGTTTGAAGTAGAGAAGGGACGTAGAACGTACGTCATGGATTTGAGGAAGAGGACAAGTGGATGCAGGAAGTGGGAAATGACTAGGGTCTCATGTGCACATGGATATTCTGCCATAACCTTCCATGGACACAAACCGAAGGATTATGTGGATCACTACTATAGCATTAAGATGTTCAAGAAGGCGTATGCTCCCATGATATATCCAGTTCCTAGTGAGGAAAAGTGGATTTGGATCAACCACGGTGTTTTGGAACTGCCTAAATCAAGAGTGGCCCTAGGCAGACCTCGAAAGGCCAGAACAAGAAGTCCTGATGAGTCAAGAGAACCAAAGAATCCTTACAGGATGAGGAAGTTTGGAGTGAAAGGTAAATGCAGTTTCTGCAAACTGTTTGGACACAATACCAAGACTTGTCCAAAGAAGAAGTATCTGGCATCAAATTATAGGCAACCCGCGACAGAAGTTGAGTTGCCTATTCCATCTCCAGCAAGTGTGAGTTTCCTCTCTCCATATACTTGTATTGTATTATTGTTGATGTATTGAGTTTATATATTTTTGATTACTTAAATGTGTAATATCTTGTTTGCTATGTTATTCATGTTGGGCTTCAGACACAAAGTGTTGGAAGTAGCAGTAGTCGAAGAGAAGATACAAAGCTAGCAACCTCAAGTCGAAGGGGAGGTGCACAGCCACATAACAAAAAGTAAACAACGTATTCCTATCATGAGCATTTATGAATATAAACCAAACACTAGACTGATTACATACATGATTTTTTTGGTTGTTAGATTCCTATAAGGAGAGGTGTTTTAATTGATCGCAGTTGTGCTTCAAAGCAACCCATTGTAGCAGCTACTTCATCTGTTCAAAGACATGTGGTATTATGATTTATTTGTTACTTTATTTTAGTGTTTTTAGAACTCAACATTTTTTTTTTATTTGGGTATTTATCAATCTCACTGATACTAAACTTATGGCAGGAAAATACTGTTGGACTTATAGTGCCATGTTGGAACAGGCAACCTCCAGCACCCAGACCACCTCCACCACCCAAGAAAGTGTCTGACAGATTAAAAGCCCAATGGCGCAGCGTTCCAACAAATCCAAAACCCACAGTTTGAATTGACCTAACTGCTAGAACAACTATTGAAGATGTAGGTGGAGGGAAAGTATACGAATTGAACCCAATCACCCCACCTGTTGCTGCAAAAGAGAAATCCAAAGGAAAAAAGCGTTGTGCATACCATTGAAAAAGGAATACATATTATGGAGTCCAAGTTGAAGAAGAAAAAGCCACAATGGAAGCATTGACAAGTGTTTTGGACAATTTGCACAATTTGTGTAATGTAATGAAATGTTAGGAAATGGTTGGACAAGTTTGGTAAATGCAGGTTTATGGATTATGTAGCTTGGTTGCGTGTTTGGATAGTGGACTATGGATTATGTAGCTTGGTTTATGGATTATGTGTGTTTGAAGAATATGGATTATGGAATATGTAGCTTGGTTTATGGATTATGTGTGTTTGAACAATATGGATTATGTAGCTTGGTTTATGGATTGTGTGTTTGAAGAATCTGGATTATATAGGTTTATGAATTATGGATTATGTGTGTTTGAAGAATATTTGATAAATGCAGGTTTTGGTAAAAGTATGTGTTTGGACATAATTAGATGAATGTTTGGTATATTGAGAAAGTTTGGGCAGATGCATGTTCTGTACATTGTGAAGGCTTTGTTGGGTCAATTTGACTATTGGAAACAACTTGCCAAGTTGTTTCAAAAACTTGGCTTGTTGCAAACTTGCCAACTTACCAATTTGACTAATGTTTGTTTCAGTTTGCCAACTTACCAATTTGACTAATGAAAACAATATCATTAGGTTCCACTTACATTGTTTGACAAGTAATATAAAGTTAAGAAAAAATGGACACAACTTGCCAAGTTAAAAATGTGCATATGCGTCTTCTATTGTAAAGAACAACAAGACAACAAGTTAAAAATTGTGCACATAAACTAGAAAGCATCATTCATCACATACATCCCTTTCTTCATGTTTAGGTTATAGTGAGCCTGTTTGGTAACCAATTGGAAAATTTTCAATTTCCAATTCCCATTTCACTTCTCCCAAAAATATCAAATAAAAAACATTCTAACTTTTTTACACTTTTTACATCATATCAATAATTTTTTATTACTATTCAAATAAAAAAATTCACTACAAAACAAAACTTTTTCACTTTTCTATAAAACTTTCTCAAATTTTATATCACATCAATCACTTTTTACTACTATTCAAATAAATATTTCAATTCACAATCCATTACCAAACAACTCCAGTATGTTGTGTACAAAAGATCAACCCTAAACACATACAAAAAAATGGCATATATTACACACCCTTGTGATGGCCTACATTACAAAAAATGACTATTGTCTTCAAGGTAACAACATGCGATCACATCCAGCTTCAAATACACCATTTGATGCTGATCCAGCTATAAACAGGTACGCCACGATCTGTAACGCCTCGAACCGGCTAGGGTTAGGGTCGTCCTTATACAAACTCAGAGACGCAAAAATCATAAGGTTTGCCAAAGCACTCAACTAGGATGCATGATTTCTAAAGTAAACAGAAATGGATAAATTCATAAACTTCATTACAACCGGAAAACGATTATCAAAATAACAGTTAAGTCTGACAACATAGATAAAAGCTTAAAAGGCGTAAGTTCGTGCTAGTGCACTTGAGACAGCAAAAGGGTCATGCAATGCTCCTACCGCTAGCCTAAATTCTCAATTTTCGGTTGCCTAAGTTTCATTGCTCAAAACCTGAAAACAAAACAAAATAAGAGTGAGCGAGAAATGCTCGGTAAAGTAGTCCTCAACCATAAAACAATTGAGTTAAATTCATTTTCTTTAGAACCTCAAAAACAATTTATTTCCTGACGCAGTTCAAGACACAATTAACACATATCACTATTTACACAAAATAACCTTCTTATTAAAATCTTTTCTTAAAACATTGAATCTCTTAAAAACCCTTCCAAACTTCTTATGACATATCGTTAATAAATTGCGATTCAATTCTCAATAAAACTAAGTTAAGGCCTATCCTTTATATGAAACATACAATTATATTAACAAACAAGCAAAAAGGGGAATGACTTGACTGAAAATAAAGAAGGTTTATTGTATTTTCTCAACTTGAATTTACAAGGACAGCAGTGCTCCTTTTATATACATACGCTAGACTAAGTATAGAAAGAATAATGGTGATTAATTACAGAAAATTCTAGGTGATATGCATTCAGAAAATGTTGACATTTGCTGAGGTAAATTTCCTTGAGAGAGAGCAGCCTTGCTGCGTACTCAAATCTGACATAGGTAGAGTATGGTAAGTCAAGGCACAGGATTTACTGGACTGGGGTGGAACTTCCTTAATATAGTTGATAGTCTCGGCTGGTTCCAGGATTTGAGGAGTGACTGAATGTGGAGGAGATACTCCTTGCGTAGCACATTGGTTGAATCCCATGATTGGAGGGATTGCATGATTTGGGGAACTGATTTGGAAAGAAGGGATTCGAGAAGCTGCTGAATGGACATGATGTGCAGCAAGTTTGGAGCCTGTGTTGTCTCCAACGGCTAGTAGCCATTGGGCTGCTGGGTTGTCTCTAACACCCCCTCGCAAGCTAATGGGGGATGGAATCACCATGAGCTTGAGTCGAAGATAAACAAACCGAGCAGAACCTAAACCTTTGGTAAAAATATCAACCACCTGATCATCTGTGGAGATAAATTTGAGAAGAACATCTTGATTTAGGACCTTTTCTCGCACAAAATGATAATCAACCTCGATATGCTTGGTGCGGACGTGATAGATAGGATTGGATGCCAATGCAAGGGCATTAACATTATCACACCAGATGGTGGGTGTAGCAGATAAGAAAACATGAATGTCTTTGAGAAGCATACGCAACCAGAACATTTCAGCAGTGGTGATGGCTAGAGCCCAATACTTAGCTTCGGTGCTGCTGAATGGGGGAGGAAAATTGCTTCTCCACAAGTAATTTGAACTTAACAAAACATTCATAAACTTCGGATTTGGTTTTAAGTGGATATAGCTATGTGTATCTTGAGTAGTCATCTATGAAAATTACATAATATTTGTAGCCAGATATTGAGATAATTGGGGAGGTCCAAATATCAGTGTGAATTAAGCTCAAAGGAGTGAGAGTTTGTCTGTGAGATGCAGAGAATGGTAATCTTTTGCTCTTTCCAAGTTGACAGGAATCACAAAGGCTTATTTTATTAGAGTTGGAAATAGAATTTGAAACAGGAAGATTGAAAGACTTGACAATTCTAGAAACTACATCACTAGAGGGATGTCCCAATCGAAAATGCCAAATAAGAGAGGACATTTTCTGAGGTAAATTTCCTTGAGAGAGAGCAGCCTTGCTGCGTACTCAAATCTGACATAGGTAGAGTATGGTAAGTCAAGGCACGGGATTTACTGGACTGGGGTGGAACTTCCTTAATGTAGTTGATAGTCTCGGTTGGTTCCAGGATTTGAGGAGTGACAGAATGTGGAGGAGATACTCCTTGCGTAGCACGCTGGTTGAATCCCATGATTGGAGGGATTGCATGATTTGGGGAACTGATTTGGAAAGAAGGGATTCGAGAAGCTGTTGAATGGACATGATGTGCAGCAAGTTTGGAGCCTGTGTTGTCTCCAACGGCTAGTAGCCGTTGGGCTGCTGGGTTGTCTCTAACACTGACTTAAGGCGTGGGTTGAAATGAGAAGGACAAAACAAAAAGGGCATACAAGACTCTGTTTGTACAGAATCAAGGCAAGAAACCCATAAATAATAATAAAGAGAATAAAAGTGAAAGTCAAGTTGAAAGTCTAATTCTTGAAGGAAGAAAACATCAACAACCACAAAAAGTAATGAAGAAGAAGACAAGGTAAGTCATGCTACCAAGGAGGCCACGGTTAGTGAAGAAAACAAAATAAATAAATAAAAATAAAACAAGAAGTACATCCCATAACAAGTAAGAGGAATAAATAAATAAATAAAATTACAACTAAAGCACAAAAGTACCGGAAAAAGGGTGAAACAAGAAGAAAAAAAAAAATCAGTAAGTAGCAAGAGAACAGCATGATGTGAATGTACGGTAATCAGATAAGAGTAAAAGAAAAGAAAGAAAGAAACACTAAACTATAAAGTTAAAGACTAGTCAAGGTTATTTGAAAGAAAAGTGAGGAGGAAGGTACAAGAAGTTCACCTGCAGTGGTCCCCAATAGAGAGAGAGAGAGAGAGAAAGAGAGAGAAAGTCAACAGGAAATGCTTGGGGTGAGAAAGGGTGAGGCGGCTAGATTGTAAAAAGGGGAGAGGAGCTGACTTAAGTATATATTTATAGGGCTAGGGTTTGGGTATAAATATTAATATAATATTATTAAAAGTAAAAACATTTACTTAATAAAATACAAAAATTGATTATCTAATAAAATATAATTTTTTTTTTTTTAAACCATTCTCATTGCTGAGCTAACCCACTATTGCCTAGTTTCTTACTTAAGGAAAAATTACCATTTTATCCCTTAAAGAGGGTCAAGGTTATTACACGATCAATATCCATGTACATGCAATTATTGTCTTATAATTCTTCTTCATTGCTTGGTAATTGATCTCCCCAATTTCGATTTTTTTACAAAAGGTGGCATTTTCAATCTCCATCTTCATCTTCAACTTTGTAACTTCAGTTTCAAACATTATACGACATCATTCAGCTTTTTCACTCTCCATCTTCACCTTCAACTTTGCAACTTCAGTTTCAACCATTGTACGACATCGTTCGGCGTCTTGAATCAAACTGACATGCAATTCCCGCAAACGGCCTACTATCCTCTCTCCGTATGGACACATTTTAGGATCAATTCATTTCCAAAAACCACACTCTTGATTTATCTGCAAAACGCCAGGACAAAAAAAAATAAAAAAAATAATAAATAAATAATAATAATAAAAAAAAAAAATAGCATAATAGATTATAATAAATTGTAGTAAATAAATAATCACAACAATACCAGGACTTATTTGTCAAATAATTTTTGTTAAATAAATAAGCACCCGATTATGATTTGTCAAATTTTAAGCTACCAATTAAAATCCAACCAAACACTAAACTCCTAATAATGTAATCACAACAATCCCAGGACTTATTTGTCAAATTTTGTCAAATAAATAAGCACATGATCATAATTTGTCAAATTTTAAGCTACCAATTAAAATCCAACCAAAAACTAAACTCCTAAGAATGTCATCCCAACAATACAAGGACTTATATAGTTTAAATCCGACTCAAATTTCAAATGGGGTTGCTCATTTGTTCACTAAGAATATTTCATCTACAAAAATTAATAAGCAGATCGTAGTGGGAGCAGCAGCAAACCTACCTAGATGCCGAACAAATATATATACATAGTATAAAGCAAACCAATACCTTATTAAACAAGAAAATTCCATAATCCCCACCCCCCCCCCCCCCCCCCCCCCCCCCCCCCCCACCCCCTAAAAAAAAAAAAAAATCACCATACCAAATGTACCTATAAATTAGAACAAAACTGCACTTAAAAATACCACTACTAAGAAACACAACTTTAATCTATCCAAAAGTTATAAAAACTGCTCACTTTAACAATGAGTACAACCTAAACCCTAATTTTCAAAATAATGGAAATCTGCAACATACCCATCATACAAATTTACAGTTAATGAGAGTTTTCGACTTATACCTTGTAATTCTCGCATTTTTGAAACCTCCTATTGAAACTTCGTTCGGTGTAGGAGGTTAACACACAAGTCGAACGCTCACAATAACAGAGTGGCTTCACTGTAGATGTTGCCCCACTCCTTGAAGAATCCGACTCTGAAGAAGTAGTGCCCGATGGTTGCATCATCGGCAAGAAGATTCTTCGAACTAGAAGCAACTTTCGAAACCCTAATTTCTAGAAGCTCTCAGTGTGGGAGAAGACAAAATAAATGAACCAAGGTGTCCAAGAATGGTCAAGAAGTGTCGACCTTGTGCGTTTGTAGGGCTTGATGGAGTTGAGGGTATTTTAGGGAATCGATTTGTGTAAAACGGTCAGTGCAACGCACGTGACCGTCTTTCCGTCCAAAATGACGGGCGGGTGGACGAAATGTCCACTTTGACACATTTTGTTAACGTCAAGGGGGTCATCTACCAATTTTTAAATATTGGGGGCCAAATTGCCATATGGTGGATATATCAATAGGGTAAAGTATAATTTCCCCTTTTTATAACTACCTTTTGGCATATCTCAATTCTCAAGTGTACATTTTTGGCATCAATGGCTTTGTTTACGCTCCCCACCAATAATAAAGCTCCAAATCTACTAGATCATGTCCCAGAACATCGGGTCACGTGTCGGCCGTTTCGTACTCGTGGCAAGTGTAAATTTTGGGAAAAATTGTACCACTAGTCCTTGTGCTTAGCCTAAATTACAAATTGTTTTGTGCGTTATCAAACTTAATTCAGAGATCTATGTGGTTGGCCTAATTTATAAATCACTCACTGGAGTCAAATTCCGTTAAAAATCTTGACAGATTCTGTTAGACATCACGTTAGCGCCAATAAAATAACAATATATGTCAATCTTAATAAAATATATAATTTTTAAAAAATTATTTTTTAAAAAAAAAAAAAAAAAGAAGAAGAAAGGGGTGGCTGCCGAGGATGGCGTGCGGCCACCCCTAGAGGACAGAGGTGGCCTGCGGGACACCCCCAAATGGATCTAGGGGTGGTTTTTGTTGAAAATTATTTCATAAAAATTGAAGTTTCCCTTCAATTTGAATATTTCAACTTTGCCTCTATTTTTTTAATTACTCTTTGTCCCACATTGAAAAACTATTAGTTTTTTTGTGTTCTTTATAAGCATTTATCTTGCTTTTATACTAGATTAGATTTTGAGTACACATGCTTCGCACTAGCCGTCATACGCACACAACGTGTCACTTTAGACGCATGTGCGCATCGTTGCACACGAGCTTATTATTTACATGTGTATTTTTTTTTATGTATATAACTGCTATTCTAACAATCATAGTTTTAAATATTTGACTATTTCTCAACGGTTAGAAATTGCGTTTTCTAACTATTTTTTCAACAATTAGAAATTGCATTTTCAACAGCTAAAAACTATAATAAACTTCTTCTATAATTTAAAAATATATTTTTCCTACATATTTTATGGGATATTTTTCTTCTCTTCTTTTTCTCTGCTAGCTGTTACATAATTTCTTATTCAAAGTAGTGTTCAAAATTTGTAATCTGCACACTACATTCAGACAGTATTGTATCCTGATGACAAAATTGTTGTATTACATTTTGCAAAACTTATCGTATAAGTGGGAGGCAAAATTTGCCTAAGAAACAGATTAATATTTGTCTTACTGTCCAAGAATTCAGTGATTTTTCCATACAAGTTTTTATTTTGCTTTCATTAATTTCTGTAGTTCCAATATTTTTATTTATAACAGTCTTCGGGCCACCCCTAAATGAGACATGATTCCCTGCCAACTAAAAACACAATTTTTCACCAACTAACCTACGTGGCAAGAAATCATATCTCTTTGAAAAAAAAAAAATAATAATAATAATAACCTAAAGTCTGAAACTCACATATGATTCTCTGTCACGTAGCTTAGTTAGTAAAAAATTGTATTTTTAGTTAGCAGGAAACCATATCTCTCTTTATATCAGGCTGAGGTATGCCCCACCATTGGCCATCTCTAGGGGGCCATTGGCTGGAATTTCTAGATATAATAGAGAAAGAGAAGAGGAATAAAGGGATTGACGTTATCTTGCCCACCCAACAAAGAAACGAGAAATTAGGGGTAAAGTGGTTTTCATGCTCCACCGGCCAAGTCCTCTTGCTATTCTCCTCAAACTATTTGCCCAATAATGATATCTCACACGCGCACTACCCACGCCAATTTGAGATAAAGAGCAACATGATGTCGATAAAGTGTAGTTTATATACATCAAAACAGAGGAAGAGAAATACTTTTTGACCGACGACCAAAATTGGGGTGGATTTGGTCAACTCCTCGGCCGTTCCGTCAGCCAAAATAGGAGTAATCGGCCACCCAATTAGCCTAAAGAGGTAACTATAGTCACCCCTTCATTTTATTTTATTGTATTTCCTTTTT